>NW_005357311.1:328566-346808 GCF_000412655.1 Myotis brandtii | reverse complement strand
ACACACACACACACACACACACACACACACACACATACACTAGAGGACTGGTGCATGAAAATTCATGCACTGGAGGGGTTCCCTCACCCCAGCCTGCCCCCTCTCACAGTCCGGGAGCCCTCAGGGGCGGGAGGCGACCCAGCGATCAGGGGAAGGCGACACCCCATCACATCTCTGCTGCTGTCACTGCCAGCAGTGCAAGCTTTGGCCGGCCCTGGTTACCTGAGCCTCAGGGCAGCCTTGGGCAGCTGGGGGGCTGAGGGGACTGGGCACCCCCATCTTTAAGGGCTGGGCAGTCAATTAGCATATTTCCTCCTTATTGGCTGTGGGCACCACCATCTTTGAGAGTGGGGCAGTCAATTAGCATATTCCCTCCTTTTTTTTTAAATATATTTTATTGATTTTTTACAGAGAAGAAGGGAGAGGGATAGAGAGTTAGAAACATCGATGAGAGAGAAACATCGATCAGCTGCCTCCTGCACATCTCCTACTGGGGATGTGCCAGTAACCCAGGTACATGCCCTTGACCGGAATCAAACCTGGGACCTTTCAGTCCACAGGTTGATGCTCTATCCACTGAGCCAAACCGGTTTGGGCAGCATATTCCCTCCTTATTGGCCGTGGGCACTGCCATCTTTGAGGGCAGTTCACTCAATTAGCATATTCCCTCCTTATTGACTGTGGGTGTTGCCATCTTTGCGATGGCATGAGGGTTAATTAGCATATTCCCTCTTTATTAGATAGGATGATATTACAAAACACTAATTGATTTAAGGAGGTAAGTGGTGTCTACATAAATAGTATTTGTAGTTATATCTATACCTGGGAAAGTGATAATAAGTGGATAAAATGTGAGATTGGGCATGCAACATTGTTTTTACCTACAACTAGCAAAATATGTCACAAAATTAAAAACAGTCTTAAGCCTGGCTGGCATGGCTCAATGTTTGAGCATCGACCTATGAACCAGAGGGTCATGGTTCGATTCCAGGTCAGGGCACATACCTGGGTTGTGGGCTCAATTCCCAGGGTGGGGCATGCAGGAGGCAGCCAATCAATGATTGTCTTTCTTCATTGATGTTTCTCTCTTTCTCTCTCTCCCTCTCCCTTCCTCTCTGAAATCAATGAACTTAAAAAGAAAAAAAAAACAGCCTTAAGCTTTAATAAAAGATATAATGTTCAGTAGTGAATGAAAAATTACAATCTCTGAAATGTTCAACACAAGACTGGATCAAAATAAAGCAAAAAATCGGTATGCCTATATGTTCACCTATTAATTACTATGAATTTGGATGAAAATATGAAACTGATTCCATTAAAAACTGTATATTTTCTTTTCTGAAGAAAGGGATATTGTACAAGACACCTGTCTAAATCAATTTATTAAATGCAACTGATTGCATCTGATTTGCATTTCTATTAATGTCAAAAATAATGAGGCAATTTAGTTTGATTTTGTAAGTGGGTCAACTATTTTATAAAGAGTAATTCCTGTTATCTACCATATCAGATCTTATGGTTTCGGCACTGAACAAGTTTCAAGTATTTTGTCATTCACATTAATAGAAGCTAAATTATTTTTCGCTTAAATTTTCTGAACCTTTACCTAAATATGCAGGTATTTTCTACCATCTAGATCAGCAATTTTTCAACCTTGTTCATCTCACAGCACACATACACTGATTACTAAAATTCTGCAGCACATTAAATACGTATTTTTTGCTGATCTGACAAAACGAGGTATAATTTTTTTTTTGTCACTCACACTGGATGGCTATTGTTGTGTTGGGTGTTGTCATTTTTTATTTGACACTCTCAGGGAAAAGAGGTCAGTGTCCCAGGTATTGCATGTTTTAAAAATTCTTGTGGCACATGGGTTAAAATCGCTGATCTATACTAATATTTTATTGGCATGCATATGGTATCCTAAGCATCTATACATGATATATATTAACAGAACTTTACACCAATTATGATATTATTAAAATTAATATTTCTCTTGTAATTCATCTTCACTTCTGCTTAAATGTGACTGGAACTTAATTTCTAAAGGTTTTAGGTGACACTTATGTTGTCTCTTGCACTTACTATGCCAGGTATTGTACAAACTGCTTTACATATTTTTTTATTGAATCAAAACTTGCATATGATAAAATGATTACCCTTTCTTAACAGTTTGCTGCATTTTTATGTGTATACTCCTGGATAAATTCTTGTGTATGTATCAACTCCCATAAATACCACTCACATCAAGATACTGAAATTTCTATGATCCCACAAGTTTTCTTTATAACACTATTTTGACTATTATCAATATAGATCAGTTTTGTCTGTCCTTGAGTTTCAAAGGTATTTATGAAGTGTGCAGTACTTGTAACTGCCTTCTTTTGCTCTACATAAAGACTATGAGATCCATTCATGTGTATATCAGAAGTTCCTTCACCCCATTAATGTTTAGATAGAACTAATATGTTGAGCTGAGATTTGAATATAGGTTTATGTAAAACCAAGTTCTTAAATGCTATCTTATAGAGCTTCTACTTACCTCAAAGCAAAACCAGAATCTGGAGAGCAGAAATACCATCACTAAAATTCCACTGAACACACCATAAAGTGGTTATACTAACTGTTCTCACTTCAGTTGCAGATACATACATCTATTTTATTATTTCTTTATAGCAGAAAAAGGGTTATGGTTTATGCTATTTAAATAGTAAATTATGTAAAACAAGGAGAGGATTTTTCATTGGCAAAATTGCTAAACACTACATTTAAAAATATATTTACATGCATGTGATTATAAATAATAAAATTTCTTAATTTGAATTCCAAGAAACCAAAAATAGATAAAAATTTCTCCTGTCATGTTTTAAGATGAAAAAATAAAAGGACTGCCTTGCTTAATGTAGGCAAATAACTGTAAATTTGGAAAGCAGTGGATAAATTATTTCTTTTACAACTAAATAGCTAATCTGTAGCATCTGTACTATCTAGTGCAGGGGTGGGCAAACTTTTTGACTCGAGGGCCACAATGGGTTCTTAAACTGGACCGGAGGGCCGGAACAAAAGCATGGATGGAGTGTTTGTGTGAACTAATATAAATTCAAAGTAAACATCATTACATAAAAGGGTACGGGTTTTTTTTTTTTTTTTTTAGTTTTATTTCAAACGGGCCGGATCTGGCCCGAGGGCCGTAGTTTGCCCACGGCTGATAGTGAGATGGATAGGATTGGTGTTCCACTGTTGCCCTTCCATACTCATACACATTCCTTCATATCCAGCACTAGAGATTCCCATAATAATATTAATTTTATAGATAATTCTTTAATGATCACTTTATTGGTAAGCAATAAAGTGCTGTAAGTCATAAAAAGAATATTTAAACTTTAACTATAACCAGAAAAAGCACATGAATGAATAATGGAATTATTCATGCTCATAAAGCTACTCACCCACTATTGTGACATGGCCAATAAAGTTGGAAGCAACAGTTTATTCTATTAGTGGCATCCATTCAATATTCAGACCATAATAATCACTTTCTTATAAAGTGATTATTATGGTCTGAATATTGAATGGATACCACTAATGCAGCAATAAAATGAAAGGTTTCTTTTTTATAAATGAACATTTTTCTTTTAAGATTTTTCTTCTTGTTGAAATTGTTGTTTATGATGAAATGTTCATCATATACACCATGTAACTCTTTCTGAGAGATTGGCCAATGTAAAGTTTCTTCAGAAAGCAAATGATTGAATGTGTTAATAGCTCAATAATATAGGAGAAATAGAGATATTGAAATAATGAGAAATTAGAATTTAAAAGCATTTTATCATTCTCATGGAGGACATGTCCATTAATTTTTAGAGAAGAGAGAGAGAAACATTGATTGGCTACCTCCCACAAGCTCCCCAAGCAGGGGATTGAACAGGAAACCCAGGCATGTGCCCTAACTGGGAATTGAATCCTTGACCTTTTGGTGCAGGAGATGGGCCTCCAACCAAGTGAGCCACACTTGCCAGGGCAGATTTATTTATTTATTTATTTGTTTATTTATTTATTTGTTTGTTTGTTTGTTTATGTTAACGTAAGAGTGGAGTAGATAGCAACAATTCGAGTCTTTTTAAAAAATATATATATTTTATTGATTTTTTACCGAGAGGAAGGGAGAGGGATAGAGAGTTAGAAACATTGATAAGAGAGATACATCGATAAGCTGCCTCCTGCACAACCCACACTGGGCTGTGCAGGCACCCAAGGTACATGCCCTTGACCAGAATTGAACCTGGGACCTTTCAGTCTGCAGGCCGACGCTCTATCCACTGAGCCAAACCAGTCAGGGCAACTCTTGAGTCTTTTAAGAAAGTAGAAGTATCAGCATTAAAGGACTTTAATTTTATTATAAACAGATACCATAAAGCTTTAGAAAATTGTCTCATAGTGACTAATATATTACGAAAAATGATAATTTTAGACTAGAGGCCCAGTGCCCGAATTCATGCAACAGTGGGGTCCCTCGGCCTGGCCTGCAGGATCGGGCTGAAACCGGATTGTGAGAGGGTGCAGGTCAGGCCAAGGGACCCCACCACTGCACAATCAGAACCGGGGAAGAACATGGGAGGTTGGCCAGCTGGGGAGGGACCGTGGGAGGGCTCCAGGGTGTGTCTGGCCCATATCACTCAGTCTCCTTGGCCAGACCCCAGCAGCAAGCTAACCTACCAGTTGGAGTGTTTGCTCCCTGGTGGTCATTGTACATCATAACAACTGTTTGGCGGGTCGACTATCTGTTCCTGATGGTCAGTGCACATCATAGTGACTGGTTGACCTCTTGACTGTCTGCCCCCTGGTGGTCAGTGCACATCATAGAGAGTGGTTGAGTGGCCTTAGCATATCATTAGCATATTACGCTTTGATTGGTTGAACGGGCAACTGGATGACCAGACACTTAGCATATTAGGCTTTTATTAAATAGGATTAGCTGTGCAAAATTGAAAGATGTTATAGGCTACTTAAACACATAAATAAAAATAGTTTTTTTTAACTCCAGTAGAGATGTAGTAAGTCTTTTAAATTACAGAACATATTTAAAGTGGATGTAGTTGTGCTGTTTTCCATGTCTTTAATAAAATACATTTGCCACTCTTAACCTGTTATTTTGATATTTAGTGTCAGATAATGAAAACAGTGGTTAAAGTGGAAATATATTTAAAATTATATTTAAGAAAGATGATAACTTTTATCACTGTTAATGTTTTATTCATTTATTTGCTATAGCAACTTTCTTTTTTCTTTTCAACAAAAAAATCTGAGGAAGTAATAGAATCTGTGAGAAGAGTTTAATTTCATGGGAAGAAAAAAATCATCTGTAACTTGAACACTATAAAAAAGTATATACTATGGGTTTTTCGTTTTCAGAAAAAAATAACATGTAGTAGTTTTAGTACTTATCATTGACTGTTCTTTTTTTCTCACACACTAAACCATCAGTAAACTCAGCTGGCTTTACTTTCAAATCATATCTCTTATCCAGTCAATTTTTGGCTTTTCCGAGGCTACCACCCTAGACCTAGCCATCACCATCTATTGCCTTGACTATTGCTAGACATCCTAACAGATCTTATTGCACTCTTGCCCACCTGCACAATATGTTCACCGTGTATCTCACAGTAATCTTTATCAAATGTAAAGCCTATTAAATGATTCTTCACATCTCAAACCATAATGGTTTGTAATCTGAGGTTGCTATTTTTTTTTCTAGCAATGACTAGAAAGGAAGTATTTTAGGGTTTGTGGTCCACATACAATGTCTGCTACATATACTTTTTTTGATGTTTTATTAACAAATATTTAAAATGTAAAAAATATAGATACTGGTTCATCGGTAATGTAAAAGAAATCCAAGTCTGGACAGTGGTCAAAAGGCCATGTGTGACCACATCCAATTTGGTTACTGCTTTGACACCATCATTCTCTGCCCTCAAGCTACATCACCCTCTCACTGTTCTTTGATCAAACAAACTTACACTTCAATCACATTTTTGCATTTGATGTTCCCTCTGACTGTAGTGTTCTACCTCTGGGTAGTCATGCACTGCCACTTTTACTTTTTTCAAGCTTATGCTCAGATTTAAGTCCTAAGAATGCCCTACCTAATACACTGCCTTAAACAGCACCCCTAGTTGTTATTGATTAATGTTCCCTGATTTATTTTTCATCAAAGCTCTTTTTTAAAGTGAACTTTAAAATACAAACTTTTAGTTAAAATGTAACACAGAGTGAAAAATATATAAATCAGAAGTGTATAGCTACGTTGAATTTATCAAAATTGACAAACTCATGTAAACAACATCCAGATCAAGAAACAAAATTTCATAAGCACCCAGGATCTTTCTTGCAGGGAGCTGCTCTAGCCTCAAGCCTTGGGCTGACCTGTGGCAGGGCCACAAAGGGGTCCCAGCCTGGAGGGCAGAGCTCTCCTAGCATAATTAAGCCTGACCTTGTAGCCCTCCCTAATTCCTTCCTAAGTGGCTAATGGGCTGTGGGAGATGCAGCAAGTGTTGCCAAGCCAAGAACATTTGTATACAGGTTAATCTACCCTTGTTTATCTCTGACTATAAAATGGAGCCCCAGCTTGCCAGCTGGATCTTTTCTGTGTCCTCATCCAGGCATGGGAGATTCACCGAGCCCCAGCTGTATTCTTTGTCTGTCTTCTTTAATCTTTTACCGCCCGTCCTCATGTTCACCCTTGACCGTGCTGGCGCAGCACACTTTCTGATGCTCCATTTCAGTCACTACTTTCTATAAGTATCCAGACTCCTGATGTCTAACCCCAAGAATTAGTTTGACCTCTTTTAACATTATATATAAGGAATTATACAGTATGAACTCTTTTTCTTCTTGTTTTTTTTTCCAGTCAGTATTTGTGAAACTCATATACATTGCTGGAGATAGTCGTAGTTTGTTCATTTTCCTTGTTTTATGTTACTCCATTTGTTGTACCAAGAAATTTGACAAAGTCTCAAATATTCCTAACATCTGATTCATGAAGTACATAAAAAGAGAATATGCATATTGCCTAAATAGTTGTCTCAATAATTCCTAGTTACATATCTCTGTGTGTCTCTCCTCCTTTGTTGGGCTTTATCTTGGAGCTGCTGGAAGCTTGAGGAAGCTGCCTCAGTTTGTGGGTGAGGAAGAGTGGGGAATGGTCCAGAAATCATCCGCTTCTACTACTTTAATTTCAGCTGAGGAGACCCACAAGACCAAGAAGAAGTGACACATCCAAATCCTCAGCCAGTTAAGGGCATAGCCTGATATTGCTCACCCACCCTGCCCCAGCACCCACTTCTCAGGGCAGCAGGTGTACTCTGGATCCTAACAGTGGTTACACTGGTTCCAAACCCTGGTAAAGGAGCACAGATCTAGTACTTCCCTGTTATACCCTGAGGGAAAACTGCTGGAGAATGAGGAGGAGGCATTCCCCCAACATTTCCACCCCTCCAGACACCTGCACTTTGCACCTGGCATCAGGCCCAGGGCACCCTTGGTCATTGCTATCTAAAAGTGGTGTTCCATCTCATTTGCTTCTGAAGCCACAAAAAGTTCATTGATCTTTAGCTGCTTTTTCCCTATATGGATTGTGTTGCTGAATGATTTTAACTTGAGTAAACACAAGTTCATTTCTACCAATTAAAATTAAATTTCTTTTCTTCCAATACAACCCCCATTTCCTCCTATCTTATCTCCACAGACTTGCTACTGCTGTGTGCGTTAACATAGTAGTAGTAATGATATAATTTTACGTTTACTTAGAAGTTACTATTCATTAGACACTGTTCTAAGTGATTGACATACATCAACTCATTTAATTCTACAGCAGCACGAGGTAAGATGTTCTTTATAGATCTTTTTATGGATAAAGAAAGTTAAACCAGAGGTTACATAACCTGCCCAAGTTTATGGCTATTTTGTGACAGATCCAAGATTTATCCCAGATTGTCTGATTTCAGAATTTGTGTCATTAATTAATATGATTTGTTGTGTGCATGTGCCAGTATATGTGTGTATTAGTGTGTGGGGTGTGTGTGTGTGTGTGTGTGTGTGTGTGTGTGTGTGCGCGTGCTGTGGTGGTAAGAGAAGGTAGGTGTCTTAATAGTAGATAAAGATAATTAGGACTAAATTTCACACCCTGAAGTCAGGTTTATATTTTTGTAGTATTTTTATTTGCTTCTTATTAGTGTAATTTGTTTTGCTTTGTTTTCAAATATTGACAAAATAAAGTATTGGCCACAATAGAATTACTAACTTTGCAATATACCTCCTACATATGAACTCAGTATTTCCACACTAGAAAAACTTGAACCTCATAGTGCCAAAGATCTTTTGCCAGATGCTTCTATGCATTATAATACCCACTTCTTCATGCCAAAACTCTGGACCTTTTCTCAATAACAAACGACCTCTGAAAGAAGGACAGTCCTGCCAAAGAAACTGAGGTCATTGTAGATTTAAATCCAGTGAGGGCTGGATAGTATATTTGTAATAACACTAAAAAAATTTATTATGACATCTAAAATTTGTAGATTTGATAGGATACTGCTTAAATGCCTATTTAATAAAAAAAATAAAATACTTTCTTTCCTAAGAAAAAAGACTTTAAATCACTAATCAGCTTCTGAAAATTATAAAATAATTTTAAACTAAATTTTATACAAACTCTCCTTAAATCATACAACATGAAATATCCTATAGAATAAAAGCCCAGCGACTGAACAGCAGAATGACCAGAACAACCGGTCGACCAGTCCCTATGACACGCAATGACTACCAGGAGGTAGACGCTCAACGCAGGAGCTGCCTCCTGGTGGCCAGTGCGCTCCCACAGTGGGAGCGGCCACTCAGAGGGCAGGTCCACAGGTGCTTGGACTGGGATGAGTGGCACTCCCACAGTGGGCTGATCCCCACAGGCTATGCCCCCCACCAGTGCACAAATCCTGTGCACCGGGCCTCTAATATCATATAGAAATAATTATAATGCCCTGTGTGCAATTATATACAATATAGTACCTGATTGGTGTTAGGGACCTCAAATTTTGCTCTTCTTTTAATGGTTCCAGTTTTTTTTTATTAAAATATTAGTACTCTCAGATAATTATTGTCAATAAAATAAATATAGTTCTTAAAAACTAACATGAAAAGAGCTAATGTTCAAGCTCCTCTAAACAAGGGCTTGTATGCAGACAGACACGGACTGTAGTAATTTTGCTTCAAGATACCAATTTTTTCCTAATATAAGACCTGCAATTCAGTATTATTATAAATAGAAAAGAATCATATATTAGTATATTTTCATAAGACAGTACAAATTAAACACACAGTTTAAATAGAACTCAGTAAATTACTTTGGAAAACCCATTTGCTTAATAATTATAAGCTAAAGAGTCTAGTGAACCCATTATTGCCAAGTATTAATATCTTAAATACTACAAACATTAATATAAAACACCACTTTGAAACTAAAGATATTAGAATAGAAATTTGTCTTTCTTACATACTACCTATTCCTATTTTTGTTTTCTCTCTTGTTTTCACAAATGTTAGAAACCTTGTCTTATCAGGTTTTTCTATTTCAAACATTATAGCTGCAAAGACACTATGATGTAAATGTTTTTTGAAGCCATTCTTTCAAAATAATTTTAACCTTTCAGAATTAAAAACAAAGGCACACAATTATTTAAATATGCTTAACGGAACTCAATGAATTGTAAATCATAGAATTTCTGACTGTTTTCTTTAATCCATCTTGGCTTTAACTTGTCTTTTTACTTGCTGGTTGAAATGGTATTTTTCTTCAACTTCTATCATCTCCCATATGTCAGGCCTCAGCTTAAATCACACCTCGCAGACCACTCTGCCTTGCTACACTATCTGAAGTAACTCCCATTTCCTAAGCTAAGTCTCTATTTAGGCCCAGGCGTGATGGCTTAAAAGCCAGTTTACTTCAAATGATTTTTTTTCTCTCTGTTTTTTTCTGAGTGTATTTTCCTCTACTAATTGAATTTGAAAGCATGGGCTCCATAAATCTCTGAGTGGGACCTAATAGCATCAGTCCTAATAAGTGACTTCACTTATTTTGGGGTGTGTGGGTGTGGTGGACTGTGTGGTGGGTTGAGGTCTCAGGACATAGGGCCTAAAGACCAGGGGCTATGTGGCTATTGTGTGGTCTTCCTAGGTATCTGGCCATTAGGTCTGTCATGGTGAAGCCCAGAGATGTTCTGGGACCACTTAGAGAGGTGGGTCCGGGTGCCAGGAAGACCTGTGGTCTGTCTGTTGTGTGGTCTGACTATTGTGGATGTTAAATTATTATAAAGATTTGTAGGGAATTTGGTTCCAGTGTACCAGCTGTTGCTGCAGACAATTAGTGGTGACAGACCTTGACTGTCATTTGCTGGAGCCCATTGTTTCTGTCATTCTAGTTTCTGGGTAAGTGGCCATTAGTTCGTGTTTCTCTCTCTCTCTCTCTCTCTCTCTCTCTCTCTCTCTCTCTCTCTCTGTATTTTGTGAAGCCATCTCATGACTTGTTCTAGACTGCTTCACTCTCTGAATCTCTTCAGTGATTCACAGTAGTATGTGTATTTATTACATTCTCCCTTAATTTACAGTTATATGTGGGCTGGAGTCAACTGATCTCTTACATTGGCAAACTCTCCCAGAACAAGGATTTGTGTCTGTTATTCTTTATATTTTTTCACAATTTTGACAGGCAGTATTTGATTGAAATTGATAGCACTTTTCACATCTAAATTCCAAACCAAAATGTACCTATTAGAAGGTATAATAAGCAAGTATAAATTTTAAAATAGATTTCATGTCACGGTACTCAAGAAGAGTTACACAATAACATACTATTAGTGAGGATTTGAGAATGTAATTCTATTTTTATAACAAAGATAAAACTATTTGTAAAACTGGATGTTTTTTTAAAATATATTTTATTGATTTTTTACAGAGTGGAAGGGAGAGGGATAGAGAGTTAGAAACATTGATGAGCGAGAAACATCGATCAGCTCCCTCCTGCACACCCCCTACTGGGGATGTGCATGCAGCCAAGGTACATGCTCTTGGCCGGAATCAAACCTGGGACCCTTCAGTTCAAAGGCTGACGCTCTATCCACTGAGCCAAACCGGTCAGAGCTAAAATTGGATGTTTTGACTTCCATGATGTGTTGACAAACTACAGTAGAATATGTGAAATAGAAAGTTTTGAATGTAATAATGCATAATTGCACCTGTTAACACTTACATCAAAATAATTTTATATGGATGAAAATATTTGGTATAAATTTTCTTAATATAAAAATAAATAGAAATCAATATCTAATCTCTGTACTGAAGAATTAGTTTTCATTTGGAAGGCAGAAAAATAAATGCAAATGAAAAAGATAGGTTTTTAGTGAGAGTCATTTAACATTTATGTCAAATGCTATAAGACGCAAGAATAGGGGAGGGAGATTTTTGCCTTTACCATTTTAGGGTGTTTTCATCTGGGCCTGAAAATTAAAATGAAAGAAGACAGATTAACAGGAGCAAAGCGTACACATTTATATAAATTTTACATGACATAGTGGCCCTCATAAAGTGGCCCCAAAGAAATGGAGAAATCTATAAGTTTTTACAGTAGATTGAACAAAGAGAGAGAAGTGTGGGAAAGTAACTATGAGAGGAGGGTAATGGGAGAACAGATAGTTTTAACAAGGTCACCTCTATGGAATTCTCTTGGTCTCATCTTTTGTGACCAGAAATATGATTTAGGAACTTAACTTTTGTTTATATGCATTACCCCCATGGTAAAATTGGTTTTGTTATGCATTTCACTTAAAAGCACAGTTTCCAAGTACCTACCTGAGATTATGTAGGAATTACTCTAGATAAAAGCAATGGATAGATTGAAAAAATTGACAGTTTTAAGAAGAGGAAGCTCATTAAAACCTTCAACTCCATATGTATTTAAAAATATCCAAATTAAAAATGCCATAATAGTTTTGCTAAGAGATAATCTGAGGCATATTAATAACTTTGAGAGTCTGTTTGAGCATTTATTAATTCAAAGCCGGCAGTGCCCAAACCAGAGATGGTCAGGAGGGCTCCACCATCAGGAGCTCAGGAAAAATATTTATAGAGAAAAGGCATACAACAAAGTCAGGGAAGTATTCCTTGGGTATAGCTTAGGCAGCCATGGGCAAACTACGGCCCGCGGGCCGGATCCGGCCCGTTTGAAATGAATAAAACTAAAAAAAAAAAAGACCATACCCTTTTATGTAATGATGTTTACTTTGAATTTATATTAGTTCACACAAACACTCCATCCATGCTTTTGTTCTGGCCCTCCGGTCCAGTTTAAGAACCCATTGTGGCCCTTGAGTCAAAAAGTTTGCCCACCCCTGGCTTAGAGCCTAATGGCTGTTTATGATTGGTTGCTCTTAGCCTTTGATTTTGTAAATTTAAGGTGTTTACAGGCATAGATTTTTGTTTTCTTCCTTACATAGGCCATCAGAACCTTAGAGCCGCTTCAGTCCAATGGCCTTCTTGTAGAATTAATTTAACAATTTTCAGCAATTGAATTTAACTATAATTTTCTGTGAGATGGGAAAAATCTGGAAAGGTGGAAGAATAATACATGGCATATAAATTTTTACAATCCTTTAAGAAAGGTATTTATATGCTCACCCTTCACCCATATCCCTTCACATTACCTAGAGACACACACTCATACATATAATCCTTCCAACCCAGAAGTCAACTAGATTCCTGTTTTGTCATCTTCCCCTCATAACAATGTAGTTCACTAAGGACTACTGGGCTTTGACAACTTAAATACAGAGCTTTTAAAAAATTTAAATTCTTTATTGATTAAAGTATCACATAAGTCTCCTTTTCCCCCATTGACCTCTCCCTGGCTGCTCCCACCCCCACCACATGCCCTCACCCCCTCTCCCTGTGTCCAGTGGTTATGCTCATATGCATGCATATGTTTGATCTCTTAACCCCTCACCCCCCGCCTTGCCTCATAGGTTGGACAGTCTATTCAATACTTTTATGACTCTGGTTCTATTTTTGTTCATCAGTTTATGTTGTTCATTATATGAGTGAGACCATGTGATATTTATCTTTCTCTAACTGGCTTATTTCGCTTAGCATAATGCTCTCCAGTTCCATCCATACTGTTGCAAATGGTAAGAATTCCTTATTTTTTACAGTAGTGAAGTATTCCATTGTGTAGATGTACCACAGTTTTCGAATCCACTCATCTGCTGATGGGCACTTAGGCTGTTTCCAAATATTAGCTATTGTAAATTGTGCTGCTATGAACATAGGGGTGCATGTATACTTTCTGATTGGTGTTTCTGTTTTCTTGGGATATATTCTTAGAAGAGGGATTACTGGGTCAAATGTAAGTTCCATTTTTAATTTTTTGAGGAAACACAATACTGTTTTCCACTGTGTCTGCACCAGATGCAAATCAAAACAGCAATGAGGTACCATCTCACACCTGTCAGAATGACTGTCATCAACAAATCAACAAACAAGTGCTGGAGAGGATGTGGAGAAAAAGGAACCCTCTTGCACTGCTGGTGGGAATACAGACTGGTGCAGCCACTGTGGAATACAGAGCTTTAATGGGCCATTGAAGGCAAAGAAAAACATTAAAAATGTAGGCAGAAATTCTACAGTGTTTATTTATTACCAACTACAAAGCATACTCAGAATCTACAGAATCTGTACATTTCTCCAGCTCTTGTCAAATGTAGTTAAATGGCTGATTGGATGGGAAAGTGTGAACTGGAATCTGAATGAAAGCAATCAGCCTCTGGTCTCTGCATTTGACAAAGCTGCCTGTTGCTTAAATTTGCACAAGAAAACTCTTTTTTGTAGATCTTTATATTTCAAAGGCTTTTAGAATCTGTGAAGCTGTTTGCAACTTACAGAAGAGCAATGCCTTTTTCTAATAAAAACTTTCTCAAAGACTATTTAAAAGAAAAACATCTTTTAACTGTACATATATTTAAATCCTGCCTTTGTTTTAATGTACATAGTGCTTTATCTCTGCATTTTTGCACATTTAAATTTTTGTTACATTATAATGCCATAAATATTCTATAAAATGCAATTTAAAAAATGGTGTGTTCTGTGTGCACTATCTAAGCAGGAAAAAGTAATGACAAGATGCATACTCTTGAACTATGCTGAAAATGATTTCATGAGTTACTGTAGCATGCTGGGTAGTAGAAGGCCTTTTAGATTTCAAACTGGTATTATAATGATTTATAATATCCAAGTGCTCTGAAGTGGCCATTCATTGAACATTTTGTTATGCAAAATAGTCACTAAGCTTTTTGCAAAGTCATATTAATCACTTTGGTCACAAATAAAAAACCCTGTTCTCTTAGTGGCTTTCTCTAGGATTTCATGCCAGTCTTTTCCTAAGCTAAAACTGCTTTAAAAAAAAATCAAAGACCTTGCCTTCATTTGAACATTTTCATTCTCTTATCATGAAAGAAAAAAAAAATTGCAGTATTTTGACTAGATGAGCACTTAGGTTTAAGCAATTGTATTAATAAATAATTATAAGGTCTTAGAATTTCCATTCATTAAAAAGCATATTTTTGTTAATTAAAGTTTACTAATATGTACAGGTTATTTTTTCTGAAATGTAAATTTATTCTGATTGATAATACACATATATATTTCTTATGTAACTAAAAATCAATTTTCTTAAGGTTCTTAAGGAAAACCAATGCAATGTTTTTAGTCTTTTGAGAATCTCTAGATTTTTTAAGAAGGTAAGTAGTCATAAAATTTATTCCACAACAACCAGGAAAATTTTGTTATTTATAAAGGGTTAAATTAATGTATAATATTTAAGATGGTTCTGAAATTTAAATGGCTTTTATCTCTTAGACTCAAGAAGGTCTTTTCTATGTCTGAGTTCTTATTTTATCTTTTCCTGTTTGGTTAAATGTACTGCAGATGTGACAGTTGTGCCACACAATCACAAATTTTCAAAATTTGAATTGTGTGTTCTAGATTTTTATAATTATCTCCTTTCTCATGATAATGTTTACTTGCTGCTATTTGATATAGGTAATCTTAGAAATACTATTTTAAAATCTTATATAATAAAAGGCTAATATGCAAATTGTCCCCTCTACTAGGAGTTCAACTGGTAGTTTGACCAGGAGGTGGGGCTGGCCCGTCAACCTCCTGTGTCCCCTCCCTCTGGCCGGCCCGGCCTGATCAGATGCGATCGGGGCCGGCCGGCCAGACCTCACCCATGCACGGATTTGTGCACCAGGCCTCTAGTGTTTGTATATTTATCTCCATTTATTCAGTAGTTCACAGGCAAGGTTTGGTTGTGAGAAGCAAATAATTATTTTGTTTTTCATAAATTAAGTGCATCTGTCAACCTCATATATTCTCCAGAGATTCAGGGGAACCTGTTTATGCATTTAAAATAAACTATAGCTATTTTCCTCTATTTATGAACCTATTTTTTGATATGTATATACTTTATGCAGTACTATGTACAAAACTAAGAGCTTTGAATAATTCAGATAAGTTCTTTAACATTAAGGAAGAACTTATTAGCCATAAGTAGGAATATCAGCAATACCAAAAATGTGTTAAGATTTTACATTACATTATCTTAATATTATCCATTTCTCATTTGAAAAAGCACAGATATGAAATTTGTGAACCTAAGGAAATAATGGTATGGTATAATATTCTGAGAGCTAAAATTGTATTGACTCAAAAGTAACCTTTAGTCTGTACAATTGTTCTTAATTCCCTTGTATCTATTTACCATATATAAAACACCACATTTTAAAAGTGTCATTGAGAGAGAATTTATACCAAACTTCTTAGGACTCTGGTCAAATGGCATAAAAACATTTCAGGTGGTAGCGTTCTTTGTTTCCTAAGTAAAGAATTAAGCCGGATCAACTGGTTTAATTTATATTAAGCATATTTATATGCAAGCATATAGGCCTAACCAATGGACACGGACAACAGGGTGGTGAGGGCATGGGTGGGGGGGGGGGTAATGTGGGGATAAGGACACATATGTAATAACTTAATCAATAAAGAAATTTAAAAAAAGAATTAAGCTGGAGAATGTATGAGAGTAAGCATTCTGAGAGTTAAGTGTGAAATCAGAACTGGGCTGCTTCCAAAACTTACATTGATGACTACAAGATTTACTTTTCAGAATTTGCTATAATTCATCGCAAGCATTAGTATAACCTGTAAGAAAATGAATTGTTCTTATGTCCTGTACTTTAATAAAGTCTTTGCGTTTGATGTGGCATTGAATCAATATCTCTATTATACAGGAAAATGGAAATGGCATTCACTAGAAACAGTTGAAGTTGCCAGAACCAGTAATTGACAGAGGGACAAGACACAAGGGTAAGTAGTAGTTACATTTTTCTTAAAATTATATTCTTTATACTTTGCCTTCTCCTTTGAGGATCTGTATTTTATATTCAGTTCATTAACTGTGTATGGAGTTAAACTTCAAGGTATTGCTCAACTGCTTTATGCAGGTATATGTATTCTGATTCACATAAGCAGAAAGAAAGAAAATAGTTAATTGCAGAGTTCATAAAAGTTTCTTCTTAGGGAAGTGTGGTACCAGTATTTTCTCCTTTAGTACATTTAACACAAGCAAACCTTCTACCCAGTTTAGATTTATTATTCTTCATTGACTATCACCTTTTCATGGAAGACATTCTGGCAGTAAAGAAGTAGACACATTGCATCCATCATCATGTGTCAAAGGGCTATCAGGTCGATGGCTCTTTTTGAACTTTGCTGTTTCAGAAAACTGTAGCCAAGTATTATAAGCAGAAGTTTGACATTTTCAGAATGAAAATCAATTCTCTTTTATGTGTCACTGAAGTGTGGCTTGTGCTTTGATTGCCGAAGAAATGGTTTTTGGAAGTTTAGAGTAACAAAATAGGAATTAAGATCAAATTTGACTAATAATATCTTCAGTGAAAGCAAGGATAGATATATTTGAGTGGCCTGATAATATTTTAAATCCATTGAAGTAGAATCAGAAATAGAAACTTATGGAAGTTGGCATAGAAATAGACAGTGTCTTCCAAATTGAGATAGAAGTCAGTGAAATTTATATTTAAACGTGGAACATGATATTTCAGAAAAATAAATGCTTTTAAAGAATAAATTCATAGCTGTGATCTGCAACTTATAAAAAAAAAGATATTGTGTGCATACTTATGCCTTCTCTCACTCCCAGATGAATGTAGCCTCCACAAAGGTAAAGAACCTGTCTCTTTTGTTCACCATCAACTTTACAGCATCTAACATAATGCTAAGGCATAGGAGGCACTCCACAATTATTTGCTACCTCCATATTGTAAAATATTAAAAATAATAATATTTTTAGAATGCTATATTTTTACTATGTACTATAAATGTGACAAAAATTTTGTTGAAAATTTATAGAATTTTGAAAATGAGTTGAAATGATTTTCTCTTGTCAGTAATTACAATTTCATTTTTTAAAAATTTGCTCAATTTTAAAAACGCTATAGTTTTTTAAATATATGGTACATAACATATGTCTATGTTGTGTATATTTAAATGCACGTGAGGTCTTATATTTCCATCCATAGCTTTATTCTGCATATCTGCATTCATAATTTTCTATGGAACAATATATTCCATGTAATAAATTTTTTCTTGCAAAAGAACATGTGATTAAAAAAAATCAAAATGTTATCTTGCTGATGAGCACATTGAAACATGAAAATGATCATTGTGAAAAGACTAATTTCATGCTCAAAACTTTCTATTTAAAGGTCAAAGTAAATTTCAATTAGCTTTACCTCTCAGACCATTCAAAGAAAATATAGTGTAACCATCTTATTATTGAAGTCTTGTTAACATGTTATTAACATACTAGAGGCCTGGTGCACAAAAATTTGTGCACTCGGCGGGCGGGTGGAGGGGGGTCCCCCAGCCCGGCCTGTGCCCTCTTGCAGTCTGGGACCCCTCGGGAGATAACGACCTGCTGGCTTAGGCCTGCTCCCGGGTGGCAGAGGGCAGGCCCAATCCCTAAGTGCAGCCCCTGGTCAGGCTCAGAGCAGGGCCGATTGGGGAGTTGGGGCACCGCCCCGTCATGCACAGAGCAGGGCAGATCGGGAGGGTGCGATGCC
>NW_005357311.1:314317-327833 GCF_000412655.1 Myotis brandtii | reverse complement strand
TTTTTTTTTTTTTTTTCTGGGCCAGCTTTAGCTCTGAGGCCTCGCTGCTGAAAACATAGATACAATGTTGTGGTCCGAGCCCGGCTGAATGGAAGCCCTTTTCTGGGGTTTTGTTTAGCTTCTTATTTGCAACATAGTATATAGTTGCTTAGAGTTGCAACTGAGAGGCTGGCAAGTTAGGCGGGGAACGTTGGAGTCTGCAGCAAGCAAGCCTCGTGCTCGCTTCAGTGCCTGGCTGCCGGCTGCCATCTTGGCTGACAGTTAATTTGCATATACTCACTGATTAGCCAATGAAAAGGGTAGCGGTCGTACGCCAATTACCATGTTTCTCTTTTATTAGTGTAGATTTATTCACCTGATTGCATATGTGTGTATGTATGTGTGGGTAGGTGGATAGATAAATAGATGATAGGTAGATAGATAATTCTAAAGCAGTGTCAAAGTTTCTAGCAAAAATGCTCTCATATCCAAAGTTATTTGTTCTCTTTCATCATAATAAATTCTTTGAAGGGTGAAAATAAGTATTCTTCATATGTACCCACTCCACTCCACTTGTATTATAGGTGTGTGTTCAAATGTTGACTAATACAAATTAGGCTATTATAACTGTGTTTCATGAAAGGTGAAAAAATATCTTTAAACAGTGTAATACATATTTTGAGTCTTATGCTAAGTGGAATAAGACAATCAAAGAAAGAGGAGTATCACATGATCTCATGCATATGTGGAATTTAATGAACAGAGTTAACTGATGAACAAAATAGACCCAGAGACATGGAAACATGGAACAAACTGATTAATCTCAGAAGGAAGTGGGGCGGGGAGTTGTGGGTTGGAAGAGATTACCCAAAGAATTTATAAGCATATATGCATAACCCATGGGCACAGACAATGGTGTGGTGAAGGCCCGGAGTGGGGCTGTGGGTGGAGGGGATCAATGAAGGGGAAAATGGACATATATAATACTTTCAACAATAAAGATAAATAATAAAAAAGACACATTTTAGTTTCCCCTTTTTGAGATTTTAGGATAATTCTTTTTTTATTTGTTTTGGTCCTGACTTTAGTATAAAGAAAATCTCTTTCTCTCTTTGAGCAATCTGTACACTCTCAGTACTATTATGTAACAAATTAGTAAGAACACAATCAAGTTGGAAAGGGCTTATATGTAAATTTGTAGAAAATTCTTTAATGTATATTTCAATTACCTGTTTTCTAAAATGCTGTCTTCCCTATGCTCAGATTTCATTACTTAATTTGTTTTATCCTAAAGCATTTTGTATATCTTATTTAACTATTTCAAATCATCTTTGTAATTAAGTGTTATATTACAAAAATACACTTACCAGGTAAATTATTCAGAGCAATATTTACATGTATGGGTATTGTTCATTTTGTCAATCACACTAATAGGACGAGGAAGGTAAATATTAATGAAAGAGAATATTTTAAAAGCCAGTGATTTGAGTACTCTCAGTTTATTAATACCATTACCAAACTAGGGGGATAAAGTTTCCTGAGTATGTTAGCATATTCAGTCTGGACTTGTCAGATATTTTGCTCTCTTAAAAGCTTATGTTGGATAACATCAAACAGAGAAACTGAGGTTCAAGCTGGCACCTGACTCCAAAGCCAGAAGAGTTTTTACTGTACAATGCTGTCTCTCCTTTGATGATAGAAAGGCTCTGGGCTAGGCTTTGAATAAATGAGTTGGATGATTGCTGAATCCAAGGTGAATCTTGATATAGTGAATTTACTTTTGTGAGATCATCTTAGTCTGACACATACATGTGTCACTTTAGCTACAATTTTTTTAATATCTACTAAAGGCTTAAATGGAAACAGTAACTCAGTAATTTGTGTACAGTTCTAAGTCAGGGAAAATGATGCATTTTGATTTAGCACCTTTTTATATCATCAACATGTTTGCTCAAGCTGAAGAAACATACTTTGTTTAAAGGGGCATAAGTGAGGTAAACTGTTTTCTATGGGTGTATTGAGGTTGAAGGAAGCAATAGTTTAAGAACTATAAGAAGATATATAAAGTAGTATTACATCTAAAAGGGTTTACAATTGTATAATCAATCACATTAATGTACCTAAAGCCTGGTATCTCTGGCTCCCTTTAGATGAGATAAGACAATTTTTTTATAATGTAGTTATTTTTATTTCTCCTGATAATGTTATAGAACCACATTTTTACCTATTTTCATGTTCTGTCTAGTGTTGTTTTTCTTTCTTTATTTTTATTATTTTTATTTTTCCTGCATCTCTTTTTTTTTCTTTATTGATTGAGGTATTACATATGGGCACTATTTAGAAAACGATGAGGACTAAAGAGCTCTGTCTCTCTCTTCATTACACTGAAATCCTGAAATTTCTCCTTCCAACTAACTCTAATGATATTTAATTTTTTTTCTTTATTGATTAAGGTATTAGATATGTGTCCTTATCCCCCCATTGCCTCCCCACCCCCCACTCATGCCCTCACCCCCCTGGTGTCTGTGTCCATTGGTTAGGCTTATATGCATGCGTACAAGTCCTTTGGTTGATCTCTCCCCCTTACCTCCACCCTCCCCTACCTTCCCTCTGAGGTTTGATGGTCTCATCCATGCTTCTCTGTCTCTGGATCTTTTTTGTTTATCAGTTTATGTTGTTCATTATATTCCACAAATGAGTGAGATCATGTGATATTTATCTTTCTCTGACTGACTTATTTCACTTAGCATAATGCTCTCCAGTTCCATCCATGCTGTTGCAAATGGTAAGAATTCCTTCTTTTTTACAGCAGCGTGGTATTCCATTGTGTAGATGTACCACAGTTTTCTAATCCACTCATCTGCTGATGGGCACTTAGGCTGTTTCCAAATCTTAGCTGTGAGATAAAACAATTTTAAATCCAAGATCAAAGGTTCTCCCTTCAAGTCCATTTGTGGCTGTTTGGATGTTAATGACCCACTTCATTCAGATAATTAACACCTAACTTGTTTATCGTACTAGGTATGCTATAACCTTTACACCAAGGAAGCTTAAGTGGTCCTTTTTTCACGGGCCAGGGACTTTTGCTAAGTGGTTCAATTGTATCAGACAAAAATCACTAGTATAATAACTGAATTCACAGAGAGTTCAATATTATTAGATGAGGGCAATATTTTAAAAGAAAAATTGCAATTCAGTTAATTTTTTTCTTGCACTTTTCTAAAGCAACGTTTACCAAACTGGTAATCCTCAAAATCACTGGGCCTAAATATAATCCATTAAAAATATTCCTATGGTCAAAAAAATTGGGGGGAGGGGCAGGAAATGATATGAAAATCAGTAATAATAGGAATGCATGTAATACCTAATAGGACTCATAGGCTCAGGGAGGTCCTGACTTAAAGGAAACTTAAACATTTTATTTCTCTAACTTATTTGACTTGCAAATTACTATTGCATTTAACTTTCCCAGTAACAAAATTTTGTAAACTTTTTTTCTATAAGAGAGCAAATGGTAGATATTTGAGGCTTTCTGGGTTGTCTGAGCTTTGTGGTAACTACTCCACCCTGCCTTTAGAACCAAAGCGGCCTGGCCTTTGATCTTACATAAATAAATGAGTGTGGCTATGTGCCAATAAAACCTTGCCAAAACAGCCAGTGGCCTAATAACCCTGCTAGTGACATACAGAGGAGCTTTGGAAATCCGTTTCTGAGATGCTTCTTTATTCATAAAGACCAAACGCTCTTAAAGTTAAGTTTCAAGGTCATAAACCCATCCTCTTTTCTGACCATCATTTTTGACAAGAATGGAACATAAGGAGGGGCGTGATGAAGGGAACCACATTTTATAGATAAATCAACTCTATTAATATTGGTACTTGAGGCTGTCACACCAACATCAGTAGACTCTGGTCTAGGAACTGCACAGATACCCTGAATCACAAACTCTCCCCCCCGCCCTCAATGAGCTTTATGGTCTAGTGGGAGTGATGGTGATAATTTTGCAGGGGCAAGGAATGGAATTAGTACACAAAAGTATGATAAAATGTATAATATTAATATCACATGAGCAGTAAAATTTTCCAATGAGATGAAAGGAAAAACTATTTTTATTGCTGGTATCATATAAGAGATATTGTTGCAGATAAGATGCTACCTAGACTTCAACAGGCTGTGATACAGAATAGAGGATAAACAGGAAGCACTCTTGGTAGGTGGAAGATCATGAATAAGGGAAAGGCCAAAGCCATGGGGAATACATGTTCCTTTTTATAGCAAATAGTCAAGTGGAAGGAGCATCCAGTATAAGACTGAAAAGTGTGTCAACAGGGTACTCAATCCAAGAGAAAAACTAAGCCTCTGGCATATGAGCAAGGTGGAGACAGATGTAATCTTTGATTAAGGGATACCCATTTGCACACTCCCTGCCAAGAGTGATGCATGCCTGTATTGTCTGATGATGCTATTTGTATTGTCCTTAACATGCTTTACATGGTTTTGAGAGCTTCAGGGGGAAAAAAGGCATTATCTGGATATTTCAGGGTTGAGTGAATAAAGGTAACAAAAAAAACCCTACAACACTTTCTCCCCCAACCCTCACCCCAGAACAAATCCAGGGCTTGTCAGTCGGTGGCATGTTTTCAGCAGTGCAGACATGTCAGGGCTGGGGCCTGTCATCTCTGATTGTCTTCACCATTTCCTTGTGGTGGTAGGATTGTCAGTGCATTTGCAAAGATGGCGCCCTAACTTAAAGCAAGAAGAGGGGAAAGTCTGCCCCACATGTGGTTGGTAACAACCCTCTTTACTGTGGGAAAGCCAGCCAAACCTCCCCAAAGCACCAACCAGGTTTCCCCTCTTATATTTTGTGCCCCAGAAATGGATCAAATGGACACTCCTTGCTGCAAGGAAAATGGGGAGAACAACTATTTGGCTTTCTTCTCTTGCATGCAGGAAATGAAATGGTGTAGGAGGATTCAGAGTGGCTTTATATTTGTACACAGGTAGCTACAGGAATTTTTAGTATTTTATAAAAAAATGAAAAAGTTGATGTTAGGCTGTGTATTTTATATTTATTTCCAAGATGGATAGCTATAATCTGATACATTTATTGAGAGAGGAAAAAGAAAAAAAATGTCTTTTGAAATAGGGTAAACAAAGATATATCAGATCCAAGTGATACCAATGAAACCTATTAGACTTGGGTGTGACAAAACATTCAGAGCTTTCCCATTTGAAACTATATCAGCATCTTTTTTGATTTAATACTTATTTGTGGTTTGTGAGTGGCGTATTATAATATGGAAGTGCAATAAAACTTCTGAGGATTTTCAGTGAGAGGCTATGAAATGGGATCCCAAGTCCACCATTTACTAGCAATTTGGCTGTACTGGAGTCATTTAGCCACACAGGACATCAGCCTCCCTGTCATCATTTCTGAAATGAGGATAATAATAATTGCCCTTCACACTGTGTAGGTTTGTTGCAAGACCCAAATGAGCTGATATTTTAAAAATGGTTTCATCGACAGCAGAACAGCCTAAGGCATGGAGCTCTCCTTTTTCCCCTTCTCTCCCTCTCATATATTTTCACACACAAAACTCTCCCCTCGAGATGATGCATGCCATCATAGAGATATATTCAGGGCCTCTCTGATAGTTTCTGTCACTCAGTTTATTTGTGGGTTTTTTCCCTACTAAGACCAAATTGAGTCATGCCATTAGGTGTCGCTTCTTTAATGATTACATCTATTTCTCACTTCAAAAGCTTTCCACTCTGACCTCAGACACTCTGAAAGCCTGTCAGATATAATCAGCTATTATTCTGTTTGTCTGAACATTGAGTGCATATATCAAAACTAGAGAAACTGGTATGGGAGGCACCTTTGTCTTGGAAGATAATTAATAGCTGGGATGACTTTTGGGTCATTAAGAATAAGAAGAGTTTCTCCTTACAAGATAACTGAGGAGTTGTGAATCTTTGGAATTTGTAAGGTCAGTGATATTTCTTCCTCTCTCCAACTTACCCTTGTCTCACATCTGTTTACACCCATCATATCAATAAAACCTCAAAGAATTTGTATTAACATATCAGATCAGAAGTCCAAATCAGCACTCATTATCACTAGCTAACAAGTTTTAAAAATTGAGTGTCACCCTAGCTGGGTTGTTTCAGTGGATAGAGTGTTTGCCTGTTTGAGTGTCACCCTAGCTGGGTTGTTTCAGTGGATAGACTGTTTGCCTGTGACTGAAGGGCCGCGGGTTCAATACTGGTCAAGGGCACATACCAGGATTGTGGGCTCAATGCCCAGTGTGGGGCGTGCAGGAGGCAGCTGATCAATGATTCTCATCATTGATGTTTCTATCTTTCTCTCCCAGTCCCTTCCTCTCTGAAATCAATAAAAATATATCAAAAAAATTGAGTGTCTACTCTAGAAAACACACACACACACACACACACACACACACATATATATATACACACACACACATACACACATATATTTATACATGGTTTTACATACAAGTGCTTTTGAAGGGATAGAGTATAATACATTTACCAGAAACTAGCATAATATTGATAATATGTTTTTTAATATATTTTTATTGATTTCAGAGAGGAAGGGGGAGGGAGAGAGAGAGAGAGAGAGAGAGAGAGAGAGAGAGAGAGAAAGAAACATCAATGATGAGAGAGAATCATTGATCGGATGCCTCCTGCATGCACTCTACTGGAGATTGAGTCCAAATCCTGGTTATATGCTTTTGACTGGAATCAAACCTGGGATGCTTCAGTCCCTGGCCGACATTCTATCCACTGAGCCAAACCAGCTAGGGCTGTAATATGTTTCAATGATATTTTTATATTCCTACCCCTGTCTATAATTATGAGTGCCTTTATGTATGTGTTTATCTTGCTCTGTTTACAGTGGGGCCTTGACTTATGAGTGTCCCGACTAACGAGTTTTTTGAGATACCAGTTGTCTCTCGGCTGATTTTTTGCATGGAGTTGACAGAGTAATTTGAGTTAACGAGCTCCTTAAGCTCGGTCTTGTAACGAATTAAACTCGTAAGACAAGGCCCCACTGTATCTTGTTTTCATTTATAGAGACATTTCAGATATGTGAGCCATATATGTGGGTAATCAGATGAATTAGTTAAGTTAGATGATATAACCTAAAGATAACTCTACTTTCAAAGTACAGTGTTAAAATCATTGTTGATTATTTTTGGATTTTGTAAAATCAGATTTATTGGTTAAGAAGATTATATAGGTTTCAAGTGTACAATTCTATGATATATCATCTGTATATTGCACTATGTGCCCACTACTCAAAGTCAAATCTTCTGTCACCATATATTTGACTCTCTTTACCCTTTACTACCCCTACCTAAATTTCCTCTGTATTTTAACCCTAATTTCTATTTTTTTAAATCACTTCTATGCATTTTGATTATCAGTATGTGCTTCTCTAAGCATAAGATTAAATATTTCTATTAAAATAAAGAAATTATGGTGGTGGAAGGGAAGTAACTCCAACTCTAAGCAACATATGGGAATAAGTATTGCATGTGCGATATGTCTATATACCCATGTGTATACAGAAACACATGCACACACTGCACACACATTTGTGATCACAAAGGCCCCACAATTTTATTTTATGGTAACTTGAATTTAAGTTAAAATATTACAATTATTTTTCCCATTCAAGTTCTAGCTGCTTTCTTAGGGCAAATGTGAATTGTTTATATATATATATTGAAGATATTTAACTCTCCTATTTCTTTGAGCCTTTCTTTTCTGTCAGAGTTCAAATTCTCATCATCTCTCATTGGAACTGTTTCTAGTAATCCCCTAAAGATGTTTTAGATTCATGCAATCCTCTAGATAAGACAAATGCCATCTAGCAGGGAAGGTGAGTGTTAATCACGTTCATTTTCAAACCTGGGCTCTCAAATTTATGAACTTGATGATTTCTAGCACTTGCTATACTCTCTGCTGTCATTATCTGTTTTCATTCACTGTTTTCATTGTTATACAGGCCAATAAAAATTCAATTGCAGAATTATAGATGTAGAATCCTTATTTATAATTTAAAATTTTTTTAAAAATTATGTATATCCTGAATACATTTTTAAATTCATAGAATGGCAAAATATATCTTGACCTGTCATGAAGCTCATTTTGATGCTACTTACACACTTAATATAGATATTCATGTTTCACTGTGAAAATATTAATATATTTGATTTATGAGGTACAGCTTCAAATTCCAATGAGATGTCATGTAATTTTCTGTGTATGGGATAGATTACTTTTTAAAAAATCTGCATTTGGTACCCACATGTTAGCACAGTTTTGAGAAAAGAGATGTGCATTCATACTTGCAAGAATATTAAAGACAGCCAAATCTCTGTGTACTTGTCTGTTGTTAGAGTGGTTCCATCACTACCTTACCCTCAATGCACCCCCTTCCCTCCCATCCACATAGCAGAATCCCATAGGATCCTTCAAAATCTATCTCAGTCATTACTTGTCCTCTCACCTCTTATCTTTGTTGATGTGGACTATGAGGTATTTTGCTTATCTATTTATCCTACTAAATCCTAAAATCTTTGAAAATTAGAATTGTGGTTTTTCATTTTTATAACATCAGTCCTTAGCATTCTATTAATAAACTAGAGGCCTGGTGCACGGATTCGTGCACGGTAGGGTCCATAGTCCTCACCTGTGCCCTCTCTAAATCCAGGACCCCTCGAGGGATGTGGGAGGCCCAGTGCACAGATTTGGCCTGATCCCCACAGGCCGGGCTGAGGGACCCCACTGGTGCACAAATCCATGCACCAGGCCTCTAGTATGCATATAAGATCTTTGGTTAATCTCTTTCCGCCCTTTCCTCTGAGATTCATCAGTCTATTCCATGTTTCCATGCCAGTGCATTGAGTGTCTGCCCCTTGGTGGTCAGTGCGCATCATAGCTACCAGTCGAACAGTTGAACGGTTGCTTAGGCTTTTATATATATAGATATCAGGGACTTCTTTGATTAATATTTGTTGAAAAATATATTATGGGAAATAATTTTAGTCAGCAAGAATAAGCATTTTACCTTTTCCCAAAAATATCTAAGGGATAGAGCTTTGTGGTGGTCAATAACTTTTGACTCTCACTATTCCAGAAAAACAAATTAAAAAAATAGGGTATTTTGTTGAACACCTAACAATATACTTTACCTGTTTATTAACTGCTACCTAACCCACCAAAGTGGAAATAGTTAATGACTATTATCCATATCCTTGTGTATTTTTATGTCAGCAACAGTTATTATTCATAATGATAGTATGGACAAGAGGCTATATTTTTATTACTTACTGATTTGAAGTCCTCTAACAGAATACTTCAATCTCAATTCTACACCTTCCTATATTTTGAGAATACATATGCACTCAAACTTTGTGAAAAAATTAGTAAATTTAATTTTTCTGCTACTTATAGAAAAAATTATTCCATCCTTAATTATTAAAATGTAAATTTTAATAGAACTAAAGTGGATATCTAGATTTTTATATGTAATAGAAATTACTCCCTATAATATAAGGCAGCTGAAAGAGGAAAAACTCTAGCAAATTTGACATTTGTATCTTCTGAGTTTTTTAGCTCTTATTAAAAGAAATGGTAGGATCTCATGGAAGGCAAAACAGCGTATGAAGGTTTGTTTAATAGAGTCTTGGCTTTATTCAAAAACACTATCCCACCATTTACTGTTAGATATTCAATTTATTTATTTCAGAATTATGAAGAGGTAAATTGACTGAAAATGTGAAATTGGAATTCTGAAGAATCTCAGTTAGCATTCAAACATGCATTGCATTTGATTTTCTTATTTTACTATTCAACAACTTCAAACTGTAACTGAGAGCTCTTGGCTTTTCATTCCTGCTGTGCAAAGCATTAACAATATTGTATTCACTGCTTGAATTTTCTTTCTGAGCAACTACTAGTAAAACTTGGATACCCATAATAGTTAACAGTTAAAAAATTTTTTTTTTGTTTGATTTTGATTTCAGAAAGGGAGAGAGAAGGAGTGATAGAAATATCAATGATGATAGAGAATCATTGATCAGATTTCTCCTGTATGCACCACACTGAGATTCAAGTCTGAAGCCTGGGCATGTGCCCTGACCAGGAATCGAACTGTGACCTCTTGGTTCATAGGTCGATACTTAACCACTGAGCGACACTGGCTGGGTGATAGTTAACTTTTTAAAAAGATGTTTTCACTTTTATTTCTATTTCTTTACCATTAAGGACTCATCCCAATTAAGTGAAATATGACATTCTTATTTTTAGTTGTATACCATCTTTGCAGTATTGTGTGTTATTGTCTGTTGCTGGTTAACAGAATCTATAATTTACCCCTTCGGTTGTGATATTATGACAAATATACAGCCTTAATATGTGCATTTAATTAAATCATTCACTTATGGAATATTTTTGTGCAAATATCATGTAACTATAAAATAAGGATCAATGTATTTCTTTGGGAGCACACCTATAATTATAGTTTGGAATTTAAATGGCTTAAATTACTGTTTATCTTGACTTTGCTGCTGCCAAAAGGCAAACTACTTAAAAATTAGACACCTTTTTCAGAAATTTTGTTTTAGTAGGTCAATTATCTTGTATAAAATTGTCTTAATGTTGTATTCCAGGAACTAAAACTCTTCTGTCATTAAAATGCTTTTTCTGTTGTTCTGAACATTTATGGATTGGCAGGCTTTAGTAGATATCTATAGCTTCCGGCAGCCATTCAGCCCCTTCTCTGTCTGTCTTCCTCTTCCCTGCTCAGATTGGACTCAGCTTTTCCAGCATGTAATTTGGATGAAAATTCTTTCAGTGTCATTTTGGGCCCTGAGTAGTTTAACTAATAGATGTAATTCAGTATGTGCATAACATCCCCTTGGCAGTAATTCAAGAATGGGAACATGCTGCCTTTCAGGTCAGTCAGAGTCAATTGGTCTCAATTCTGGGGCTTTGAATCTAGACTAAACATAATGGCACATGGAACTGTGGAACTGTTGAAGTTCTCTGGGACATGAGCATAGCAGAAGCAGATCTGAAAAAAAATAAAAAGAGAAATGTACTTTGCCCTGGTCACAACGTTGAAACTACTCAATAAATAGCCTTCTGATAACTTACATCTGGAAACTTCAGTTATATAAAGCCATGATCTTGACTGTCTAAACCAATTTTAGTTGTTTCTTTCTGTCACTTTCAATATAGATTCCTAGCTGTTACTGAGGGAGTTGAGTTTTTCACTGATTAATGATGTCTATTCTTATCACAAAGTATTCATAAGATTATTTTACTTCATAGCTGTTCTTTATAGATTCTATCACCTAATTTGAGATTCTATTATACCTGTAAGTGTATGCCTTTTGATATATTATGTCATATCTACAGCCAAGATTTTAAGACTTTTATTGAATACAGATAAATTAATTTTACATGAAAATTATTAAGTGCTAGAATTATACTGAGTATTTTAAATTTTATTTTCATTTATTTTCAATCAGTTAAGAAGTACTAATTGAGAGACTGCTTCATTTTTAATGCTTTCAAATAACCATTATTTTATGGTCATTGAAATTAGTACCAATTGGCTAACTATACTGAATGTTTTTGAGCAATATTACCTATTATTTAAACAACCCATTTTATATATTTGTATTATCTCTTAAATCTGAGATACTAAGATCAGAAGCCAAAATGAACCCTGAATTCCCAACTAGGAGATAACAAAGCTCATACTGATGCAGTAACAGACAAGTTTTCATAAGTTTTATTCTTATTTAGTTTCTAAAATGTAATCAGTATTTATTTTAAAATTCAGTAATTCACTGCTTTTGAATTTCTTTTCAAGGATTCTCACATGTGTCTTAGTAAAAACTGGTTGAAATAGGCTGCTTTATAAAGATTATTTTATGGTTTGTATATATTATATGACCTTCAGGGATATGTTTAAGGGAAATAATGGCTGAAATAAAATTTGAAAAGGGGTTACTGTTTCTTTGCCCTTCAGACAATTTACTGAAATGGATTTTCCAATAAAAAGTTGAAATGCATTTTCCATAGTGAAATTCATATGCTACCAAATTTAAGGACTGTAATTTACTTTTAATTATAGATCTGAAAGGTTAAATTTTAATACTAATCTTAACCAGCTACTATGAAATCATAGCTTTGATCCTGCCAAGAAGGTCAACTATTCCCTGGGTTGTAAATTTAAATGTTCTCCATTAATTTAAATGAATTAATATGTTGATATATATCTCTTGAGTAATAGATGTATCCTGTAAGATCTAGTTTTCCATGTCTGAAAAATGTTAATACTTTTGTCAATGTAGTATATAATCTTTATTTATATACCTCATTTTTTGGATGGGGGTTGCTCATAACTTACTATCTTCTGGGTAAGTTCATAAATGTTCTTCTTACATTTTGACATAATCTCAATCTATTCATAGATATTAACATCTCACCTCATATGAAGGGTTTTGTCATTCTTTTCCTAAAATGTAACAAATAGTTTTGTTTGGGAGAATGTTGAAGCAGAAGAGACAGGATGATAAGTAGAATTTTTGGCCTTATTTGAAGAGTGGGAGTGGAAGAGCCCATTATTATCTGTAAGAAACAGAATATTTTTTTCTATTAACAACTACAGAAGTTTTTCATTTTTTCTATTGACTCATTAGTGTTTAGTGTTTACAAATGTGTTTTAAATAAAGCATTCTCATAATCCTGATGGTTCAAAATATATTTAGTATGTACAAAAGCAGTAACATTTTTATAACCTAGTCTTTTATTCATTCATAATAACTTATTGCAGTTAGGAAAATGTTAAAAATTTACTTTATTATTATAACTCACACTTACATTTATAGATTATATTTAATGATACAAAATGATCATTAAATATAATCTATAAAATATAGATTTTTAATTGTCTGTTGAAAAGTTTGATATGAAAAACAACTCAAACTCTATATTTAGACATATGATGTTATAGCTTTATATTGTTTTCTCACCTGGTGAAATGTTCAAGGTAAAACTTGAAAGAAAAGGATGAGTAGATTTAAAATCTAACCACTAATAATAGCATTGTGTAGTTTCTAATCATATATAATTATGATTATATGGTACAATCTACACTAATAAAAGAGAAACATGCAAATTGGTGTCACACCGCTACCCTTCTCATTGGCTAATCAAGGCGATATACAAATTAACTGCCAGCCAAGATGGCGGCCGGCAGCCAGGCAGCTTGAAGCGAACATGAGGCTTGCTTGCTTCAGTGATGGAGGACTCCAACGTTCCCCGCCTGCCGCTGCCGGCCTCTGAGCTTGCAGTTTGAAACATTGTTATAAATATAGAAGCTAAACAAAACCCCAGAAACCTGCTTTCAGCCAGCCAGGATCTCAGAGCTGGAGTTGAAACAGTGTTTCGATTATAGAACCCAAACAAACCAGATACCTGCTTTCAG
>NW_005357311.1:312493-313397 GCF_000412655.1 Myotis brandtii | reverse complement strand
GATTGGCCCTGCTCTGTGCGTGACAGGGGGTGGCGCCGCAACCTCCCCATCGACCCTGCCTTGAGTGTGACAGGGGACGGTGCCCCAACCCCCCAATCGGCCCTACCCTGAGTGTGACTGAGGGTGGCATCTCAACCTCCCGATCCGCCCTGCTCTGTGCATTACAGGGGGCGGCGTCCCAACTCCCCAATCAGCCCTGCTCTGAGCCTGACCAGGGGCTGCACCTAGGGTTTGGGCCTGCCCTCTGCCACCCGGGAGCAGGCCTAAGCCAGCAGGTCGTTATCTCCCAAGGGGTCCCAGACTGCGAGAGGGCACAGGCCGGGCTGAGGGATCCCCCCTCCCCCCGGAGTGCACAAATTTTTGTGCATCGGGCCTCTAGTCCTATATAATAAATGAGAAACATGCAAATGAGCGTCCCTCTGCTACACCCAAGCCACGCCCACCAGCCACACCCACCAGCCAATGAGGAGTGGGTATGCAAACTAACCCAACCAAGATGGTGGGTAATTTGCATACACAGAGCAGAGTGGGAGAGCAGGCAGCTTGGGGGGACGTGGCTCTCTCGGTCGCTCCCTTGGGGGGATGTGGCTCCCTCAGTCGGAAAAAACCCAGAGTGTGGGGAACACCAGGAATTCTGGGAATAGTAGTTTTGGTGGCAGCCCCAGGACTGGAAGCCGAAGCCCAGAGCACAGGGAGCACCAGGAATGCTGGGAATTTTAGTTCTGGTGGCAGACGGCTCTCCTAGACATTAGAGCAAAGTGAGCCTGGAGCACTGTTGCGGTTGGGGATGGAGGGAAAGCAAAGGTGAGAGACATAAGTAAAATCAGAGTGTCTAGGAAAAATTAAAGGGAAGATATCCTAAAACTTCCAGGAAATCTCCACCAATGGAGCAAAGAAAAAAAAA
>NW_005357311.1:281197-312003 GCF_000412655.1 Myotis brandtii | reverse complement strand
ATGTATATATATATATATGTTTTTATTGATTCTGGAGATAGAGGAAGGTGGAAGGAGAGATAAAGAACATTGATTGGTTGCCTTCTATATACACTCCTACCAGGTACCAAACCAGCAACCTGGACATGTGTCCTGACTGGAAAATCAAATGGGCAACCTTTCAGTAGTGCAAGGAATGACCCTCAACCACCTGCGCCACACAAGCCAGGGTTTTTTTTTTTGTGTGTGTGTGTGTGTGTGTGTGTGTGTGTGTGTGTGTGTATGTGTGTGTGTTTTAATTTAATGTGTATTTTGCATATAGTGAAATACTCAGGTCATAGGTATATAGTTTGATCACTTTTGATAATTTCATCACTCATGTAACTCATGCTGCTACAAGAATATAGAACATTACCGTAGCAAAACTCTCCTCTTGCCATGGAACAACTACTGCAAGTCTTTCAAATTGTATATAAGTTTTGCCTGTATTATGATGATGTATAGATGGAAACATACAGTATATCCTCATTTAGGTCTGAAGTATTTTTCTCAGCATGTTTTTGAGGTTCATTCATCTTGCTGCATGTATCAGTCATCTCTTCCTTTTTATAACTGTACTAGAGGCCTGGTGCATAAAAATTCATGCACTCGGGGGTCCCTCAGCATAGCCTGCGCCCTCTCGCAGTCCAAAAGCCCTCCCACCACCACTGCTGCGCTCGAAACCCTCAGCCAGGTTTGTGGCTGAGTGGAGCTCCCCCTCTGGGAACGCACTGAGCACCAGGGGGCAGCTCCTGCACTGAACATCTGCCCCCTGGTGGTCAGTGCACATCATAGTGACTGGTCGTTCCCGGTTGTTCAGCCATTAGGGTCAATTTGCATATTACCCTTTTATTTTATAGGATAATTCCACTGTATCCATATAGTACCACAATTTGTTTATACATTTTCATGTTGATGAGCATTCTGGTTGTTCAAGTTTGAGACTATTAAAAATATTGCTGGTTAACATTCATGAATAAATATTTAGATGGGTCAAAATTTGTTTTTCTAATTTTTTGAATTATTGTGTCATAAGGTAGATGCTTGTTTAAAATAATTAAATTGTCAGTTTTTAAAAGTGATTGTACCATTTTACATTCCCATTAGAATTATGAGAGTTGAGGTTGCTACCTATCTTTATCAGGTTAGTCTTTTTAATTAGTCCATTCTAATGGCTATGTAGTATGGTCACATAGTGGTTTTATGTAATTTATTTTTAATTAAACTTATTGGGGTGTCATTGGTTAATAAAACTATACATGATTCAAGTGTACTGTTCTGTGCTACATTATCTGTGCATTGCATTGTGTACCCACCGCCCCATCAAATATTCTTCCAACACCATATATTTAATCCTCTTTGCTCTTTACTCCCCCCGTCCCCCACCTTCCCTCTGGTAACTACCAAATTGTTATCTGTATCTATGAGTTTTTGTTTGTCCATTTATTGCTTTCAGATTTATATCTTACATATGAATGAAATCATGTGGTTCTTGACTCTTTTTGAGTTATTTCACTTAGCATGATGTTCTTAGCATCCATCTGTGTTGTTGCAAATGGCAGTCTTTCATCTTTTCTTATGGCTGAGTAGTATTCCATTGTATATATGTACACGTCTTCTTTATCCAATCATCTATCAAAGGACACTTCAGTTGCCTCCAGGTCTTGGCCAATCATGAATAATGCTGCATTGAGCAGAAGGGTGCATATATCTTTGCAAATTAATGTTTTCAAGTTTTTGGATAGATACCCAGAAGAAGGGTTGCTGAATTCTACAGTCACTGTATTTTCAATTTTTTTTAGGAACCTCCATACTGTTTTCCATAGTGGAATGTACCAGTTTACATTCCCACCAACAGTGAATAAGGGTTCCGTTTTTTCTACAACCTCTGTGTTGGCACTTGTTATTACTTGTCTTGTTGATAATAGCCATTCAAACAAGTGTGAAGTGGTATCTCATTGTAGTTTTGATTTGCATTTTTCTAATATCTAGTAAAGTTGAGCATCTCTTCCTAGATCTAGTTTGTCTCCATACATGAAAAATAGCTCAAAATATAACAAAGACCTAAATATAAGACTTGAAAAAATAAATTACATAGAAGAAAACATAGGTACTAAATTATAAACCTTGGTCTTAGAGAAGATTTTATGAATCTGACATCAAAAACAAGGGATGGAAAGGCAAAACCCAGAGACAGAGAAGCATCGAGCAGATGCTCAAAACTCAGAGGGAAGGTAGGAGACGGTGAGGGTAAGGGGGACAGATCAACCAAAGGACTTGTATGCATACATATAAGCATAACCAATGGACATAGACACCAGGGGAGTGAGGGCATGAATGGGAGTGTGGTGGGGGGGAGGTCAATGGGGGGATAAGGACACATATGTAATACCTTAACCAATAAAGAAAAAAATGCAAAAAAAGGCAAAATTAAATGAATGGAATTATATCAAAAAAGCTTCTGCACAACAAAAGAGACTGCCAACAAAACAAAAAAGGCAACCATCCAAATAGGAGAAGATATTTGCAAATGACAGTTCCAATAGTGGGTTAATATCCAAAATATATAAAGAACTCATACAGCTCAACACAAAGCAAACAATCTAATTAAAAACTGGGCAGAGGAACTGAAGACATAGTGGTTTTAATTTCCTTTTCCCTAATAATGAAAAATTTGACCACTTTTTCATGTGATTATTAATCATTAACATAATTCCCATTCGGAAGTGCTTACTAATGCCCAGCCCATTTTTAATTTTTTTAATTTTTTATGATTGTTTGGGATGGATCTTATGTCAGGTATATGTGCTAAGAATATTTTCTCCCAGTATGTGTCTTACCTGTACACATTTTCAATTTTGATCCTTGCATAGTTCTCTCTTGTACATGCAAATTTTAGTCCCCATGGTAGTAGCCTGGAACCCTAATTCCTACCTCCTCAACTTACCTAGTCCCTCCCTTCCCTCCCATGTCTGCTTCTGATCCTCTAAATATTCAGCAAGACTCAGTACTCCTCTTAACAATGGTGGCAGATGGTATGGGGGGGCTGGGAATTAGAGAAAGGAGAACTGAATTGTTCCAATCTAAATTTGCTTTACATATGCAGGAGAAGTCAATTTTTTATAGCCTTCCCCCAAAAGATGTCCATTCTTCATATATGCCATTTAAAAATAAGGTTCTTCTATTTCAAATCCAAACACATAGTTTTCTTTTTTCCTTCTTTCATTAAGAATGACTGTATTTTTTCTCATATGGCTCTAGATAAATTTCTGTGGAAAGAAATGTTCAGTCTCTTCTGGTAAAACTTGGAGATCTGTAATGAGTGCCCAAATTAAACAGGATATGTATTATGAATTGTGGCAAATAAATATAAGTTTGAGACCAAAAAACAAACAACCTGATATGTTCCTTTTTGTCAAAATTAAAGTACATGGGAATGTCAACAATATTCCACAGATTAGGATTTTGTTATATTTATAGTGGGAATCTGCAAAAGACAGTGACTGATTAATCATTGACTATAGCAATTGGTCTTATGGTCTGCACTGTACAATCTTAACCCAAAAAACAGTTTGGCTCTGGCTGTCTCTTCCAAAGAGCCTGATTCAAGGACAGGAGCTATATCTGAATCACTGCATCAATCCTGTTTTGTTTTTAGTTATTTCCCTCTATTTGGTAAACTCTCATTAGGTTGTCCTGCAGATGCATTCATCCCCACCTTATACTTAGCCCTAATTAGGCTTCCTAACAATGAGATTTCAGAGTAGCCAAAATGTCAATAGCTTTTACCAATTCTCAATTTTTATATTACTCCCTTTCAGACAAGTTGTAGATGCCTTTGAGCCTCAGGAAATGGTATGATTTCCATTTACAGAATGTATATCATGGTAGATTTATTTCTTTTGATTATCATCCACAATACAAAAGTAGATTTGCCATGTAGAATTTTAATCATTTCAAAAGTTTTCATATATTCAATTTTAGGTCATGATTGAGTCCTACACAGAAAAAAAAAAAAAAAAGATATCTTGGCTTTGACAGCCTTTAGTTGGAGACTTGAAAATTTTCTAATATGCAGCAATGTTTTCTGGCTTGTGTGTGTGTGCCCATACACCTATCATTACTATGGAATTTTCTATCTGCAACACAGAAGTGTCTCTCCACGCCCATACCCCCCACTTCTAAGACAGAACTCTGTGCAGTTCCTCTAGATCCTAGTGAAAATTGTGTCAGTAATTCAATAATATGCTTTACTTTAAGTCATCAGTAAGGATTAAGTTCCCAGAGGCACGGGTCTCAATTTGTGGAATTTGAGGAAATTCTAAATTAAGTTAATTTCAACAGACTTGAACCAGTATTTCCTTACCTACATGCCAGATAGGACTTTAGATCCTTAACAAATTGGGTTTGACAGAATTAAAAATAAATATTTAGCTGAAAATGTTGTGGTCTATTTGGTAGGCTAAATGAAGTTAGTGAACTCAAAAAACTGCCATGTAATTACAGTTCCCTACCTGAAACGTTACAGCCCTTACATCTGCAGTCTCTTCAAAAACACCATTTTATTATTAATGTGATCTCCACATTGTCTCTTCGCCAATCTAATTTTATTTCAAAGCATCACGATAAATCACCAGTCATAGTGAAAATGAGCACTCAATATGAAAGTAAAGTGATTATGTTAATTGAAAGTATTGATAGTTGGATGAGTCATTGTACAATTTAAGTGTGTCAAGAAAAAAGTTCAGTAACCACAAACTATACCATGTTATTCACTAACCTGAAATACTTTAAGTTCTTTTTAAAAATATTTATCAAATAGTATATTAGTAGAACTTCATCCCTAACAACGTCTTTAAATCATTCTTTTTCTCTTATATTACATATACATATATTTTATGTTTTCACTTTTACTTTGCATTTCTTCCTTCTCAATTAACTTTGTTCATTCCCACACTCAGATCTCTTAAACTTCTTCAACACCCACAAAAGATTTGGCTTAGCAACAAACAAAAAGAAGGCAAGATGTTTCTCAGAGGGTTGATAGAATAAGATACTTGGATATGACAAGCCTGATTATTGTTTTCATGAACAAAATAAGAAACACATCTAGAAACACTCAGATGTTAATAATATAAAATTATATTTTTATGATATCTTTATGTAGCAACACTTAAATAATTATAAAATCAAGTATCATAGATCTACAAATATATAAACATTGCTATAGACAAAAGATCTATGTATCTAGAAAAGTATAAATCTTCATAATTACATTATTGCCATTTGAAATAATTGAATGAGAATATATGCACATATATTTAACTTAAATGTCCATGTATACTCATCTATATTGCTATCCAGGTGTGTGTGTGTGTGTGTGTGTGTGTGTGTGTGTGTGTGTTATGTGACACTGAGTCAGTTATGATTCCTTACGACCCTGTGGATGAGTGATGTCTACAATGTCCTGTCCTCAATAGCCTCACTCAGCTCCTGTATATTCATGCCTATGGCTTCTTTTATGGAGTCAATCCATCTTATATTTGATCTTCATCTTTCCCTGCTGTCTTCTATTTTTCACAACATTATTGCCTTTTCCAAAAAACCCTGCCTTCTCATGATGTGCCTGAAGTAGGACAGCTTCAGTTCTGTCATTTTGCCTCCAGTGATGTTTTAAGCTTAATTTTCTCTAGGACTCACTTGTTTGTTTTTCTTGTGATCCAAGATATCTGCAGAGCTCTACTCTAATACCATATTTCAAATGGATTATTTTTTTAATGCCAGCCTTCTTCACTGTCCAACTTTCACATGCATACACAGTCATGGAGAATATGAGGGTGTGTTTGATCTTGGTCTCTAGTGACTCATCTTTGCTCTTGGTTATCTTTCCTAATTCTTCTGTCGCTGTCCTCCTGGGTCTCAGCCTTCTCTTGATTTCTTGGCTGCAGTTTCCAATTGAATTGATGACAGAATCAAGGTAAGCAAAACCTTTCATAATTTTGTTTTCTTCATTGTCTATGTTAAAGTTGTGCATTTCGTTTGTAGTTTTGTCTTCTTGATGTTGGTCCTCCTGATGTTCAAATGCAGTCCTGCTGTTTCACATTCTTCTTTCACTTTCATCAGATGTTTCAAATCATTGCTACTTTTCTGCCAGTACTCTGATATCATTTGCCCATTTCTTCCATCAATTTTCATGCCTCTTTCCTCTGAGTCTAGCCCAGTTTTTTGTATATGTTCTGCAAATAGATTAAACAAGTAGGGAAATATAATGCATGCTTTTCTGACACATTTGCCTTTAGGAAACCATCTGTCTCTCCATATTCTGTCCTGACAGTGTCTTCCTCTCTGCATTACAGATTGCACATTAGGATGGCCAAGTCCTTTTTCCCCCTTTTTTCTTTTAAGCAACCCATAGTTTTTCATGATCCATCTAGTAAAAGGCTTTATATAGTCTATAAAACATAGATTGACTTTCTTCTGAAATTCTTTGTAGCACTCCAGTATCCAACAAATGTTCACAATTATGTCTCAAGTACCTCTTTCCACATATACTCAGGTCTAGGGTGTTGTAATCACTAAATGCCTACTAATGGCTTAAACATCTGGCATTTCTTGTTCCATATAATGTAGAAGCATTTGTGCCATCACCTTGAGCATCGCTTTATTTCATGGAAAGTTAGAACAATGGTGCAGTAGTTACTACACTCCTTGGCTTTCTTAAAAATTGGGGTGATTATTGAACATTTCCAGCCTGTTGTTCATATTTGTTGACATATTCTTGTTAGGATTTTGACAGATTCAGTCTCTGGCTTGAAACAACTCGATCAGTCTCCCATCTGTCTCTGGTGATTTCTTTCTTTCAATATTTTCAGGGCAGGTTTCACTTCACTTTCTAGAGACACAGGTTCTTCCTCAGATGAATCTTCTTCAGAGGTTTCCGCCATCCTTTCATCTCTTCCATAGATATTTTCAGTGTACTGTTTCCGCCTTCCTTTTATTTCCTTCTGGTCAGATAATGTGCTTCCTTAGTGGCCATTCAGCATTTTTAGTCTAGGTTTGAATTTCCCTTTATTTAAAAAATATATTTTATTGATATTTTTACAGAGAGAAAGCGAGAGAGATAGAGAGGTAGAAACATCCATGAGAGAGAAAAATCGACCAGCCGCCTCCTGCACACCCCCCACTGGGGATGTGCCCGCAACCAAGGTACATGCCCTTGACCGGAACCGAACCCGGGACCCTTCAGTCTGCAGGCCGACGCTCTATCCACTGAGCCAAACCGGTCAGGGCTGAATTTCCCTTTTATTTCTTGAATCTTCTGGTAGAGATCTATTTTCCCTTTTTCTTGCTCTCTTCTATCTCCTTACATTGACTATTATAATAGTTTTATTTATCTCTCCATGGTAGCCATTGAAAAACTGCACTCAGGATTCCAATCCTATTTTTTGTCCCTTTTAATTTTTACCTCTTGCCTATCTTTAACAAATTTTAATGTTTCTTCTGCCCATCCATCTTGATTTTTCTTTCCTTTAGATGTTTGGCATTATCTTTTCACATTCTTCCATAATAGTATTTCCAGTTTCAGTCCAGAGTTTTTCTGGTTCTCAGTCAGTTAAGTTTAACAGTGCGGATAATTTTGCCGTGGGCTTCAAATCCATCAGGAATGTTATTTATGCTACATTTTGGCACTGCGATTGTTTTAGTCCTCCTTTTTAGCTTCGCTGTCACGTTTGATTTTAACAGTTCGTGGTCAGTACCACAATCTGCTTCTGGTCTTGTTTTGGCAGGGACAATGCAGCTTTTCCATCGCCTGCTTCCAATGGCATAGTCTGTTTGATTTCTGTATTGGCCATGTGGTGTTGTTCACATGTACAGTCATCTATCTGTTCGGTTGTTTGAAACATGTGTTTGTGATGTACAGATTGCTGGTGTCACAGCAATCCAAAAGCTTGCCCCCTTCATTTATAACCCCTATTCCAATTTTTTTCATTACATTTGATGCTGTTTTATTTTCCACTTTGGCGTTCCAATCACCTATGATTATCAACATGTTTTGTTTCGGTGTGTGATGAACTTTTCTTGGATACTTGCATACAACCTTTCAATTTCATCTTCTTAGCCTCTAGTTGGAGCATAAACTTGATTGATGGTTATGTTATTAGGTTTTCCTAGAAGTCTGATTGATATTATTCGGTCTGACCTTGCATTGTAGCTCCTAACTGCCTGTGCTGCATCTTGCCTCAGGTCCTAACCAACTCCATTTATTCTTGCCTTTCCAGCATAGAACACTTTGTAGTTGCCTGACTGGGAGTGGCCTATCCCAGTCCATGTTCTTTCACTAACACCACCCCCTGCAAAGTTCACATGTTCCATTTCTTGGTTCATTCCATTTCTGCTTGTACATATGTTGCGGCGTTGACGTTTCCTTTCGCCTTGGTGCCACATCAGCCTCTACACTTCCTTCCAGCTTTGGTCTGGTTGTGTCATCGCGATGATGCTGTTCAATCTTGTTCTCAGCTCTTCCCCAGTAACTGGGTGCTTTCTGACCTGGGAGTCTCATCTGAGAGCACTGTCTCATATTGTATTTTGGACTATCTCATCATAGAGTTTCCAGGGTAAAGCAAACAGGAAGAAAAATGGAGAAGAAAATAAAAATGAAGCTTCGGTGTATCATTGCCTTCAGCTGCACAGTTTGCGGGTTCAAATCACATATACTCAAGTCCAGGGTGTTGTCATCACTAAATGCCTACTAATGTAAGTGCTCCTTCAGGAGTTATCTGTGTATCTATCTATTTATAGCTATATCTGAATTTATATCTGTAGTAATAATTATCATGGGAGAAAATATTCTTTGTATTTCATAAAGTCTACAACAAAATTACATTTTAAATTTATTTTGAAGCCTGCCTAAATTGTTAATATTCTCTATGCCTAGAGATGACTTCAGGTCAGTTGGAAATTCAATAGTTTTTATTCCTCTCATTTCTATAAGATAGTACAACAGTTAGAAGGATGGAAAGTAGGTGTGTTTCGGGGCGAATCAGTCAGGAGGCTCCAAGATAAAGAGGCAAAGATAACCGCTTTAAGGTGGTTGCTCTTCACATGCATTACTTTGGGCTACAGCAACAAGGACTGTTTCCAAACAGACTGTTTCCGTAATCTCATTCTCATAATTCTAACGCATTTGCCCATTACTCATGTTTAGTATGAAGTTTTTGGTTTCTGTGCAAAACATCAACCCTCTGAATACAATAAAAGGTCAAATGTGGTCTTCTTGAATAATGGCTTGCCTCTGTGATGCTATTAAAACTGAATTTGTTGTCCACAAAAGGCATGTCTTAGAAGCTACTGGGGAATGTAAAGAAATCATAGTCCTTTTTCCTATGGGGAGCAGTTTCTTCCTCTAAGTGGAATATGGCTCTTTTAATGAGCATAGCTTTGCTCAAAGGCATTCTTTTTTTTTTTTTTTTGAAATTTACATAACCATTTATTTTTATCCTTTAATGTTGAGTGACTTACAAAAATTAATCCAGTGGATTAACAGTTAAAGTGCACTTATTTAAACTGTTATTTTATTTTCAGAATCTATATTAAAATACAGAAAGCATTTAGCTCTCTCCCACTGGAATAACTTTTCAAACTTTCTAGATAAATGACAATGATATTTAGCATTGCTATTGGAAATTATTTTTATGGATATTGGAAAACTCTGACAATAAAAATCTTTTTCTTCGTAGGTCAAAGCTTGGTTCAACAAAAGTCACTGTGTGAGAGCAGGGAAAGGATACTAACTTTCCTCTTATTGTTAGGCCAGGGCTGGAGTAAGGATTCCTATCTGCATGTGGGCCTGGGTTTTCATGGTTTGAACTTAATGCCAGATCCAAAGGAGGGAGCCCCCTAGTTCTCATATCTGCTTTCCCAGATGTAAGGCAGAATTGAAGGTGGAGTGGTGGGGCTTGAGAGCGATGAGCAGTGAGAAATCAAAAATGGAGTCATATCCTTTTTTACAACTCTGACTATATTCTTTATAATTCTTTGTTGTTATAGTACTAGTTGTTCAATCTCTAAGGTACTATAACTAATATAGTCAATCCTCACCCGAGGATATTTCTTTCATTGACTCTTTTTTTGGCGGAGGAAGGGGGAGAGACAGAGAGAGAAACATCGATGTGAGAGAGACACATCAATTGGTTGTCTCCCGTATGCACCCTGCATGCAGGGATCTAGCCTGCAACTGAGGTACACGCCCTTGGCTGGAATCAAACCCGTGACCCTTCAGCCCATGGGATGATGCTCTAACCACTGAGAAAACTGACTAGGGCTTTACCAATATTTATACAATGCATATTTTAATAATATATTACCAACTTTAAAATCTAAATTAGGAGGAAACTAAAAGGATGAAAGTCAATGGTTAATATGTTAGTTGTCTTTCCAAAATAATTGTTATTTCAAGTGACACAAGGCATTATAAATACCATCTTTTAAAGTACAGTTTAATACACATTTTAAACCTTTGAACCTATCTATTGTGGACTTTAGCTAATACCATTTATCTTGACTTTTAAATACTTTATTGTCAAATCAATATAATCATGACATTAAGTGACATTGAAGATAAAATATAATCTCAATATTAAAATGACTGTTGTACATTTTGTACATTTGTTTTTTTGGAGACGAAGAGCTTTGTTATTTATAGCAGAGCAAACAGCATGGACAACATGTTCTTATCAATTTTCCTTGCTCCCCAAGACAGCGAGTTGTTATTGTTATAAGAATAAAGGCCACATCTCCTGAAGGCATTTATATAAGAGTGGCCACATAAGTAAAGCTAAGATCTTGTCCCTTAATTCATAATGTATAGAAGCTTATATTCCTTATTAAGCTTACTAAATAACTGATAAACATGCCAAATCTGCCTTCCTTAAGAAATTTTGCACGTTTTTTATAAGTATCACACCTGAGAGCTTTCAAAATCTTACCTGTGGTCTTGTCAGCATGAGTTCCATTCTAAGTGAGATTATTCTAAAAATAAAAATGAGCATAGCAGAAACAGTCCCTCAATCATTGGAATGATCATGGAAAGCTCCTTAGAGTTGAGTGTAGCTAACAGTTTTAAAGTTCTCACAAAATGCTAGTTTATTAGTATTAATAATAGGAAGAGAGCAAAGGGGAGGCCAGGCATGATAAGCATGGTCATCTGGGGCCTCTTCACCAGGAAGCCACAGCTTCATGGTCCCCAGGGAACCACTGGTCCATTCCCTGCAGATCACTTGGGGGAAGGGATGCAATGAAGGGGGCTATGGGTGCATGTGCATAAAGTAGGGGTGACATAGGGAAGGCACTTGTCTGTCAGTCTAGCCTGGGGGAAAGATCAGGGGCTAGGATGGGGAATCTTGGAAAGTTGACATCTCGGAGACAAAGAGTTTCCTTTCTCTTGCCTTCTTGTTCCCCCTTACTCTTTTTTGCTCCATGACCTGTGCTTGCCTGCCATATGGCCTTACATAGCCATGTGGCCCATGGTCAGGAGAACCCCACACACAATTGACAGAAACTGGGAACACAAGCTAAGCTAGCCAGATGCTGGACTGGACTGTATTTTAATATAGAATGGAAATTCTCGGCAGTGGTGTTCATCCTAGTTCTGCTAAAGACAATGCTGGACTTCTTCCATAGCCAGACAGACAGAGATGGCACCTTGGAGGGAAACTCCCTTAATTTGATATCATCAATAAAGCTTTCCATGCAGCAACATGGGGGCCTCAGGAAATTCTTTTCACAGCAGCACCCCAAGAGCTCTTCTTCCATCCATAACACAATGGCAACCTAGTTAATAACACCACTAAATTAAATAGATTACCTATCAATTTTATTTTTATTAGTTTCAGGTGAACAGCATAGTAGTTAGACAATCATATACTTTACAGAGTGTTCCCCTGATATTTCCAGTGCCTGGCACCATACATAGTTATTGCAATACTATTGGCTATATTTCCTAGGCTATACTTTACATCCTTGTGACTGTTTTGTAACTACCAAAGAGAATTACATTGTTCTTCATTACAGAGACACCACAATATCCCAGGTGCATGCTGATAAAAAAACAAACAAACAAAAAAAGTAGGCACAACATTCTGAGCCTGAGGTAACAGATATCTGCTTTCTGCAACCTTAACAGACACTAGTATTTTTTTTCCCTTTGAAAGAATGATTTGCCTACTAATAATAATGTGTAGACTCTATGCTATGAGGTCCTGCAGCCAGACTAGTAGGGGAAAGACAAAGGATTGGAAGAAATTATTCTGTAGGGATGCATAGGCCATTGCATGGAAATTGTCTTCACTTTTAAGGAAATGGGGATGTATTGCAGGATATGTAACAGAAAAATGATGTGATCTTATGTGAATTTGAAAGCATTATTTTAATTGTTGTGTTGATAATACACTGAAGGGGAACAGGGTAGAGGCAGGGAAACCTGATAAGAGGTTAATGATGAAATCCAGAGGAACCAGGATGGTGGTTGGATAGGAGGTCAGCATTGGAGGAGCTAAGAAATGGTAAGATTTGGGATAATTTTGAAGATTAAGTCAACAGGCTTTATTAGGATTTCTTGGTGAGTTAGATGTCATGTTTTCAGAGGGGAAAGTGTTGAGAGAAGCTATCAGGTTTTGCCTTGAACAACTGAAGGATTAAAGTTGACCAAAACTAAGATGGGGAAGGCAGCAGGTGGAATCTGTTTTGGGAAGAATGTCAAAAATTATTATTATTATTTTGTTTGCAATATTGAGTTTTAGCTACCTCCCAGATATCTATTAGACACCAAATTGTGTATGAGTAAAAGTCAGTGTGATATATGTATGAGTCTAGAGTTTGGGAAAGAGGTTAGGGCTAGAAATGTAATTTAGGGTTCATCAGCATAGAGATAGTTTTTATGTTATTTTATTTTTATTGATTTCAGAGAGGAAGGGAGAAGGAGAGAGAGAGATAGAAACATCAACCATCAACGATGAGAGAGAATGATGGATTAGCTGCCTCTTGCACACCCCCTATTGGGGATTGAGCCTGCAACCCAGGCATGTGCCCTTGACCAGAATGGAACCAGGGACCCTTCAGTCCCCAGGCTGATGCTCTATCCATTGAGCCAAACTGGCTAGGGCTAGAGATAGGATGGGTGAGCTGTGACTCCAGATAGGTAATGGAAGAGAAACCCTTGATTAGGGAGATGAAACACCAAATAAAAAGGCAGGGAAGGTGTGGTAAGATAAGTTGGGGGGAACCAAAGAGAATAGGTATCTTAGAATCCTAATACAGAAGAGGTTTCAGAGAGGAAGGAGTGGTCAACTGTGTCAAAAGTCACTGATACTTTAAATACATTGAAGATTGAGAATTTACCGTTGAATTTGGTATGAAAATAATTGACAATCTTGACACAAACAGTGACCTTGACCAGGGCGGTTTTTCTACACATTACCTCACTTAATCTTTCTAACAACTGTTATTGATAACTGAACTTAAACTGCAGTTGCTTAAGGTTTTAAGGACACAGTGAGAGTAAATAATTGAGCATCGATTTAATCCTGATCTATGTGTTTTCAAGGCCCATGGTTTTCTCATACACCGAATTATCTTCTAAGATTTGCACAGAGTATTTTACATTTTTTCCTGAAGCTGTTTTTTATGATATATTATTTGACTCATCAACATTTGACTTAAAGCCAAACAACGAATGACACAATAAAATCAGCAAGGACTTATTAAGAAATTTAAAATAATCTTTTAGTGTCTTCCCAGACAGCATGAACTTTCCTGGCTTTACTCTGGAAAGTAAATGCTGGCAGTCTTAATCTAATTAAATGATGTAAAATGAAGATGACTAGAACATTTCAGAACATTATTTATCAGTAGAATCCAGTATACCCACCTACTTCAGTGTAACCAGGAAATTATGTCCATAGGTATTTTTTATTTATATTGATTTACTATCAATCTTTTCAAGAAATACTATAATGATCCATATTTCCATTGTTCCTTCTGTTTATTTTTGCAATCCCTATCTATTTTGAGTAAAATTTGTTTTAAAATATTGCCTTATTTTTTGAACTGTGGTAGAGATGTATAAGTTTGAAATTGTGGAAACTAATGCTTTAGGTTTGCAAGAATATGTAAGAGGGTGATTTGCAGGAAACTGCCTGAGTACTTGTTACAGTAGTCAGTAGGCAGTAGGTGATACATTTATTTTAAAATGTATAACACTACTACTGTCTGACACTAGCCAATGGTGGAGATTAATTTTTTACAGAGAGCAAAATGAGGTCTCTTCTGATGGCCCTTCAGCTCCTCATCTATGGTCAACAAGGGTTTTAGTGATTTCCCCCCCCCAATATTTTGAAACTTGTATTGCAACAAACCATTTTTGTGATTATGCAAAATAATAAGCGTCCCTTCAGATGTTTTGGAAACAGGATAAAAATTCAGTTAGACTTGCTATCAAGCAAGTTTGCTCTTTGGAATTTACCTAAAAGAGTTAAAAACTGTGTCCATGCAAAAATCTACAAATGGATGTTTTATAGCTGCTTCATTGACAATTGTTCAGACTTAGAAGCAACCAAGATGTCCTTCTCTAGGTGAATGGACAAATAAACCTTGGTACATCTATAAAATACAGTAACAGTCATTGATAACAGGTTATCACGCCATGGAAAGGTATGTAGAAGCCTTAAATATATATTATTAAGTGAAAAAGCCAGTCTAGAAAGGCTACAAACTGTATCACTCCAACTATGTGACATTTTGGAAAAGCCAAACTATAGTGGCAATAAAAAGACAAGTGGTTGCCAGGGGTTAGGGAGGAGGGGGAATGAAAAAGCAGAGCACTGAGGATTTTTAGGGCAGTGCAACTATTCTGTATGATATTATGATAGTGGTTCATGTCATTATACTTTTATCCAAACAATAGAATGTACAATGTCCATAGTGAATCCTAATGTAAAGTAGGGACTTTTGGGTGATTTTTAAAAATTTAATTAACAAAGAAGGTTATTGTATTATAAATTAACTTTACCATAACTGTCTTTGAAAGAGAAAGTATGAATTTTCTTTGTGGAGTTGAATTCACTCAGGCTGGTCCATATTAAATCTTTCTTTGGAACTCAGTTAAGGTTTTTTTTGTAATCCTTTCACTTCCTCTCCCACCAAGATTAGGTCTATTTTTTTTCTCACTAATGTGAATCATACAAAATGGTCTTCTAGTTAGTATAATATATTTGAAAATAATAATAACTATTTTTTTTTAATTTCTCTCCAGAAATGCCTAGGTGTGGCTTATCATGTGTGTATTTATGTATATATGTTATTTTACATACATATATGCAATATTATGTATAACATATATTAAATTAGATATAATACTTATTTGACTTTTATGATGTTGGCAATTGGAAGAATGATACATTTAATGACTTTAATTCCTAAAATATTTGTATTATAATAGTTTTAACCAAGTAAAATGAAACCCATTTGAAAATGTTTTTCAAACAGTTTTTGTTGTTGTTGTTTTAAATATATTTTATAGATTTCAAAGAGGAAGGGAGGGGAAGAGAGAAATAGAAACATCAATAATGAGAGAGAATCATCGATTGGCTGCCTCCTGCACTTCCCGCACTGGGGATTGAGCCTGCAACCTGGGCATGTGTCCCCGACCAGAATCGAACCTGGGACCCCTCAGTCTGCAGAACGACGCTCTATCCACTGAACCAAACAAGCTAGGGCTGTTGTTTTTTGACACACTACTGTTACCTTACTTTAAGGTTTTTAAACCTCGATACTAGAAACCTATCGCACATAGGGGACTCTCTTTATTATTAGATTTTCATTGAACGATAAGGGTAGCTCTGTGAAAACCCATCTTCCTGAGTTCTAGAAGGCCCTTCAGGGTCTGACTCTTGGATATTAATTATGGTAATTCTCACTGAGAGCATATATACAATGATCGTGTTCATTGTGAATTAACGAATTCAATCTGCACAATTTCCCAAAGATTTAGGTACTTGTTTTATGTCTACCTTGTATATGAGCATGATGAGTCACAAATATGTTATTTTCACAGCATTATGTTGCTAAAAACTGACAAAGCTGGGCTTTCACACCAGACAGTCTCCTTCCAGAAGCTGTGCTGTTGAGTACTAACTAAGCAATACCCTTTCACATGACTTACTCTCATGTGACCTCCTTGATCTTTCTCAAATATTTCTAGCAGCCTTTGTGTTGGAGCTTTTGCTTTAACTATTCCTTAGGCCTTGAGGGCTCCTCTCCAGATATGAACATGATTGGCTCATTCAGATCCTTTCAGCATTCTCTTTAAATTATGTCTCTTTGACCACTTGCCTGACATAACACACATTCCTATCCACATTCACCCCAACTCCTCTTTACCTCCCCCATCCTGCTTGGTTTTTCTTTATAACAAATGCATTACAATGGTCCATAACCCTTATTTGCATCAGACTCTGCTGAGCTGCACATTAAAATGACAGAATTATCTGGGTCAATGCAGACATGCCAAATTAATTGATATAGGAAAGTGATTGAATATATTTAAATTAAAAAAAAAAGTCACCAGTAACTCCAATGCATAGCCAGGAATGTACCTTATGTTTATTGTATATCACATAACATTGTATATTTATTGTGTAAATAATCTATCTCCTCAACCAGTTATAAATTTTAGGTATACAAGATCATTGTTTTCCTCAGAGTTTGTTTCATTATTTTCTTCTTGATGAACCTTTAAGTGTACCTTTATGCACTTTTCTGGATATGTTCTTAGGATAGTTTTCTGTAAGTTTATTTTCTCTGCAAGTGTCTGAACATATTTAATTGTGTATGTATGTGTTATTTGTCACCTATTCTCTCCCAAGAACAATTGTTTCTAATTTCATTCCTTAGGATTTGTTCAGCTACCCATACCCTTATTGTTATCACCCACCAAACCCCTGTGATTCCACTTATTCATGGACTAGAAGCCCGTTGCATAAAGATTCCCACAATAGGCCTTCCTTCCCCCGGCTGCTGGCACCGGTTTTCCTCCGGCACCCAGGACCCAGGCCTTTGGTCTGGCCGCAGCGGAGAAGCCTAGCCTCGAGGCTATGGCCACAGCGATGCTTCAGCGCTGTAGCTAATCCTGCTCTAGTTTCTCTGTGCTCTGGTCTTGGTTAAGACAATGCATGCCTATCTGACAGTGTTCCCCAACTTCTAATCTCAGAGAATGGGAGACAGGGTATTTGTTTGTTTTTTTCCTTTTCAGAAGGTTATAATTTTAATTAATATTCTCTTATTAGCCATCTCCATTTGGAAAGAGGTACTTGAACATCAGAATTTGTTATAGCCTTCTTTCAGATATATGGACTTCACAAGGTCTATATTTGCATAACTGAAGGAAACTCCTCAATAATTTTTTTTCTTTCTTCCCCCCCCCCCCCCCCCTAGAATCAACCTGCTTCTAGGTTGAAATTCCAAACAGAAAAAGTTTAAGTGAAAAAAAATATTTTTTAATTCTATGTTTCCCCCATCACCATTTATCTTCCCTATACCCTCCTCCACCTCCACCCCACTCCCCACCCCTGGAAAGTCAGCACACTGTTGTTCCTGTCCATGAGTTCTTTCTCTCTTTTTTCTTGAGGAAACCCTGGGGAAATCTGGTACAAAGTGATTTTGTTCCTTCTGAGAGCTCAATTCATCTAAACACTCAACCTACCATATGAGACACAAAGTCAGAATTGACCTCTGCCCAGCAGTCCATGTATGGCACCCTGCTATGGTGTTTTATGACTTCATCTGTTGATGACCTGTTTTCGTTTGTTTCTCCCTATTTGTCAGGTTCTCTTGCTTTGCAGAGCCTTCACAAATTAGCTTCTTTATCTCCCTTGAAACCCTTTCTGGTGTCAGGTACTGATGTTAGTTTCAGACTGATTCTTGAATCTAAATAGTGGGAATGACTGTTTTGTTTCCCTGAGGACATTCAAGGTTCAAATGTGGACACTGCCAGAATGCAATTGGACAAACTGTTCACACCACCTGGGAATGATAGGACTTTGCTTTTTTGCAGCCGGAAAATTGTACCTCTAAGCCACAGTAATTGGTCTATGACTGCAAGGACCCTTGTTTTTCTTTGGCCTGAAGAGTGTAACATTGGGTATTTCCGTTGAAAGATAGATGCTAATAGTGCTTTGCCTGTTGAAAGAATACTCCAGTTACTGATAAAGTTTGTAGGAATTATTAAAGGTTTGAAGGTTTTATTATATACAGTAGAGGACTGGGTGTTCTATAGATTCATCACAATACAATAATGGTTTTATATTAAATAAAGGAGACCCTGCATTTCCTTTTTCCACGGGTCTATTGTGACAGCTAGACAGAGCATTCACTCTATCTGACATCCTAGCAGCAGAATTACTACAGCGTGTATTTGGCCTGTAAATGTCTTTCTTTGTTCAACATCCAGTTCTTTTTTATTATCACCCTGTTACCTTCTCTTGATACATTCATCTCAATCATTTCCCTGAACTTTGGGCACTGAATCTTTGCAGCATACACACAGATTTATAAAAGCATATGAAAAAAAGTCAGGGATTAGAAGAGAAAGGAAATTTGGGAATCAAAAGTGACATTGAGCCCTAGTTGGTTTGGCTCAGTGGATAGAGTGTCAGCCTGTGGACTGAGGTGTACTGTGTTTGATTCTAGTCAAGGGCACATGCCTGGGTTGCAGGCTCAATCCCTAGTAGGGAGCGTGCAGGAAGCAGCCAATCAATGATTCTTTCTCATCATTCATGTTTCTCTCTCTCTCTCTCCCTCTCCCTTCCTCTCTGAAATCAATAAAAATATATTTTAAAATGACATGGAAATATGATTGAATTGAATGAGCAAACAAAAAATTCAAATAAGTAAATAACATACTGTACTTATTGTAAAGAATCTCTATATATAAAAGCCTAAGCAACTGAAAGACCAGTCTACCGGTCACTATGATGTGCACTGACCACCAGGGGACAGACACGCAACGCACAGGATTGGGCTCCCTCCTGTCTGGATTGGGCCTAAACCAGCTATCTGACATCTCCTGAGGGGTCCCCGATTGCGAGAGGGCTCAGGCCAGGTCGAAGGATCCCACCAGTGCACGAATCCATTCACTGGGCCTCTAATCCTATATAATAAAAGCCTAATATGTAAATAGACCAAATGGTGGAACAATGCACACTGTCCCCTAGGGGGCAGATGCTCAATGCAAGAGTTGCCCCCTGGTGGTCAGTGTACTCCCACAGGAGAAGTGCTGCTCAGCCAGAAGCCCTGAGCCGGGCTCACAGCTGGTGAGTGCAGCGTTGGTGGCAGGAGCCTCTTCCGCCTTCACAGCAGTGTTAAGGATGTCTGACTGATGGCTTAGGCCTAACCCGTCAGTTGGACATCCCCCGAGTGCTCCCAGACTGTGAGAGGGCAGAGGCCGGACTGAGGGACACCCCCCTACCCCCGAGTGCATGAATTTCTTGCACCGAGCCTCTAGTATTAATATATTTTAGCTACTCAATCCAGGATAGCTAAGGGTTATTTTTTATTAAAGTATGAATATGTAAGTCATTATTTTTTATCCACATATCTAGGTCACCTGGTTATATTTTGGCTTACCATTATTACTTTAATTTATTAGCCTAGTTTATAAGTTTTGCTTATCCTTTGATTAAAATCACTGGTCCTCACCAATAAAACCTTTAAAATTGCAACTTACCCTAATTACATTTAAACAGGGAAGAGGCTAGGATATTGTATGTGAGAGCTAGTGAAAGTTATGCTACCTGCATATATTGAGGTTAAAGGGATAATGCAGTTGCAGTGTTAAGCCATTTAGTCTGCTATGTGATCTATTTTATTTATGTTCCCACAACTCTTAAAAAATGTGATAAAACTAAAAAAAATATAATTGGATTTCTTTTGAAAACTGGAAAAAAGGGCTGAGATTCCTGTTATGTTGACATGGCAGGTGGAAGATTAAGTCATAGAAGCAGATTAGGCTCTGTATTATATGTCCCTCGAAACAAGTAGATTGTGGGGAAGGCTTTGTACAAGACCATCAGGTTGGTTTTTCAAACTCACTATAGCTCTTCCAGGAGCAGGTCCCCCCTCGCTGATACCTGGGTTAGCGTCAGGCATAGTACCAATATCAGACCAAGGAAGAATTTCAAATGATTCCGTCGCAATATACAGTCAAAACATAGAGTCTAATACACCGTACGTTTTTATGCATGTAGTTCCAAGGCTGAATGCTTTCAAATACTGCTGTACATGTGAAAAGTAAATATTTAATGAAGGAGCAGGGAGCTCTTACTCTAGAAAGCTGCATAGATTTCTTTCCGTTTTGAAGATCTTTTCTTCTATGAGTGTTTCTTGCTGTAAGATCTTTGTTTTCTAAGAGCGCCTTTTACTTTAGGGCAAATAATGATTTAGATACAGGCACTTTTTCAAATTAATTTTAAAAAAGCAAGGCCGTTTTGGAATTAATTTGAAAATAAATCTGGTTTATACATTTATAATGATAAAAGGAAAACAACAAATAGTTCAAGTACAGAATTTCTCACTTGCAGAAATTCAGGTGCGGTTCTACATAAAATTAAATTTGTTTTTCGACACTTTTCAATTGAACACTAAAAAAATGCATATTATTGATGTAACAACATTAACTTTTATTATGATAGTTTTGTGACTAAGTCTTCTAAATATAATATATTTAGTTTGTGCATCAGAATTTGAATATCTATCCATATTTTGTGTTGTTTATCAGTTATGGTACATGATAAATTGTTTCAACAGAGGTTCATGATCTTAAGGGTGTAAATAATATGTAAGTTTATTTCTTTCTTCTAAAATGGCTCAGAGGTCAGTAGTCTAAGACAAGTGGGATAAGCTTTGTTCCCTGAGGGCATTGAAAGATCCAGAGTCCTTGAATCCCATAGTTTCTCCATATCCTAGATTTGTGGCATCCATATTGAGAACAGCGAGCTCATTAGCTCACGGAAAGGAGAAAGAAGACACCCAAGCATGGATTTGAAGGAGGTGACCTAGATGCTGTTTCACCATTGCTTTCTTTCATGCCAGATTGGCCTGACTCAGTCTTATTGCCTTACCTACTACAGAGAGGCTGGTAAATACACACCCTAGCTGGGTAGCTCTGTGCTCTGCTAAAACTCAAGGTCTTCTCTTTCTACACTGAAGGAGAGAATGCAAATGAGGGACAGTGAAAGGCCTTTGCTATGCTAATAATTTCCCCTTACTTTTAAAAAGTATTAATATATCAGCTTCGGGATTTGGAGACTACTTTTTCCCATGTCTTTTTCCCCCTCAGTTTTTTCCCCCTCACTCAAGGGCATGCTTAGAGAGAGAGAGAATGGGAGGGAGAGAGAAATAGCATTGTTTTTAGGAGATTGTATTGAACCTGTGCTCCTTGCCTGTTGTAAGTCATTAAGGACAGCAGATATTTCTCTAATAAAGATAAAAGTGTGAATTTTATCTTTACTATTTGGTTTACATTTCGCTTAGGATTTGTTTCTGAAGGGAACTGTGTACACTCACTGCTTTGAGTAACTGAAGAAAGTTGATAATGAGAAAGACAATAATCATCTGAGGTGGGGTTGTTTTTGGCAATCTAGTTTATTAGCTTTGTTTTTCTATTGCTCCTCACTTTATTTTATGGGTTGAAAAGCAACGTCTTTTTTTTTTTTACGGACTACAATTTTCACTATACGCAAACTAATTTATGTATATTGTGGACATGGTTCTGTTATACAAAATTAACGTTATCAGGGCATATAAGTAGGAAGTGTTCTAAATTTTACTTATTGTAATGTAATAAAGAGAAAACCCCAGTCTGAAGCCATACCACCCTTAACTTGCCTGATCCCGGAAGCTAAACAAGATCCAGCCTGGTTAGTACTTAGATGGGAGAATACCACAATATATCCTTCAAAAGTTGATGCCTGTTGTGATTGAAACACTTTGTATCAGATGATTAATACATTGTAGTAATAATTCACCAAGGGATGAGGCATATTGTACAATTAAAATTCATTATTTTCCTATGACACTACCTGTTCATTTATTAAAGTAATTGTATTTTAGTAGCAGCTGCGTTTGATAAATAAGCTCAATCTCTTCAATCTACACCATGTTTTCCCAAATTCCTGCAATTGTAGGAATAATAAGCATAATAACTATTTCCACTTGTATGTGTTTTGGACAATCATGAATCTGGAATATGAGGAAGCCATAACAATTAATGGAAATTTATGGCAAGTCTTTGCATAGGAGAAGACAATAAAATACCTGTTAAGAATTGTTGAGGTTGAATCTGGTTCCGCCACGTAACAGCATAAACTCTAATTGCTCCAACTTCTTCATCTTCAGATGAAGAGTATAATAGTATCTTCTTCTGTTTTTTATGAGGTTTAAAGTAGTTATTGAAGCCATTTTTAGTATACAGAATATTCTATATGCATATTAAATAATTAAGCAGAGATAGTATCAGTATAATAACCCATGTATAAAAAATATGTAAAATTTTTCTCGCAGTTTTCTATAAAATCCTCTGTCATGAGTGACCAGACAATGCCTCTATACTTTTCTTGGCACTTCCTTCTCTTCTTCCATCTCTTGTTCTCCTCCTGAGAGGGATGTTGAATACTTATATCATATCTAGGATGTTGCTAGTACACATATTACCAAGAACTCCATTGCTCTGTAAATAATAGAGGTTAGTTATTAAAGTAGAGACCATCCCTATCACAACCACAAAGTGTTCAAAAACATCTATTTTCCATTCAGGATAAAGTTCAGCGGAAAAACTTCAGATGTAACTCTTCAGCATCTTGCTGTATCTCATTTTGGTTTTTCCGACTCTCCATTTTTTCTGAAAAGTGGCCTCTTAAATGGTCTCTGGCTTATACATTACAGAAAAGTGGCTTTGTGGTAGTGTACTCTAAAAAATATGTCCTTTGTTAGTTATCTATCATTTAATTTATGGAATACTATTTTTTCTCACTAAAAAATTCACACTGGAGAGGATTAACTACTCAGAGGCTGCAACATCACTTGATCTCAGCATGAGCTTTGCTTTCCAGTTTAATGGTTCCATGTTGGGCACTGTACCTAGAGCTTTAGGACCCAATTTTATATCCCAGTTCCCCTGAGTCCCAGTTATGTCACTCACTGGAATTCAGGTTACTCGCCTTTTAGGCTCTAGTTTCTTATCAAACATAATGACGTAAAAAACACCACCTCATGTTGTTATTTGAATTAAACTGTATATACTGTCAATATGCACATCTTATTTCTAGACTGTATATAGACTAATATAGTGGTTCATTGTATTATTTATCATAGTATTGGGCACATAATAAAACTTTGCACACTAGTTGTTAATTGTTTTTTTTTCTAAGAAATATATGACAATGAAGAGTTTACTCATCCCTTGTATCAGATCAACTAATTGCTCAATTTTTAGAGTAACAGTAATGAGATGTATATTATTGTGTGATAGAATACTAGCATTTTCACCTTTTCTCTTGGGATATATGGGCTGTGGGTTGAAATAGTTATTGTATTTCCAAATACAAATTAAACAGATACTAAACGTTTGCTAACATTATGAAATTTATATTTTTTAAAGTACAAGATGGAAAGGCAAAAGATTAGAAACAAGTTTTAAAATTATACTTGTTGAATGTAACAAAAATACAGCCAAATAGCTAAACTAAAACCAATGAGTAGAATTCAGAAAAATTATTTTAGTTAAGAAAATATACTTAACTCTAAGAGATGTTGGGAGTAAACTTTTTTTCTCCGTTTGATGGAGGTTTTTTGTTTGTTTGTTTTTGTTGTTCGTTTTTGTCACTGGCAATCTTTAGACAGGATGGAGAATTTTATGTTGTCATCCTATGGTGGTTTTATAGATTCAATTCCAAGAGTTGTTTGTTTGTTTTTTAATCAAAGAGTCACATGACTTTTTTATTGGGAAGATTCCCAATAGTAAAATATCTCCAGTGATACTAAAAACATTGAAGTATGTTACAGCTTGTGTGTGTGTGTGTGTGTGTGTGTGTGTGTGTGTATGTGTGGCAAGATGTATATGACTTATATAAATAAATAAAAACATTATTAACTCTAACATAAAACATACTTATTTTCCTCTTGCCAATATTAATTTTATTTTTTAGTGTTTTCTGGTATCATTACAAAACCTTCTTATTTGGTTATTTGGTGAAATGTAAAACAAAAGAAATGTAATCAGCTTACAATTTGCCATGCATTATATTGTAGCTAGAATCACTCGATAAAATACAGGATGCCCAGCTAAATTTAAATTTTAGATAAAAAACAAAGTTTTTCAGTGTAAATATGTCTCCAGTAGTAACACTTTTATTCGCTAAATCTGGCAGTCTTAACTGTAATGTATACTAAACACTATTTCCACTGTAGTTGAAGTGTTAGAATATTTAATATTTTATATTTGCATAATATATAAAATACATTTTTGTTCAGCAGCATTTTCTTTGGTACCAGTTTATCCTCCTCATTGTGTTATCTAAGTGCAAGATTGAAATTATTAATAGCATCTCATATCTAAAGAATGCTTTGCCATTATTTTAAATTTATATTTATCTATATTAAGACATATACTCTATTATCAGTGAAAAAAATCTGCATTGGAGAAGAGAATGCTTTTTCCAGTACCTAGCAAAGCGTAAATAGACTGCGGGCATGTATAAATTCACAGCTCAATAAACGTATTTCCTAAAATAAATCCTTGGTATAGATTTTTTTACTGGTGCATTCAAATGTGCATTTTATAATTGGTTTGTTTTCTTCTCAACTCAGTTAAGCCCTTCTTGAACCATTTTCTTCTATGGTGAAACAGGCAGTTAATTTGAAATACTGCTACTAATTTCTTAACATCTATTTTCTTACTACTAGTAGTTCTATACTACTAATAAGCTCGTTTAAATATAATATAGATATTTTTCATTCATTATTGGTTTAGTATTCAGATTTGGAATTTAAGATATCCCTGATAGTAATATACTAAACTGCCTTAAAGAATAGGATGTTTTCTTCCAGTTTCTATAAAAACTAAGTGAATTCTCACAACCTCTTCTCTAAAAAAACAATTATGTTATACAGACCTGAGCAGAGCAAGGACAAATGGACCAGGTACAGAAACTCACCAGAGCAGAAATCCCAGAATGCCTAGCAAGGGGCAAAACTGGGAAAACAAGAACCTCACCCTCAGGGCAAACCAATCCTCCCTAGCACATCAGGTTGGACTCCTGATCTTTCATATGACTGGTCAGGCGGTGTAGACCCCCTGATCTTGATTCCCCCTAAAGATAACATCTGGGCTTCAGTGATATTTTAGCTCCGGGCCCAAAAAAGCAGCAAAACCAATCAAGTGATGCTATGGCTGCCTCAGGACCACTGCATGGACTAATGATCCCCTGTCTGGGCACCAACCATTCAGTGGAGACGATCACCCTAAAAGAGCACACCTGGAAAGCTGATGAATATTCTATTAAGGCCCTTCCCTGAGACCTCCCCTAAGATTGCCACCTGCAGAGCATGCCGGCACCATTTCCGTCCCCCCTTCTTCCCTCCAAGGGATTCCAGGAGACTTGCAATCAGGGGAGCAATGGGCAGCAGCAGCGCCTTTTCTCTGACTTCCCAGTGAGCCAAAGCAGCCCAGCCAAGGCTCTCCTGCTCTCCTGTTTTTTCTTCTATGCCCTTCATTGTTTCCCTGTCCTAAATACATATATGTATATATATATCTCCTATCTAATACAGAGTGAATATGCTAATTGACCCTCACGCTGTCGCAAAGATGGTGGTGCCCACAGCCAATAAGGAAGGAATATGCTAATTGACCACCCCACCCTCAAAGATGGCAGTGCCCACAGCCAATAAGGAGGGGATATGCTAATTGAATTTCCCTCTCTCAAAGATGGCAGGGCCCACAGCCAGAAGATGGCAGCACCCAGTCCTTCAGCCCCGCCGGGGTGGCAGGCACATGGCAAGGCCGGGCCCACCCTGAGTGCCTGCTTCTGCAGTCCCCCAGTCCCCTCAGCCCCCTATCCACCCAGGACCGGCCTGAAGCACAGGAAAGCCTTGGATAGTGGCTGCCCAGCTGCCCAGGTCCACCCGAGGCTCAGGTAACCAGGGCTGGCCGAGGCACTGCTGGCACTGGCAGCAGCAGAGGTGTGATGAGGCGTCGCCTTCCTCTGATCTCCAGGTCACCTCCCGCCCCTGAGGGCTCTGGACTGTGAGGGGGGCAGGCCGGGCTGAGGGACCCCCCTCTCTAGTGCATGAATTTTCATGCATTGGGCCTCTAGTATGTGTGTGTATATATATTTTTTAATATATATTTATTATTGATTTTTTTTTACAGAGAGGAAGGGAGAGGGAGAGGGATAAAGAGTTAGAAGAATCAATGAGAGAGAAACATCGATCAGCTGCCTCCTGCACACTCCCTATTGGGGATATTCCCACAACCAAGGTATATGCCCTTGACCAGAATTGAACCTAGGACCCTACAGTCTGCAGGCTGACGCTCTATCCTCTGAGCCAAACTGGTTAGGGTCTAAGTATATTTTTGTTGGCATCATGGACCCAATACCCTTTGGTTCAGTGCTGTGTTGCCCTCCCCTTTTGATATCCCCATCCCCATGAAAAAAAAATCAATTTTTCTTTATTCACTGTCTAAGAAAGCTATTTAGGTTGCCCGTGCACCACCGACTTTAACCTTTCAGTTAGTGTATAGGGTTCCTCTAGAACCCTGAGGAGACACCTTTACTGTCTCTGGTTATAAAGTTGATTGGCAAAGGCATTGGTATTAAGTGTGAAGAGTATATTCATATGGAGAAAGACTAGTTTGATATTTTTGACTTCATAATTTCTTTTTTTGAGCTAATAACAATGCAATAAAAATTAAGACAAACTTACTCTATACTGTACATTGAAATTTTAGTCTTTGTGCTTTTCTAGAAATTGTATATGACAGTATATTAGGTATTATATCCTATCCTATCCTATCCTATCTTATTATATTATATATCATTGGTTGTATATTGTATCTCTGATGAGTCATATTCAACATAAAAAGCCCTGAAAGTGGGGAAGGTAGAATAAAATATTTTTTATTTTCATATTTTAGTACAAAATTACAACCTCAAAAACTGAAATCTTGTCTGTGGCTTGCTGGCTCTGGCATGCACTGACACCGACCCCTAGTGGTGAGATAGCCTGTCCATTGTGCATTTCTCTTATTCCTCCCAACTTTTTTTTTTTTTGTGGAGGGGGAGGGGCGGTAAGGACTAAGAACCAAAGTAAGTAATTAAAGGTGAAGATGAAATAAGAATTTTAATAATTAAATTTTGTTTGTGCCACTCAGCAGTCCCAAAAACATGTAGTAAAATAAACTGTTAAAAGTTCTAAATGTGTGGATTAATTTGCATAGTAACTCGACAAATAGCATAACTACTTTTCATATTTAAATTAGAGTTACCTTTCGTAGAAATAGGAAAATAAGAATTTTAGTACTTTAATCTGCCATTTTAAATGAATTTATATTTGTTTTAATAATTGTACCCTTTGGATTTTAACTCTCCAAAGATATACACCACTGAGCACTTAATCTACTTAAGGTATTACCCATAAGGATTAACTTACTTTACTTTAGATTTCTATAATGGCATTAGCATTTTTAAAAGGTACACTGCAACTTTTGGTATGGGAGCACTGTGGGAAACAGGGTCAAATGTTATTAACAAACTGTATAGAATGAGAAACTAGGCATCGCTTTTTTCCCCCCCTTTCTGCTTTTCATGTCAGTAAAACCCTAGATTATTTCTTTAGAATTATACATCACAAATGAGATTTTTCAATATTCAATACAATTAACAACAGTCTTGCAAATAAAATATTGGATCATTAGCTATCATTTTATATGTATGTGTTTTTCCACCTAAATGATAGTTGAAGGTTTTAATGTTTTGAATAATTTTATTACAAAACGCTGTCCTACTATAACTGTTTTTAAGGAATATTGCCATTCTGTTTTATTTCTTAAAACTATCCATTGCATATAAAAGATGTGAGACCATAGTAGAAATAATTAATATCATATATTATAAAAGAAACATCATGTATAATTATGTCAGAGATTGTTCTATGGAGAGCACCTCTGTGGGATGCTAATATATGTTTCCACTATAAAAGACTACTGTGCTGAGAAAAAAAATAAGGAACATAGATTTGAAATGGTTAAAAAGGCTTTTTTACCACAGATACTTTAGCACCTTTAACATTTTAATGTCTAGCTCTCAGAAAAAGGGAGAATGCAATGTTTTCCAAATCAATCTAATGCAGAATTTTTGCAAGCAGTATACAGTTGAAATAATGTGGAAAATGCTGACCTCTGTGTTTCTTCAAATTCCTTGAATATTTTCTTCTCTATGATTTCCACATTGTGTTTTTGTTGATGTACATGTGCAGAAGTGTGTAAGGTCAGGTAGCTGACTGGTAATGGAATCAGGCAGACTTTCCCCCAAGAGCATGAAATGGGAGAGTCTCTCCCTGAAGGTGAATAGTTCTCACCTCCTGCAGCTTATGGGAAGGACATCTATATCACTTTAATGTGCCCCTTAAGCTGCTACCTACAGTCACAACAATTTCACTCAGGTATTAAATACAGCCTTAGCTCCAGGGCAAGATCTGAAGGAGCGGTGATGCTAGCCCTCTTCTTGCGGAGGTCAGGAGCATGCTGAAGCATAAGACTTCATCCTTTTTCTTAAACGGCAAGCAAAACATATGACTATATTATTGCAGAACTTCTCCCTAAACCTCTATCCTCTGCTGAAATGAATATTGCACTTCTGGTTCTTATATATTTTAAAGTTGCATACCCAAATACTCGAGGAACTGATAAAAAATGTAAAAGCTTAATGCTTTTCTATGGCAGCTAATAAAGTTTCATTTTTATTGTAACATTTATATTTCATATTGGAAACATTCTTCAAATTAATTAAACCTAAATAAATATTCAGAATATTGAAGACCTCAGCATTATAAGTTGCATAGTTTTCTTGCAGAAATTATTATTTTTTACAAAAATAGTCAATAATTTGTCACGCTTTTAGCAGCAATTGAATTCATCCTTATGATTATACCCTCTAGAAAAGTGAAGACCTAAATTATTAAATGTCCCATTGATATGAGTTTGTTAAAAGTTTGAACAGTTACTTACAAAGTCATATTGTGAAAAAGGCTTATTATTCTTAGATATCCAGCAACAATAAGGACATTATGTTCTGCGTGAATATACTTTAAAGGAACTTATGTCTTTGTAAAGCATGGGGCACTTTTCTTGATGAGCTAAAGGCTTTCCCATGGAAGTGTAGATCAGGGCTCAGCTTGTAGTTCTGGGTGCAAAACTCTGAAATAAAATAACTCTGTATTTTCAATGGTTTTCTCTAAATATTCCCTCATTTTATTTGCACAGAAACCCAGTGAGGAAAGCAGAGTGCCAATTGTTTTCAATTTGGAATGATATAAATTATTTGGATTATATGTAAGGTGAAGGATTTGTTTATTTGAATGAAAATCATCAATCCCCAGGAAATAGAAATTAAGATTTCAGAGTCAGTGGTTAGTTTCATATTTCAAATTATAGGTGTGTTTTTTTCTTTTGTTTTTAAATGGAACTTTTGTTAGATACTTGGGAAAAACAATATGGCAACTCTACTTCAGGTAGATATTAAGAAGAAAAAGTAGTATTTTTCACCCTTTTTATTTTACTTGCTAATGTAACTAGAGTCATTTAACTTAGTGTTAATAATATAAAGTGACAAAATAATTTAGATTTAGACCTTCATATGTCCTTTCAGAAATTAATTTTCAACTAGTTTCAGGTGTGTGTGTGTGTCTGTGTGTGTGTGTCTGTTTTTTTCCAGTGAGTGAGTGAGAGAGAGAGAGAGAGAGAGAGAGAGAGAGATTGTTTGCCTCTTGCACACACCCCGACCAGGGATTGAACCCACGATCTGGGTATGTGTCCTGACCAGGAATCCAACTCATAACCTTTGGTTCATGAGGCTATGCTCCAACCAACTGAGTCACACCACTGTGGACAAGGGTCAAGTTTTTATTCAATTGATTCTAGTTGCAAATAATATATTTTAATATTTCAACATTCAAATCTTATAAAATAGATTATTTGGCTTTGTAAAGAAATACACTAGCGGACAGCATAGAGACTTGAGGAAAATTGAAATTTCAGTCATGTAGCTTTATTTAAGATTTTTAACTTCTTCACTCATATTCTGAAGATAAATATCTAATCAGCATAAAGTAATTTTTTATTAATTGAAGAGTTTTTAATTTCCTATCTATATATCTATTTCTCTAAAATACAAACTAAACAAATGTTTTAAGGCTTGCATACAAATTTTAAAATACTTATTTTAGGGTTAGAGTTATTTAAAATTCAAACTACTATGAATATTAATGAGTTGACTTCTACATGGAAAGTGACTGCTTTGGGAAATTGGACATGAAAAACCATTAGAGTTCTTTTGTTCAATATGTTACACATCTATAGATATATTACTTAAGTTATGTGTGTTATCATTATATTTCAACACTCTAAATAGACTCATGTAACCTTAAAACATATAATGGATATTTAAGTATACACAGTCACACAC
>NW_005357311.1:251496-280902 GCF_000412655.1 Myotis brandtii | reverse complement strand
ACTTTGTTATATTTTTAAAGTTAGACATGGAAAGCAAAGTTGCTCCTTGAGTTTATTCATTTTTCTCTGCAACTCCAAAATATTTCTGGACTGCTAGACTCTGTTGATTTCCAGTGCTTCACATATCCTGTTGTGATCCACTGACATTTCTCGCTCAATCATCAATATCTTCTGGTTCTGCCACTGCAGGGTTAAAAATTTATTATGTCTTTTTCCTTTGAGAGTCTTCAGCACCTGCTTTCATCTCCCCAGTACCTGCTTACCATAGCAGACTCTAACTGCTCTGTGCCATAGTCATGTCAACAATAATCCAAAACAAGCCTATACTTTGCAGGATGCATTCTTAGCTGTTCAGTCTAGCAGAATACCTAATGGAAAACCCGGATCATGCCTTACCTTAGAATGTGAAGACCCTTTGCTTCTTTTATGGACACACCCCAGATGGGCTCCCAATGATATCTATGCCCTAATCCCTGGGAGTATTGAGTATATTACATTTTATGGTCAAAGGGACTTTGCAGGTATGACTAATGATGAGGAATTTATCCTGGATATCTGGGAGGCCCACGTGAGTCCTTAAAAATAGAGAACTTGTCCTGGCCACCACCAGAGAGCGATACAATGACAGAACAAGAGGGAGGAGAGATGTGAAGTGTAGTATGTATTTGACTTTCCCTTGCTGACTTTATTATCTATTATTTATGTATGTATGTATGTATGTATGTATGTATGTATGTATGTATTTATTTAATGAACTTCCTGTGGGGCATTTGTTTAAAAATATATTTTTATTGATTTTAGAGAGGAAGGGAGAGGGAGAGAGATAAACGTCAATGATGAGAGAGAATCATTGATGGGCTGCCTCCTGCATGCCCCGTACTGGGGATCGAGCCCATAACCTGGGCATGTGCCCTTGACCTGAATTGAGCCTGGGACCCTTCAGTCTACAGGCCAATGCTCTATCTGCTGAGCCACACCAGCTAGGACAACCCTTGCTGACTTGATACATAGAGGAAGGGGGCACTGAACTAAGGAATGTGGGTGGCCTATTGAGTAGCAAATACATTTTTCTTCCTTAGAGCCTCCAGAAAGAAGCACAGCCTTTTTAACACCTTGATTACAGCCCAGTGAAATGGCACCTGACTTCTACAAAACTGAAATAGAATCAGTTTTATCGTTTTAAGCTTATATGGTAATGGTTATTTATTATGGCAACAATAGAAAATTAATACACAAGTCTTTGTGAGGGTTTTTATTAGATGGAAACATCTTATCACTTGATCAGAATGGCATGGATGTTGCCAGACTGGTTTCTTATCTTTTAATATGCCCTTCATATATTTATTAGTACTTCTCTGGATGCTGGTAGATTAGACACTTGAACAACATGGGTTTGAACTGGATAGGTCCACTTATACAATTGTATTTTTATCCTGTGGTTGGGGAACTGTGGAGGGCCACCTTAAGTTATACACAGATTTTTGACTGTGTAGGTATTGGTACCCCTAACCCCCATGCAGTGCAGTGGTTAGCTGTACATATTAAAAATTTTCTTCAGATTTAGGGCTTTACCTAAAATGCTAAGACAATAGGAAATGTGACATTTAACATCTTGTTCACATAAATACACACACACACATATTCCCTCTTTATTCTTTAAAGATTGTACCTTCTTATCTACAATCAGATGTTTATATTATTTAACACAATAAAATGTCATAAAACTAAAAATAAATTCATACATCATTAACAACCCAAAATTTAGATAATCTATAAAAATTAAATGAAAGTTACTTTAGAGAATCAAGGAAAATAAAAAGATGAGTACCAGAATATTTATAATATGTAATATATAGAACATTGCATACCAAATTTAAATACAGTGAAACTTGAATCAGAAACACATCTCTAGTTTTAAAAGAATAATTAAATAAAATATATTATCTTTGCATTCATATACATAACTTATAGCATAAAACAATCTCAAGTAACCAAGAAAAATTGATGAAAAATAATAAAAATAGAAATCGATAAGTTAAAATAGTAAACACAGAACTGACTAACCAAAGAATTGATGCTTAGATTAGAAAGTTAAAATAAAATGGCATACTTCTAGTCTGGTAAAAGAAAGGGATATTCAAGGACAGATAAGAAAGAACCACTCTTAAGGAGAAAATTTCTAAAAAAAAAGAATATGGTTTACATGTATTTAAAATATAGCAAAATAATGATTTTGTGATAATTTGCATATAAATAAAACTAAAAACTTTTCTGTCAAATTTAAATAAAAGCTGATAAATCATAAAAGTATTGTTTTTTTTTAATAGCATTAAATCCTTTATTCAGAAATCCAGAGTAAACACCAGAAGAAACAGCTAACAGTTTAAAATGGTTTCTCTGGGGAGTGGAAATGGACATTAGAGGGGATGGGGCATGATGCTGCTCTATGTTATTAGCCTAATAATACAAACCTTACTTTCATAGGTATAAAAAATAAATGTAAAAGAAAAATAAAAGGGTGAAAGCATGAATTTTGAAGACATTATGCTAACTCAAACAAGTCAGTTACAAAAGGACAATTATTAAATGACTATTTATGTTTTTGGATAATAAGATTCATATGTATAAAGTGACCTTTCCCCCCAAAATACATCAATAATAATAACAAAAATTAAATAACAATCACAATAGCATTGTTTTTAACCTTGATTTGATCAAATTATTCTTAGTCTGAAACAAGGTATATTTGATAGTAGTCTAGATAATTTTAAAGATTAAGAATGAGAGGAAAGAACTGAATGATTAATTAAAAATAAATAAGTAGTATAGACTGTACAGAAACTGACCAACATGTCTTGAGTTTAATTTTTATGAGTCTAAAGTTTACATTTTTAAAATTTCACTTATTTAACAGATACTTTGGAGTTCTTATAACTACTAGGATCTCTTCTATGTGCTGGGCAGAGAGGCATTGGTAAGAAAATAAGGCCCATGCTCTCTTGGGTTCTAAAATACAGGGGTGAAATAGTTAATAAATAAATGAACAGATACATCAACATGACTTTTAAAGTAGTCTTTAGAACCAGCCTGTGTTGCTAAGTGGTTGAGTATCAACCTATGAACCAGGAGGTCATGGTTCCATTCCCGGTAAGGGCACATGCCTGGGTTTCAGGCTTGATCCCCAGTAGGAGGGTGCAAGAGGCAGCTGATCAATAATTCTCTCTCATCATGACATTTCACTCTCTCTCTCCCTCTCCCTTCCTCTCTGAAATCAATAAAAATATATTTAAAGTGGCTTTTTGAAGAAAGTAAAACTACAGAGCTAGATATGATAGCTAGATATTGGAGAGAAGGATAGGTGTTCAGTTTATAGTCAGAGGAAAAAGTGAAGGAAGCTTGACAATTTGAGGGGCAGTTCAGGCCCAGGTGGCAAAAGGTAATGAACAGGAGGTAGAGTTGGATGGTAGGAGATAAGGTCGGAGTGAGAGTCAGGCAGGGAATTTTAGGACTAGGTAAGGAATTTCTATTTATTTAAATGCAGCAAGAAACCAGGAGGGTGATATAGTCTCATTTATATTTTAAAATTATGGTTCTTGTATAATTTCTTACGTTTGTACCTGTAGACATATCCAATTGCTAAGCTTCCTGTGGACAGCCCTTCCCATTAGCTTGTTGAATATTTTCACTTTTCATCCAGATGTTTTGCTGTAGGCATGCAGGAAGATGAGTGATGATAAAGGAAAACGTGCCTCCTTGAAATATGTTTTAAAATGTCTGTCTATTATAAGAGTGATTTGGGAGTCTATTAAAAATTCATCCAAAAATAAGCACTATGCTTGTGATGTCTGAAATGAGAATTATTTAGCACCTTTGTTATTTTCGTTCACAGTTAAAATGTCTTTGTATTTACATCTACTTCACAGATATAAATGGATAGTGTGATAATTATCATGAGCCTTTCTTGATGAAGCAAATCAAAAGTAAAGGAAAACTTATTACTATATTTTCCTTGATTTGCTTTTCATATCCTGTATCTTTTGGATCATAATACCTTTGGAGAAAAACATGCTCCTGACAGCTTTATTTTCATATTACTAGGTATCCACTCAGTGGAAAAGACTCTATTTTAGGAAACAGATTCCAAGAAACTAAGCACCTATTAACAGGTTAACACTGAACTTTTTCTCAGAGGTATGATAGAGCTTGTATGTCCATCCTTGTGTGTGTTTGTGTGAGCACATGGATGATTATCATACCTGTCACCATCATGGCTGAAAAGTAGAGGCAGGCTGTGCTTTTGTCTATAGGATGTTAGGTAATCTGTTTACTCTAAAAACAAGATCTGTCCATCAAATCCTGTGAAAGGTAAATCCAATCACCTAAATGTGTGTTTTTTTTTAATGATTATTGTGTTTGTGTCATGTCAAGAGTCAAGAAGAATCTCCGATGGAGTTCTCACTTTCAAGAATCTTTCTCTAGTACTGGTACTACTTATATACAGGGTGGGGCAATAGTAGGTTTAAAGTTGTGAGTATGTGGAACACAGAGTTTATTCTTGTCTTATTATGTATTAATTACACCATCTGAAATGCATGAAATGTAGAATATTTAACTTCCTGACAATACCAGTAAAACATGGAATATTCAAGCCAACAGCTTTTTTTGTGTGAAAAATGTGATATTTTTATCAGCTGTTTATCTCCTTATACCTTTGTTAGTCCCAGAAGTATGATTCCTTCTATGTGAATGTCAAGTTATGAAGTATGTGTGAATGTTGAAATTGGACAGTTTTATAGGGAGCTTAACTTGTAATGCTATAAAATGAAGTAAACAGGTTGATTTGAACACTTTTCATGTGATTTATAATGTTTACACACATATGTTGGCTTTGTTTTTCTGCAAGTCTGCCAATTAAATTTAATAATACAAAAAATATGTCCTCTTCAGAAGAAACAAACACAGAGAAACAAACACATATCCTTTTTACAGAAAAATACAATAATTCTCCCCAACTTCAATCTTACCTGCCTTGTAACTAGGTAAAGAAAGCAATGGCACAATAAAATTCTATTTTACGGAGGTAGCAGTGTTGCTATGAAATTATATACTCACTATTAACATAACAAGTGACAGACATTTTTTTCAGAATTGAAATGTAAGACAAAAAGGAAAGAAGAATTAGCAGTGCCCAGATGTATTATGGCGTCACTTAAAAGAATGAGTTAATTTACTAGGGGAAAGAACTCTATTTATAAACACACAGATTTCCTGAGTTACAGAATGGATTATTCAGAAAATTATTAGGATTGTCTAACGATATACCTTTGTACTTAATAAAAATCTATACCTCTATGTTAAATCATAATAATTAAAAGAATGAACTTAGAGAAAGACAGATACCATATGATTTCACTTATATGTGGAATCTAAAAAACAAAATAAATGAACTAACAAAAATCAGGTCATTTGACTGTGACTATAAACCTGAACTAATTTTTTTTTTTTGCATTTCATTTTACAGATATGGCAACTAAGGCATTTCCCTAGGTTATGCAGATAATAAGTGGGCAATAGTAAGGTAGGGCTTCAAAGTCTTCAAATCCCAAATTCACAGTCTTGGTAATATGACAAACCAAGTCAGTACTGGAAGAATGCTGTTTGAGTAGTGATGTCAGTAAATACTTCCATGCACCTTGAAGGAAATTTCCCAAAAGCTTGATATCTCAAGTAATCAAATGCGACTATTAGTGCTTCACGTTATGGGAATTCTATTATCTTTATTATTACATCAATCTCTATGGTGATACAATGTGCAATAGAGCTGAAGACTGGAAATAAGGAAGAAAGGAATAAATAGTTTTAATTTTCCCAATTCTTTTTTATTTTATTATATGCCACTGAATTAAAAAATACAACATTTACTTTACAGAATGAAAATTTGAGCAATAGCTTTATGATGAATATTATTGTTCTATTTTTTTCTTTATTAGAGACATAATTTCAAAATAGAGTTACTTTACATTTATATAAAATGTCATTGTAATTGTATACAAAAACATTAAATAACATTTATTAGGTGTCACTGCATGTCCAGCAACATGTATTAGGTGTTAATGTGTCAATAGCTAAGCATTTTACATTCATTATTCTCGTAATCATTATAGTCCTCTTAGATATAGATTAGTGTCAGTATTATTATAAATACAAGCACACATAATTTGAGACCTAAACAGATTTTCTAGTATTCTCCAGGCCATCACAGAGCTAATTAGAGACATAACCTAGACTAAGCCTTCTATGTAACTTGGGATATTTAGATTTTAACTGACTCCATCTGTTGTACATGTGACTCCTTCCTTCCTTATAACATGCATCTAATTTATTACAATTAGTGCTAAGTAGGCAACTATAGAGGATTAAAATTAAAATAATAGTAATACTGTGATTTTTGTCACATAATTTGGCACCTGTTACAGTCTATGCCCAGAATTAGTTTAGTGGCAGGCACAAAAATGAAAGATCATCGTTGAGAAACTTTTATTATTAAAACAGAAACTATGTGCATTAAAAGTGACAATGGCCCTGGCCCATGTGGCTCGGTTAGTTAGGCATCATCTTGGTGAACAGAAAGGTTGCCTGTTCAGTACCCAGTCAGGGAATAGGCTGGGGTTGCAGGCTTGATCCCTGATAGGAGGCTTGCAGGAGGCAGTGATTGATGTTTCTCTCCCACATCCCTGTCTCTCTCTCTCTCTCCTCTTTCTCTCTCTCTCCCTCCCTCTCTAAAAATAAATTTTAAAAAATCTTTTAAAACAAATGACAATTCAAAATGTATAGTAGTAAGTTTCTGCACAATTATATGGGTAGGTAGAAAGTTTTTTAAAGTACTGTGGTCCCTTTTATCATTGTGGCCATTTGCCTCTAGCCACACGTTTCAGAACTCCCTGCACATTAACTCTTAAAAGCTGTTTAACTTTGAGTAAATCCCAAAGTTATTTCTATATTCTAGTGACCACTTTGCAGCAGTAGCCACAGGAAGCAATCATTGGCTCCAGATCTAGCACTTGATTTCACAGGGTATGCTTTAAGTATGCTTTGGAAACTCCTCTATTGTAGACTTATGTGATTCAGGACCAGATGCAGCGTGTGTTTCATGTCCCGCAACCAAGATGTTCTAAGAGGTGGGCTGTTCTAGGAGTTAAGCATCTATTACAAATTCAATCATATAGACTAGAAGGAAAATCATAAAATTGTGTAAGACTAAGTATTTCACGAGGTTAAATCCATCTACCACAGGGCATAAAGAACATTAAACTTAGGTTTCCCAAAATGAGTACTAGCTCCTCACAGGTGATCTTTCTAGGAGACACATATGAAACAATATAAGAAACAATATCTCTATTTTAAAACCTTCACAATGTGATAAAATTAGTAACATTATTTTTGAAAAAAATAAATATATACATAATAAAAATATAAATATATTATGTGTACATGTATACTAATTTGATTTCTGTCCATATACATGTTGAAATACATTATATAGAATACATTGGAACAAAGAAGAGGGAGTGATAAATGGATTGTCAAAGTTGAAACAGACTAAATAAAATAGGATAAAGGAAAATTATTGTTAAAGAAACAAAATTACATTTACACACATTTGAATAGATATATAGCTATATCTATCTATATACAGATGCATCATTCAAAATGACCTTATATAAATATTAACATATTCAAATGAATAAAATGTTATTAAAATGTAAAGAACACAAAAGGTAAAAATATATACTTAAGATAAAGGAGATATGAGATCCAAGTCAATAAAATAAAATGTTTGAAACTTGATATAATAATGAAAAGATAAAGGACAAGAATCTATAGAAAATGAATTGCAAACATAGATACATGTTAAAAAGTCAAAAATCAGCCTGGCTGGTGTAGCTCAGTGGTTGTGCTTATGAACCCGAAGGTAGTGGTTTGATTCCTGGTCAGGGCACATGCCCAGGTTGCGGGCTTGATCCCCATTGGGGACCATTCAGGACACAACCTGTCAATGATTTTCTCTCATCATTTGTGCTTCTCTCTCTCTCTTCCTCTCCCTTTCTCTCTGAAATCAATAAAAGTATATTAAAATAATAAGTAAGTAAACAAACAAAAATAAGAATAAAATAGGAATTAAAATAAGAAAGGAGAAGATAAATGCAATCAAGAGAATACAGTTTTTTTTTTATTGTTGTTGTTTTTGGCTTCACTCTCTCCAGTAGAAGAATTGGAAAAGAGAGAGATACTTGAAGTAAATTAGGCTAGTCAGTGAGGTAGGAGAAATCTTTAAATTATGACTGGAAGGAAAGGGGAGAGAAGAAATGGAATCTAGTACCTGGGATTGGGAGGTACTTAGAAAGAGAAAGGGCTTACCTTCAGGCCTAAGTACATTTCTACTTTCCTCTTCACATTTTAGTCTTCAAATTTCCCACATCTACTTTTAAGATATGCTATCAGGAAACTTTTGAAGAACATTAGTGCTTGGATTGTTGTGTGGGTAAAAACAAGTTTCCGACAATACCTAAAAAAAACTCATTAGCCTCATAATAACTTGAAAAATGGTAATAAAAATAATGACAACCTTCAGATTCCCAAATAGTATTATCAGAATAAAAATACCAGGGTCTATGAAATACCAGAGTACACAAATAACAAAGGGGAATTGCAATCACTAAAGAAAAATTAAAGATTAAAATTTTAAAGATTAAAGACTAAACAGTAAGTTAGAAGAGGAATGGGGAAAAAGGATCTGGGACCTTGATAACAAATAGGATATCTATCATGTAGGTCTTTGTCTGATGATAACACAGAATATAGATTCTATTTTTTCCTTTTGTTCATTTCTTTCAGATTATTGTTTATTCACTCTTTCTATAGTATATGAATTCAGCCTTACTTAACAGCTGTAATATAGTGCAGGTGTATAGTGTGGTGAAAAATACAAGGAAACACCATAAACATGTTTTGTATGAATATGGTCATTTCACATAGTGATAAAACAATGAAAAAATAAATGATCTTGTTGAGTGGACACAGAAGGTAAAATTATATTGTGAAATCAGGAAAAGAAATTTTTTAATTAAGAAGACTTCCTTAAATTAAGTGACAATTAAAAGTCAATTACGGGAATTTTGGGGGGAAGATTTTCATGGGAAGATGATAGAAAAAGTGTGGAGGCTTAGAACCTAGTCTGAGGAATGGAAAGACCTGTTTAGCTGGATTATAATGATTATAATGAACTAAGAGGAGAGTTGTATGAGTTGATATCAGCTAAGTGAGAAGGGATTGCCATACCCATAGGGCAGGGGTCCTCAAACTACGGCCCGCGGGCCACATGCAAATACAAATATTGTGTTTGTTCCTGTTTTGTTTTTTTACTTCAAAATAAGATATGTGCAGTGTGCATAGGAATTTGTTCATAGTTTTTTTTTAAACTATAGTTCGGCCCTCCAACGGTCTGAGGGACAGTGAACTGGCCCCCTGTTTAAAAAGTTTGAGGACCCCTGACATAGGGTTTTGAAAACCTATGAGTTAAAATGGTTTTCTTTACCGTAGCAATACGAAAGCAAAACTATTTACAAATATATATTTTATTTCTAGGCCACCCTTTCTTCATGTAGGAAAAGTAATATACAGTGTATTCCATCAATATGTGTACAATCTGATGACTATTTAGAAAATGTAGTGTACTTCTATTTTCAAACAGCAAGGGTCGCTCTTGTGCAAGCCCAATCTATGTCCCAGCAAATAATTATCCAGTGACTGGTCCTTCTCCAAGTACACATTAGTTGGTCACCTGACTTTCTACCTTTTACACACATCTTCAATGAACAAACTAGTGCTCATTAACCACTAGAAGCTTTATTTTTTCTCCTTGCACATAGTGTTTAATTTTTCTCCCCCTTTCTCTAAAGATTAGAAAGACATCCTATATAATAAAAGGCTAATATGCAAATTGTCCCATTGACCAGGAGTTCAACTGAGAGTTCAACCAGGAGTTCCACCAGGGGGTGGGGCCAGCCAGCCAACCATCCATGGCTCCTTCCTGCAGCCAGCCCCACCCCTGACTGCCCACCCCGCACCCCGATCGTGGGTGGGTCCAGCCGGCCAACTTCCTGCGGCCCCTCTGCCCGGCCGGCCCAGCCCGATTGGCCTCAATCAGGGCAGGCCGGGTGGACCCCACCTGTGCACAAATTCGTGCACTCAACTTTGATGAGTGTTGTTGGAATACTAGGTTCTTGTCAGGTACCATAGAGATAATGTTCCCTGTATCTCTTACCAACTTGGTAGTTTGCATTTAAAGAATGTCAGATATAATGTTCCCTGTATCTCTAATGAATGAATGAATACATACATACATAGTACATACATAAATCAATCTAGGTAAATTAACAAACAAATAAGTTCTGAATAGTAGCGATGGTTCTTCTTTTACTTGAAATTGTTTAACATCTTTATCATAATAGTTAACCTGTACTGGAAAACAACTCTGTTTGCTGAGCACTTTGCATGTGTTTTCTTATTTAACCCTCATCAATTCTGTGAGCTTTTTGTACCATGATCACCTGTACTGTGCACATAAACAAACTTAGGCTAAGAATGATTGAAAATCTGTCAATTGATCGAATAGCTAAAAAAAGTCAGAACCAACACTTAAATGCAAATAATAGAAAGCCAAAGTTATTTAGAGTCTATTGTCTCACCAAATGGGAACTCAGCACTTTCAGTATTTATAATGTAGTTTCTGTTAATACACAGGCATACAATTGCAGCAGTTTTCTTTCTGACCAAAGACATTTCTATCCCTCACCTTATGTTAATGTGGAAGTCATATTCTTCCCACTAGTGCTTTGAACCAGACAGTGACTTAGCCTGTCAGAGGGATTATTTGAATCTGAATCATGTACTGTCTTGATGTAGCTCTCTGACTGCCAGTGCTGGGTTAGCATGTTCTAATACAAGAGGAATTGAAAATGAAGTGCTATGAAATTGAGACTTGCATACCTTCTAGAACTTCACAGCACTGCTTTGAACTAAGATTTCTATCCGATGAACTTCTATAGTAGTATCTAATTAGGCTGGCAGTGAATGAGTCCTTGAATAAAAAGGTCATGTTGAAGAGATTTTTGTTTTTTTGCCTTGTAGATTTTATAGCTCAGAAGGTTTGGAATTTATCATTTATAATAGGATTATAATGCCCTTTGATGAGTGTTGTTGGAATACTAGGTTCTTGTCATGTACCATAGAGATAATGTTCCCTGTATTTCTTACCAACTTGGTAGTTTGCATTTAAAGAATGTCAGAATTCATATACAGCCCCTTCCTAAAATAATTCAAATTATCTTTGGGATTGCATATCAAGTTTTATCATTTATCAGTTGAGATGTCTGAGAAAACTGTGGTATTTCTATTAAGGCAAATGCTACCATATTCACTTGATTTTTTATAATACTCAGAGTTAAGCTATTTTCTGGAACTCCTTAAGTTACTATAACTAAACAGGCTAAAATGTTATATGTGATGAACTACCAAGTACTTCATCTTGGATACTAGGATGTTTTCTCACTAGATTTCTTAAATCCAATTTATCATTATTAGAGTGACTTTTTTAAAGTGTTTTCTTTTTTCTTATACTGCCAGGTACCCTCACATTAAAATTTTTATTTAATCCTTCCTATAGATATAAATCTCTGAAGCAGGCTAACTGGGGCACTAGTCTATTTCTCAAATCCAGAAAGATAATAAGGACCAAGTATGCTGGGTGTCTGTTCATGTGCTCAAATCCCTCTTATTGTTAAAACTAGAGGCTCGGTGCATGTAATTCATGCACAGGAGGTAGGGGGGGTGCCCCTAAGCCCAGCCTGCACCCTCCCCTCGGGGGATGTCCGACTTCCGGTTTAGGCCCGATCCCCGGGATTGTGCCTAAACAAGGAGTCGGACATCCCTCTCACAATCCGGAACTGCTGGCTCCTAACTGCTCACCTGCCTGCCTGTCTGATCACCCCTAACTGCCCCCCTGCCAGCCTGGTTGCCCCTAACTGCCCCCCCTGGAGGCCTGGTTGCCCCACTCAGCCTGCTGTTCAGTTGTTTGATTGGCCCTCACTATCCCCCCTGCTGGCTTGGTTGCCCCACACAGCATGCTTTTTCAGTCATTTGGTCGGCCCTCACTAACCCCCCTGCTGTCCTGGTTGCCCCATGCAGCCTTCTATTTCGGTTGTTACTGTAAGGGCATCCTGACCAATTTGCATATTACCCTTTTATTAGTATAGATGATCCTATCCGAGTGTAAGAAGTAACTGAATAGATTCAGGAAAACCTGGAGCTTTGTCAGCAGCTGACATTGGGAAATCATTTAACATTTCTATGACATATGTGTTCTCTGGCAGGGTAGTGATTATTACAGTTTCTTTCTGGTCTGAAATTCTATGATTTTATTTCTAGTTGAAGTCAGATAATTACCCTAAACTTTCAGAAGTGAAAGTAGTAAATAGTTAGGTCTGGAGAGAGAAACTCAGTACCTGGAATTCGGGGATAGGAAGATTGACTTTTAATGTAATATGCTTTTAGTAGTCTATGTGTTTACTTCTTTACCTTTAAGCTCTTATCATTTTTAAAGACTCTCTTTTGGAAGAATAATTTATGCTTTTAGTTATTCCCACCTTTTTTCTTAAATGTGTGAGAAGTCTCAAACCATTGAAATGGCTAATAATACCACCTGTTGTTTTATGGCACTTTTCTTTATTTTCTGTGTGCAATATCTGTTTTTCTACTATAACCTTGTAACTGATAAATCATTGCTTATAAGTAAGATGAAGATTTAGCCATTGGTTACCACTTTTCAACTTGGAAACACAATAAGTATATTATTAATTAAAATCTTACCCATACTCTTGTTTCGAGTATTAGAAAAATAAGTTTCATATTAGATTTCTCTGATAACTAAAATTATGCTGGAATTTCAGTGTAAAATTATAAACTCAAAAATAGAAGAAAATGCAGGCTTAGAGTAGATTTCATTAAAAGTGAGAAGGAATATACTTATGTTTTGAAGGACAGGGGAATTATATGCAAAAACATGTGACCTACAGTTCATTTTTCCACTGATTTTTCATGAATAATAGTTCCTTAGTTGTGCATTTCAATGCGTATTACATCTCTCCAGCCCTTGATGCTAGTCACTTTACCCCCTTTATTCCTAAAGGACATTGTATATGCAACCATTATTACATTTTCTAACTTTCTTTTAATTAATTATGTACTTAGAATTCTTTCCACTTGATTGTAAGTTCTTCAAAGTAGAATGATTCTCATTCATATAAAATATTTGAAATAACAATAAATAATATGTGAATTAAAGATATAATCTGATATGGTTAAGACATACTGTGGTAGTTAATTCAAATTTACATTTAAACAACAGTTGTAAAATATTTACAAAATTGTATTATAAGTATCAATGCAATTGATATATTTTGCTAGATGTGTGATCTTTCAACCCACAGATAATTTTAATGATGCTAAAAAATCAAATTACTTGGTCTATTTCCTTTTACTCTATATGCATGAATCTTTGATATATACTTGTAAGAAAGTAGCATTTTTAAAGTATTTCAAGCATACTAATAATGCACTAGCTTTACTAATTTTAAAGACAATGGAGCTTGACACTTTTGATGAATAATTGTCATATAACATTTTGTTCCTTCATGTAATTTACTAAACCATTTCTAATTAATCATAAATATTCAACCGAAGCATGAGACTGTCTAGAAGGTAAAGGAGAGAGGAAACAATGGTACAAGCTGTCACATTTTTACTAACAAGACAGTATTGAATACAAATTTTCATCTTAATTTTTATGTTCATTGATTAGAGAGAGAGATAAAGAAACATGGATTTGTTGTTCTGCTTATTGATGCATTCATTGGTTGCCTCCTGTAGGTGCCTTGATGGGGTATGGAACCCACAACCTTGGTCTACCAGGACGACATCTTAAAAGAGCCATTCATCTTTGCTTACAACCCCATTACTTTAACTTAGTAATGTATTGAGAAGTACTGTATTTTTTCCATGTATAAGACGACCCCATGTATAAGACCCCCCACTTTTCCAACCCAAAATTAAGAAATCAATATTTTGCCGAAACCGGTTTGGCTCAGTGGATAGAGCGTCGGCCTGTGGACTGAAAGGTCCCAGGTTCGATTCCGGTCAAGGGCATGTACCTTGGTTGCAGGCACATCCCCAGTAGGGGGTGTTCAGGAGGCAGCTGATTGATGTTTCTCTCTCATCGATATTTATACCTCTCTATCCCTCTCCCTTCCTCTCTGTAAAAAATCAATAAAATATATTTAAAAAAAGAGAAATCAATATTTTAAACATAAGACAGAACACATTTTTCTTTTTAAAATATATTTTATTGATTTTTTTACAGAGAGGAAGGGAGAGGGATAGAGAGGTATAAATATCGATGAGAGAGAAACATCAATCAGCTGCCTCCTGAACACCCCCTACTGGGGATGTGCCTGCAACCAAGGTACATGCCCTTGACCGGAATCGAACCTGGGACCCTTCAGTCCGCAGGCCGACGCTCTATCCACTGAGTCAAACCGGTTAGGGCTGAACATATTTTTCTTAGTAATTACTGTAGGTAATGTTTACATACCAGTACTATGATATTATGCAGCATATCACTTTATTCAGCTTCTCTTGCAACACTGCTCTCTTCTTTATCATTATTAGTTCCAGACATATCAATTTCTTCAACTTCTATTGTATCACTGCTGTCTTCTGAGTCACTGTCTATATATGTGAGATCATCCTCAGAAACTTGTGGCATTTTCTCAGCTAACTTTGTTCATGTTCTCATGGCTAACACTTCTCTCCTCATGAAATTGAAGCACCATTTTGCCTTTCCTGTAAAGTCAACAATGTTCATTTCACTTGCAAGCATCTTGCCTGATGTCGAATAAGCTTGGTTGACACACATAAACCACTCTGGTGCTGCTCCCTAATCCAAATTTTAAGCCTCTGCTCCAAGTTTGCCCATTTTGCTGGTTTTCCTGTTAAGGCCTTCTTTTTTGGCATCTTTAGGAGCTGTTCTTCCTGTTTCCTCCACTGTCTGGTCATACATTCATTGGGAAGAGGTCCAACTTGTCTCTCTGCAGCTCTATCTCCATGCTCTTTTGCATAGCTGATTACATTCAGTTTGAATTTTGCAGAGTAAGACAATCGCTTACCGGTATTTATCTTTTTATTTTTTGACATCTTTATGGGCTCAGAATGCTCCAGTCCCTGTTGCATCTGCACACTCTCCAACTCCACCTCCAATTACGGCATCAGCTGACGTCAGTAACAATAAGGCTCATGATTGTAGGAAGCCGGTTTGACAAGGTATGGGCAGCTACACCAGCACGGCTCCCTCCTTGGCTGACTTCAGTGTATAAGACGCCCCTCATTTTTCAGTCTAACAATTTTAGAGAAAAAAAATCGCATCTTATACACGGAAAAATACGGTAATCTATGTTAACCTAGGCAAATAAGATATGAGGACATCACAGTGATATGGTGCTTCAGGAAGGTGAGGAGTGAGGCCCTGTAATACAACAGTAAGAAAAAGATGATTTTATGTACTGCTTCCTCCCATTATTTTCACGTCCATAACTTTTTCAATTAAATTTCAACAAAAATGTCAAACCCAAAGTAGTTTCAGATTCCTCATCTGCCTTTTGTAAAATGACTCAGTGTGCCTGCTCTGGGAGCTACTTATTACAGTGTGTTGCTGAGTCTGCAATTCAATGAAGTCAGCAGTCTGGAAATTTTCTCAGATCTAGACCATTAATGTAAATTATTTTCTGCCTTTTCATAACTTTATTTCTTAAGCACTTGACAAAATTAGCATTTACTTCTTTAGATTAGGCCTAATGTGAGTTCTCACAAAACATGTAATAAGGCTGAAATTTCTATGACCCAGAGTTTTAGAGGCCAGTTAAAGTGGATTTTTTTTATTACTTTTGTTCTCTATTTAAAACACTCAGCTGTCTCCGTAGTTTTCTGTAGAACTTTTCTTTTTTTCTGTTTTATTATAGGAAGGAAAATGTGAATATACTATTTTATTTACTCTAGTTGATTTTTCCGTTTCCTCAACTTCTAGGCATTGCAAATAGGAATTGATATACCCACAGTCTATCTTGAGTTTATGTCTAAAGATAAATGTCTTTGTAATGTTTGGTATATAATGGGTAGTCAATAATTATTTGCTGGATAAATAGTAGATTATGGAGGAAAGAAAAATATGCCAAAATAATATAAGGAGACTGCTATACTTTTCTCATATTCTTAAATCAGCTACAGTATCTGCAATTAGAAACTTTAACACTATCAATGCCAGGTGATGTACAACTTCCTTACTTCATAAAATAACATTCAGATCTCACAATTAGAAATGCTTTCTCATTCAGTAAAACAAATCTATTCTCTCTCTCTCTCTCTCTCTCTCTCTCTCTCTCTCTCTCTCACACACACACACACACACACACACACACAGGCACATCAGAACAAAAACATGATTTTTTATTATTTTTTATGCATTAAAGCACTTCAGTGTGGGGCATTGGCAATTGGGTAAATCTCTTGCTTCCCAAAAAAGTAATTTGAGAAAAAAAATAGTTTATTTTTTTCTCTGGACCGCACTTGTCCTGAATATGGACCCAAGTCCTAAGGTACCCATTTTAATGCCAGTTTAAGGATCATACCTATCAAAGTTGAAAGACTTTGACTTTCATGAGATCTTTGAAACAACCAATCTTTTTTTACCACCCTGCTTCCAATCATGTGATATAATGAATTCTCTGTATTTTGCACTAATTTGGTCAGTGAGTCTCATTTTTTTCCAGGAATATTCTAGCTAATATACTGTCTATTTTATCCAGTTTATTTAGATTTTGAGTTGATGCATGTGGTGATGAAATGTATATAGTGAATTTTTGGATAAATCCTTAAACAGTTTTCCTAATTACTAAGATTATGATGCATGTGCCCATTCAAAATTCAGTATTTAAATAAAATACAAACTAGGGATGGATGGTTGGAGAGAGAGAGAGAGAGAGAGAGAGAGGCTTTATAACTTAATCTCTGCCTTTAACTTCTAAACTGTAAATGGTAAATATAAACAATTTAAAACTTTGCCACTTTGTTTAAGGTGCAGGACTTCCACTGGCAAGATTTTATGTGCCTATGGCCTACTTCAAGTAAAAAATAAATTGTGTTTGAAAAAGAATCTGCCTTTCTTTTACAGTGTAAGTTAGTTTCCCCTAATTCTCAGTGGCCTAAATTGTATTCAGATACACAATTAGTGCATTATTTTGGAAGTTTAAATTTATAATTTACTTCTTCTTTTAACATTTATTTTTCCATATATATGAACATAATTTTATCTTTTTTAACTTTTTACAAACATGACAATTTTAATCCACTCATTTGATTTGATACTATTACTTCTAATGCAGTTAATCTATCCCTTTGAAAAATAATGGGACATTATTGCAGCCTTTTGTAATTTGGGATTTATTTCAAACATTTTATTAAAAAAGAACTAATTTTAATATGATGGTTTATTTTAAAATATAAAGTTGAGAGTTATGATTTATCTATTAGTTGATTTTTTTCTTAAGATTTTGTTTTATTCAAATAAACTTTTCTATGTCTGTCCTAGTTTCTTTCTGAGCTCAAAGTCCATCTTGCTTCTCGTAAGTCATAACTCAGTTTGCCATGCCCTATTATTTAAGGGTTCTTTGTATTTTATTTTAACATTAGAAAAGTTTTGAATTCTGGGATTACACCTTAAGATACCCCTCAACCCGTAAGAGATTTCTGAAGATTATACCTTAAGAAATCTCTCAAAGAAAAAGTGAAAAAAAACAGATGATTTGAAGAACCTTGAATTGCTGTTCTCTATATCAGTCTTCCGCCCTCTGGTACCATTTACGATCCTGCACATGGTGAGAATGGCTGCTCTGTGCTTCCCTTCGCATTAGGTACAGCATTGCACAATACAAAGAGACACACGTTGGCACTTGCCTGCCAATCTGCTCCAGCTGCCTACAAATTTGGTTTATATTTTTGGAAGGAGACTTCATTCCTATGTGACCAAAACATTATAAAATCTTAAACAGTTTGGCAGCCAAACTTCTATATGACAAATTTTTTCAAACCCATAATCCTTCAATTTCCTTAAAAAAATAATTGAACCAAAAGTAATAAAATTGTGCATTGAATGTGAACTTTTAATCACTTGTTTGAAGTCTTGTGTGTTGCTAGCTCATCATTCTCTTGTTCTAAGATGAACAAATTCCGTTTTCTTTTGTGTTAATCATTCCTGGCAATCTTTTCTTTCTCAGAGCCAAGCTCTTCTAGATCCCTCTGGGGCACTAGCTGCTTCAGCTGTTGTCCTTTGGCTAGTCCTTTGTATTTTTTCATTCACGTTACCTTAACTACCATTGTCCCCAAAGTGGTAGCAAAAATAAAGGAGAGAAAATCTGGCACAGCACTTACTGAATTATAACTACACAGAAATAATGGGCACTAGGAATAGGAGTTAAAGGCAATTATAATTTACTAGAGGCCTGGTGCATAAAATTCATGCACTGGCCGGGGGTGGGGGTGTTCCTCAGCCTGGCATGCACCCTCTCGCAGTCCAGGACCCCTCAGGGGATGTCGGTCTGCTGGCTTAGGCCCGTTCCCGATGGAGAATGGGCCTAAGCCGATAGTTGGAAATCCCTCTACCAGTCCAGGACCCTTCGATCCTTACTGCCCGCCTGCTCACTGCTCCTTACCACTCAACTTGCTGCTCCTTAGTGCTGCCATGAAGGCAGGAGGGGCTCCTGCCACTGCCACTGTGCTCACCAGCTGTGAGCCCTATCTTTCTGTGTAGTTGTCTGTAGGCCAACTGCTCTCTTCCTTCTCACTTAGAACAAGCAGCAGGTGAGGGCAGAGTGCCTGTTGTGGAATGCAGAGGGCTACCCAGAGCTGAGGGGAGTGGCGGGCCCACAGGGTAAGAGGTGGATACAGAGGACGCTATCTCACTCAATTGTGGGGTGGGCTGGCTGGCCTTCATCTGCCTGACCCCACCCAGGGAGGGACCAAGCAGGGTGTATGCCTCTCCATTTTCCATCCTTCCATCTGTGACACCTGTCACCCTTGTCACCCTCCCCCAAAGTGAGTTTATCTCAATCCCTGAATGTAAAAGGGCACAGAGGTGGGGAGGGCATCCACTCCAGTGCCCCCTGATTCCCAGCAGGACCTGGTCAACCGGACCTGATCTCAGGATGTTGGCCACAGCTGCAGAACATAGATCTGTTTCAAGAAAAGTTGGGAATGCAGACTTTCGTATGAGCCCCTATTCCAAAAGGTGGCAGTTTATTCACATTGTGGCAAAGACACCTTCAAGGATAACATAAGTGGGTAAAGTCAGGGCCAAGCCGGGCCGTTTCCTCATCCAATCTATCTGAGATGCATGGACAGAACCAAGTCTCAGCTCTTTACAGGACAACTTCTGGAGTTTTTTTTTTTTTAAGCCTAAAGTACAGTAGTCGGTCTCCATTCTTGTTCTTTGGGATATTTTCATCATCGGATAAAAGGATATGTACATTGGGGCAATCCTGTTGAGATACAATATTCCAGTTGCACCCATGTGATGACAACCTTGCCCCTCAGAGGGAGGGAGCCGACAGGTGGGGAGCAGGGAATTCTGAAAACCAAAGCAATGACAGAGATGCTAAAGCTTTCCTTCAAGTGTCTGACACCCCACTTCAGGCGGCCTGCAGGCCGGGCGTCTCCTGGACCTTTACCACTTGATGTCCTGGCAGGCTGCCCTGGGCCCTGCTAGATGGTGTGCAGGGCCGCCTGGTCCCAGGGGAGTTGCCACTCCTGGTACAGCTCCTGCACATGGGCGCTGGTCTCCAGGGGCCACACCGGGATGGAAGCATAGATATCTTACATCTGCCACAGCAGTGCCCTGTCTGCACACCCGTCTTCTGTCTTCTGCCTGGGCCTGGCCCCTGCCGCTTAGGCATGCCTGGTGCAGGACAGGACCTTCACGAAGTGGCAGGGGAACTTGCCCCTCTACAGTCTCAGGACCACTTCTGGATGTTTTGAAAGCCGTCAACAGCCTCAAAGCGTAGCAGAACCTCTCCGTCCCTTTCAAGGGTGACCTCCTGGAAGTCTTTGTTCCTCAGGGTGCAGTAGGTGAGCACTCCCACATCCTCATTGAACAGCTCCTTGGCCATGTGCCTGAAGATGTGCACCAGGTACCCATCGGAGCTGAAACCCTCACCTCCTTCTCCTTCATGTCTCCAAACCGAGTGTCCATGGCGGCGTCATTCGAGGTGAGGTCACTTTGCTCCATCATCTGGGCAATTTCACCTGAGGTTAACATGCAGTCAGCATCCTGGGAACTATGTAAAGCTGTGGAAACATCTTCTCAAAGGGCTGCCAGTTTCTTGTCATAACACGGGGCCACAATGATGTGGAAAATCTTGTCTGGGGACAGGTTCTGCCTGTCCAGAGAGCCCATGATCTGTTGGGGAGACTTGGCCATGCAGAGGTCGGGGGGTGATGGGGTGACCCAGCACATGCTCTGCATATCTGTCCCAGCCTGGGCAGGCGGAGGTCAGCATGGGTAGCTGGGGCTCTTCCTCATGGTGCTGGCAGTACCGACGCACAAATTCCTTCTGACTCTCCAGAATGCTGAAGTCCACAACTATCTTCATGTCAAAGACAGTGTGCCCCAAGGCTTTTGAGAAAGCCGCAGAGCCTTCAGGACGCACCCGTGACACTGAGACTGAATTTAGCAGAAAATTAAGGTATAGACTAAGGAAACACGGACACTGCCAGCACTTTGTGCTGTGAGGTATCACATTTCTTATTAAGGTTCAGAACACAGAAGAAGTCCTTGGTGTTCTGTTGAGAAACTTGGGCTCCTTCCTTTGCGATCACACAACTGTCACACGCCAGGCAGTCATTCAGAAATATCTTGGCATCGGCCAACTTAAGGAATGCTCCCTTCTCTCTGTTCTCCTGAGCTGGACTCTAGACATTGACCGTGGCATTCTCTTGGTCATCAGTTTTTTTTTCCTACAATCCTTCTGTGTGCAGTGATCACACTTCATCTGGAGCAAGGTGGGCAGGGGCCGGCTCGAGTGACCTGGAGAAAGCACTGGGAGAGCAGTCAGTCACCAATGCTTGCCACTGGTGCTGCTGGCGGTATCCTTTCTTCCTAGGGGAGCGTCTAGGGAGGGGAAGTGGCTGCAGTGCTGGAGGCCGAGTTCCAGGAGGCTAGCAGCGCTGTTGGGATTGTGCCAGAGGCGCTGGTTTGTTGGTGCCTGGCTTGTCCTCTGGAGATTGAACCTACAGGACTAGTAAGGAAGCCAGTCCCCAGTTCCGCCCCGCCTCCATCACCAATTGATTAGAGTCTGAGGGCCAGGAGGAGGGACCAAGAGGCCTGCCTTCCAGCTGCTAGCCAGTCCCCTGGCCACTCACTCCAGTTCCCTATTAACCATCCCCTGATCAATGGGAGCCTGCAGGCCGGGGGAGCGACCAAGCAGTCTGCCTTCCGCCCTCCTGCTCAAAATGTCGCTGCTGCCATGAATTCACTGGAGCCTGAGGGACCCTGGTTCCCCCATTAGCTATCCCCTGATCAATGGAGCCTGAGGGCTGGGGGATGAACTGGTCATCCATTCGATCATTACGGACCCTGGGTTTTTATATATTAGGATGATTGGATAATGCTACTTTTGGGTGCTTTCTGTGTCATTAGGTTTTCTTCCCTTAATATTTGTTAGCAAAATTTACCCTATCTCTTTAGTTTTTCCTCTATTGTTTTATCTCTACTCCAGTTCAGCTCAGCACAGAAGTATTGTTTTTTAATCTAATATACAAAGGTGCTTATTCAAATATGCTTGCCTTCAGAATACTGTGCACTGTTTTTTAAATATTTGATTCCCACCACCACCCTAGATTTGCAGAAACATTTAACTGTTCTATATATAAACATGGAGACACTATTGAAGTAATTGAAATACATCAAAGAACAGCCTAGCATCCTTATCTTGTGGATCTTTGTTTTAGGGACAGGCACAAGGACAGGAATCTAGTAGTTGGAATTTCTATTTGGAGAACACTACTGCAGAGCAAGAATGCTGCCCTACATGTTTAATTGCAGCTTGCGATTAAAAAAAAATACAGGTTACAGGGTGGGCTTAGAGGATATTACACACTCAATCTCATCATTAGAAAATAATATTAATAATACCATCTTATCATTAGAAAGAAATATTAATAATACCATCTTCATTGCTTTTCAAGTTCTTGTGAATATTAAAAATTACTTGACTAAAACTTTAAAGCTGGTAAGTATTGTTTTTCACTATGACTACCTTAAAAACACACAAGTGTCAAAAGAGAATATGGAATCATATTTCATAATCTAGTCAAATGTGACATATGAAAGTTGTGGAGAAAAATAGTCAGATATAGCTAGAAGTAGATTAACATGTAGGAAAAGTTTTACATAGCACAGGATTCCAGATCAAAAGAAGGTTAAAGAAGATATTCTAGAAGACCTTTGACGTGAATATAGTTGCATTTTCATATATCAGGGGTCCTCAAACTGCGGCCCGCGGGCCAAATGCAAATACAAATATTGTATTTGTTCCCTTTTGTTTTTAGGGTGGCGGGTAAGAGATCAATCGAAGGACTTATATGCATGCATATACGCATAACCAATGTACATAAGACACTGGGGGTAGAGGAGGCCAGGGGATTGTCAAGGTCGGGGGAAAAAAGGACACATATGTAATAAAAAAAAAAAAAGTTTGAGGATCCCTGGCATATATATTCAATTCCTTTTATGTTCAAATGAGCAACACTGGAAGATGAACAGCAGGGGGTGAACTATATTGATTACAATTTAAAAAAAAATGGGAATCATGACCTTGGTTAGCCTTTATGTTTAACTAGAGGCCCAGTGCATGGATTTGTGCACACTGAAAGGATATTAATTAGAAGAAATATTTTAGAGGCCGGGGAGGGACTGCAGGAGGTTGGCCCCAGGGTGTGTCTGGCCCATCTCACCCAGTTCTGATCACCTGGACTCCAGCAGCAAGCTAACCTACTGGTGGGAGTGTCTGCCCCCTGGTGGTCAGTGCACATCACAGTGACTGGTCAATGGTTGAACAAAAGGTTGGACTCAGCATATTAGGCTTTTATATATATGGATACGTTTTGCTTTTCAATTTAAAATTGAACATAGCAGTTTTTATAATGTCAGAATAGGTGGTTGAACTTCCAAATGCTCAACATTTGTCTTTGCTGAAAGTATAAGTGCTTTGTTTCTCAGGTAGTGTTTTTGTATCTGAGGGCATTTTGCTTGTTCATTTGTATTTAGTTTCAGAAATATAGTTGAATTTAGATATTACCTTTTTTTCTGAGGTATTCATTTTTTTTTTCTCCTTGGCTTTCCTTACCTTTTATTTTCTTTAGTATTTATCTAGTGGAATGTACCACTTTTGGGATCACAAAGACCTTGGTTCAATCTGGTTCCACCAGCTCTAGCCAAAATATCTTGAACAATTAACCTCTTTAAGTAGATTTCCTCATTTATAAAATGAGAAAAATAAAAGTACTGCGTCATAAAATTAGTCTGAGGATTAAATAAGAGAATGAATGGGAACAATTAGCTGAAAATGTATCACCAAGTAAGTAATCAATAAATGAGTTCAATTACTCTTGTAAATATTGGCCTTTGCTTAGAGATTTAAAGTAAAATCTGGCACAGATTGAGTTTTTTGAGTTCAAGTGTGTAGCTGATATTTATAATCATTATGAGATGTCAGACATTCTGCTTTTTCATTCTTAATACTTAAAGTGTGAACACAGATAAATGCATTCAATAATTACATGTTGAAAGAATCAGTACGTTGAACATATATATGCAATTATTGATAGGATATTATCCTCCCTTAGCTTCTTACATGATCAGGGTATTATGACAAATGGCAAATTAAATTTATTTAAGCATGGATTATAAACACAACAAGTATACAGCCTATGGATAGTTTAAAAATACTTTCCTAAAATATATTCCTATTACTTTGTGATAACTATGGTCTACGCATGTTAAATACCGATAAAGGCCTGGAGAAAGTTCATGAGACTAAAGTATGTAATATATCTTAACTCATCTGTGAAGGCTTCTTTCCACATTTCACATTATGCAACTTACACATTTTTCCTTAAATAAGCCCTCGATGATAATCCAACCCACTTTCTCTTCATATGTCAGGAATTTCTATCTATCTAATTTGATGAGGACATGCAACAGGAACATCTCCTTCCTCCTTATCCTGGTATATCTTTACTTATACTCTCCTTTGTCTCAGAAAATGGAATCAATCTTCTGCTTAAATCAAAACACAATAACTCTTTTCTTAATCTCATTTACTCTCTTGTCTTCTAGGATCCTGCTCTATCAATTGGCTCTTATTTCTGTCTGCATTTTTAATATTCCCATTACCAATGTATTCATTAGTTAACCATAAAAACATGTCCATGACCCAGTATTACACTGAAAAAAAGGTAACCTTCATACTTTATCTCTAAAGTTATTGTATTACCTCTTCCTTTTTTCTATGATTTATAAGCTATTAAAAGGTTTCTTGCTATGTGTGTTTCCCTAGTAACATTTAGCCTTTAACCCATTATGTTTGTACTAGAGGCCCGTTGCAGGAGGATTCCTGCAAGAATAGGGCTTTGCTCCAGTCTCTGCAGCTCCTACCCCGCCCTTCTCTGTGGCTCCTACCCCACCCTTCTCTGTGGCTCCTACCCCGCCCTTCTCTGCCACTTCTCTCTGGCCTGTCTCCGCTACCTCGGCTCTGTTGCTTGGCTTCCTTCTATGGTGTCTTCAGTCTTCGCTCCTAGCCAGTATATGCAAATTAGCCTCCATCTTTATTGGCGGTTAATTTGCATATCATGCTGATTAGCCAATGGGAGGCATAGTGAAGGTACGGTCAATTACCATGTTTGTCTATTATTAGATAGGATTATGACTCACCTATCTGGTTCCTCTATCTTTCTCTCACTCTCCAAATGCAGATGTTCCTTACTTAATTGTTTTTGACCCACAACTGTTTGTTATATGCTCCCTCTTATATACTAGTACTACATTAGTTTTATCATCCCAGTAACTCTGCATCCTGAATTAAATTGTGTAATAGTAAGCTGTCATTCCTTTCCTTTCAATCCTATCTACTTCCACTTCCTTAAGTTCAAGTTTCATGTTGTAAAAGTCTACTACCTGGATGTTCTTTTGGTACCTAAAACTGAAAATTGGCTATGTCTTCTGGTTTTCACACACACACACACACACACAAATTCTCCAGATATTAATTTCTTTTTCCTTCAAGTTTTCAGGCATCAGATTATCTCCTAATTCTCTCCACATTTTTTACACAGACATTATATTCAAAGGTATACTAATTTCCCCATATAATACACCCACACAATTTGGAATGATCCTGAACATCTCTTGGTTTTGCAAAATAATTCTCTCTAAAGCTACCAATAATGAAGTTTTAGAACTTCTATCATCTATTATGTTTTATCTATTCCTATGGCTATTTTCCTAGCTCAGGTTTACATTGCTTGGGCTATTATTTTCCTCACTCGCCTCACTATATATCTATATTCATATTTTTGTTGTTGTGCCTCAAATGAATGGCAGCAATTACTGTGTGAGCTTGTAATTAACCCAACTATGTCAGAGTCCCTATCCTAAAACCAGTGAAAAAAAACAGTAATTCTTAGGGAGTTTTAAATAATATATAATATTCTATATAATAAAAGGGTAATATGCCAATAGACCAAATGGCAGAATGACTGGTTGCTATGACACTCACTGACCACCAGGAGGCAGACGCTTAACGCAGGAGCTGCCCCTTTGTGGTCAATGCACTCCCACAGGGGGAGCGCGCTCAGCCAGAAGCCGGGTTCACAGGACTGGCGAGCGCAGCAGCGATGGCAGAATTTTTTCCTGCCTCCATGACAGTACTAAGGATGTCCGACTGCCAGCTTAGGCCTTCTCCCCTCCATCAGTTGGACATCCCTCAAGGGCTCCCAGACTGTGAAAGGGTGCAGGTTTAGGGACACCCTTCCCCCAGTGCACGAATGTCGTGCACCAGGCCACTAGTTATATATAATACTAAACAGGTATGTGTGTCTCAGGCAGTGTGTTTGTATTTGTGGAGATAAATAGATAGATAGATGATAGATAGATAGATAGATAGATAGATATAGATATATGTATCTTTGGGTACATGTAAGCATTTAATAAATATTGTCACCTCATGTTATTATCATAGAATAATTATCAGCCAGCTCCATTATCCTGCAATCTATTTTCTGTAGTTGTATGGGCTTTATCTTTCTGCATTGCAATGTTAAATTTGTCCTCAAATGATTGAAAATATTGAAAGGGTTTACATTGTGCTATAGAGTAATGTGGAAGCATTTTTGTCTAAAATTACAGCCCTCTATAATTTGATCTTCCTCAATTATAAACTTATCTAGTACTTTTCATTTTTTCCCTCAAATTTAACTCAAATTGAATTTTTGATTATTCTCTACTTTGTGTTATGGTTTGTTACCTCCAAGGGAATTTTTGGCCCCAGATAAGCTTCCAATTTAGAAATTGTATCAAAGTCTAAACAAGACCAGATAAAATGCTAAATAAATAAATAAATAACCTAGATGCCATCTTTACTGACCCTGAATTTTCATTACATTTGATTGGTGTCTTCATTGTGTGAATCTTTATACATTATGTTGTAGAGTACTTATTTAGGATACTAGAGGCCTGGTGCATGACATTCGTGCACTTGGGGACGGGGTCCCTCAGCCCAGCCTGCGCCCTTTCGCAGTCTGGGAGCCCTTGAGGGATGTCTGACTTAGCACTGCCGTGGAGGTGGGAGAGGCTCCTACCAATGCTGCTGCGCTCGCCAGCCGTCAGCCAGGCTTCTGGCTGAGCAGTGCTCCCGCTGTGGGAGCACACAGACCACCAGGGGGCAGCTCCTGCATTGAACTTCTGCCCCCTAGGGTTCAGTGCACATCCTAGCAACAAGTCATTCTGCTGTTTGATCAATTTGCACATTACGCTTTTATTATATAGGATATTAAACAGTAAAAACATAGTGCATTTAATAAAATATTACATTCATGAAACCGTTGAGTAAAATCATAAATAAGTCAAAAGAGGCTAGGCTTGAACTCTAATAATATGATATTTGATAAAACATATCTTTCAACTCTTGCAAAGATGTATAAATAAGTGATACTAAGCTATAATTAATCTATACATTTTATTTCAAAAGCAATATTTATTCACTGAGAAGTTATCTTTAATTATAAAATAAGAACCTCAAAGTTCTACAAGTAGGTGACTATAATAATTTCCAGAATAATGAAATTTGGTTTTTACATATGATTTTAAAGGTGGGCTCTAAATATATGTCTTGAACTTTACAATGAAAAATACAAGGTAGTTTTAAAATAGTCCTTGAACAGTATATATTCAAATTGTAAAACTAGCATGGTCATTATAGAAGGGAACAGAAAGAATAAAGAAAGTCACCAGAAATCTCATGAGCCGATAAAACTACAGTAACATGTTGGTATCTGTGACTGTCCACGTCTCTTCTCTTTATTTCTTCATATTTCCAGCTCTCTGTTGATGCCACTTTCTTTCAACACACAGATGCAAACACACACACACACACACACACACACACACACACACGGAACTATGGAATACTAAAGTAGTTCCATAAGGTATGACTATAGCATAACATGAAAAGTGGAATGTTAAGAGAATTTGGAGATACAAGGAGGGAGGCTGTATGCTTCCTAAAGGACTTAGTTTTATTCTGGGGACATTGAAGATTTTAAGTAATAGATTATGTAATTTGATTCTGTGATGTCAGTGAGGTGTTTCGAAAATTTCATTTTTATTTTAAAAAAAAGGTTTTGCCACAGCCTGGAGAATGAATTGAAAAGGAACAGCTGTGACTGTTGGCAAGCAGCCAAGTCAAAAGGTTGTCACTGCAATGTCGATTAGAAGTAATGAAAGCCTGGAACACAGCAGAGTCAATAGCAGTGGGGATGGCAGGTGGGAATCATATTTGTGAATTTATAGAGTTAGATCTGATGGGATTAGGTGCCAGTTAGATGTGAATTTTAAGGAATATAAGGGAATAAGGATAATTCCTAGATATTTGGATCAGTTGACCAAGTAGATGGTAATGACCTTTCTTGAGATCAGGTACATAGAAGAAGAAAAAAGAGGAAGATGGCTTCACTTCTAAACCTGTTCAGTTTGTTGTGCCTATGAGATATGTAAGTGATAATGTCCAATAGAAATTTGGATATGTGGGTCTGTAGTTTATCTTTGAATCAAAGAAAAAGACTATACACACATACACAAATACAGACACAGAGGATATTTGGTACTGTGTTCATAAGTGCATGTAACTGGAGAATTTTAGTTTTAACAAATAGCTCTTTCATCCTACATAATAAAAGCCTAATATGCAAATTGTCCCCTTGACCAGGAAATCGACCAGGGCATGGGGCTGGCCGGCCAACTGCCTGCGGCCCCTTCTCTGGCCAGCGGGGGCAGGAAGCCGGGAGAAGGGAGGCCCCATCCGGCAGCCGCTAGGGACCCTGCCCGTGCATGAATTTTGTGCACTGGGCCTCTAGTTTCAAATAATAAATCTTAGCATGTGTGTGTGTCTGTGTTTGTATGTGTTTGTGTGTGTGCCCAAGAGTAGGTAATAGTTTACCTAGTTTTGTTTTAATCCTGGATGTTTATATTATAACTAGAGGTCTGGTGTACAAAATTTGTGCACGGGGGCGGGGTGGTCCCCTCAGCCCAGTCAGCACCCTCTCCAATCTGGACCCCTCGGCAGATGTCCAACTGCCTGTTTAAGCCCCGATCCTGGGTATTGGGCCTAAACCAGCAGTCGGACATCCCTCTCACAATCCTGGACCACTGGCTCCTAATCGCTCACCTGCCTGCCTGCCTGGTCTCCCCTAACTGCCCCCACGCTGCCGGCCTGATCGCCCCTTACTGCCTCTGCATGCCAGCCAGGTTGCCCCTAACTGCCCCTTCCCTGCTGGCCTGGTCACTCCTAACTTCCCACCCTCGCTGGCCTGGTCACCCCTTACTGCCCCGCCCCTGCTGGCCTGGTCACCCCCAACTGTCCCCCTCTGCCAGCCTAGTCACACCTAGGTGCCCCCCCCCTGCCACCCTAATCA
>NW_005357311.1:217427-250640 GCF_000412655.1 Myotis brandtii | reverse complement strand
CCCCCTCTGGTCTGGTCACCCTTAACTGCCCCCCTGCTGGCCTGGTTGCCCCACGCAGCCTGCCTGTTCAGTCATTTGGTCGTCCCGCACTAACCCCCCTGCTGGACTGGTCATAGACAGCCATCTTGTGAGGGTGTGATGGTCAATTTGCATATTACCTCTTTATTATATAGGAGGATATTCTTTCAAGAATATCTTTCAATAATATATGCTTATTTTGTTGTGATAATGAGATTTATTTATTGTTTACATGTAAAATATTTTACACAAAAGTTATTTTTAAAATGGTATTTTCAATTGGAATTTTATGCATGCTGCTTTTGTTTGATGTAACTATCTAGTTTCCTAGTATTATATACTTAGTTATCTGCTAGAAATTAAGATTATAGCCATTATTCCTAATCAATTCTCACAAAAATCTACTGTAAAGCTGTGGATAATTTTCTCAAAGTTTAGAAAAATATTAAAATTTACAATTTAATTATTTATCAAATAAAAAATAATCTTAAATCCCTTTTGGAGTTAATTATTTTAAAATATGTCCTGACAACTTGATGTTGATTTGGGTTTTTTTGTTTGTTCGTTTTTGTTTTTGGTGAGCTCGGGTGCAAGGGTGATTTCTTTCCCCGGTTCTGGTCAAGACAGATTTGAAAAATGAAGCCATGGACTAAAAGTGGTAGGTGAGAAGTACAGAAACTTTATTGCAAGCAGATACTACCTCTAAAACTTTAATCCTAAGTTTCTAATTCTAAGACTCTGTCTATCCTGAGAAGGAGAGACAGAGGGGTCCCCTAAAGAGGGTGGCCACTCTTCTCTTTGTCTTGAGGATTTATATCCTAGAGACCACACTTTCCCTCATTGTGCCTTTCCCACCTTGGGACTTCAGCCTTGTAATCAGTCCCATGGCCCCCTAAATCCACACTTCTTTTTAGTCATCTCATCTCTTCAGGGTGGAGTTGCTTTTGTTTTCCCTTATGGCTTTCCCAGTTGCTCCGGTCAGGGCTGCTTTTGATCTAACTTTTGGTTGCCTTAATTGCTCAGGCCAGAGATACCTCTGTCCTTGGTTTATGGCTGTTTTAATTGCTCAGTCCAGCGATGCCTCTATCCTCCCTGGACACCCCCTTCCTGCCTGCCTAATTAAGCTAGCTAGCTAACCCTTATCAATATAAACTAACTTACTGTGGTATAAGAACATTTAGAATAGCAACACACCTGTTAATTACTTTTAAAAGTACTTTTCTTCATCAGTGAAGGTAGTTTTTAAAAAGGATAATAGATATTTCATATCCTTAGAAAAGTATAAGTTTTTCATAGCTTATTACATTTTGACAAACTGAACTTACCCAGGGACCCAACACATATGTCAATAAACAGAACACGTATATTATTATTTGGGGAAAAAATTACACTGTAATTTGATATGTACATATTGAAATTCATTGTATTCTGCTAGTATTTTTAAAGGCAAGAACACTTTAAAGCAAGGAATGTTGTACTGAGAAAAACCTGAAAAAAAGTCAAATTCTAAAAGAGCATTAGAGAGAAGTTTACTCAAACGCACCCTGTTTTTCGTCAATCTGGCTTACTTCTCACAGTCCCTTTTTATCTCCACTCCACCTTTCAAACTCATCCATCTTATTCAGTGATGCATGATAGAAAATAACGGGAAGTAATGTTAGAAAGGTAGGGAGGGATGCAATTTTGTGGGGTTCTAAATGTCCCTCTAAAAAGGGTACAATGTCTACCATTCAAACAGCACTATTTTAAGGTCTTGAGGAGAAAAATAGTCTATAAAAAATGTTCAGGAAGATGAAGTAGGTGGATTAGTATAAAACAGGTTATGAGGTACAAATGAGATTAGATATAAAGAATGGCCAATTAAAAAAGCTTTAGAGATGATCTAAAGATAAAATAAAAAATGTATAAGCAGTGTAGGATCAAATAGTTCCTCCAACCTCAGATCTTGTGCTTTCTCTTTCATGCCTCTTTCTATCCTATTACACCAATCTTACTTGAAATCTAACCAATGCCTTCAAAGCTCACCTCAAAAATTAGCACCTATCTTCCAGTTGAAATCAAACCTTCTCTCTGTTGCATTCTCATTACTAAATATTTGTTTCATTTTAGCACTTACTATACTGAATATTTCAAGCAATCTTTATTACATGCCCAGATTCCCCCATTAGCTGTTTGAAAACAGGACTTGTTTGTTATCTTTGTTTGCGTAGGTCATTTGCATGGAGTATGTTGCATGGTAAAAGTTCAATTAAAGTTCTTGAATAAAAATTTTATTCAAATTAATTAAATGTTATAATATTAGGTAGATTGAAATGAGTTTATAGAAGGGAGAGGGAAAGAAGGAAGAAGGAGGAAAGGAAGTTAATGCCTGGCTGAATTAAGGTACAAATGAAAGTTGGTTATTGTTGGAGTTGTGGTGTCCTGTGGTTATGTAAGGTAGTATATACTATTGAAAAAGACTGGTGACATGTCAAAAAATATAAAGTTTTGTTGGAAATATTTAATTGAAATATATTCAGCCTGGCTTCCTCTTTTGAAAGGCTCATTTTATGAAGTAGGCAATTGTTTCTGCAGCCCCTGAAGTACACTACTTATCTAGTGCTGCCAAAAAGGCAGTAACTAGTTTCTCAACTGATTTCAGACTTACACACAGGAACCATCACCTTCTGAAAATGTTCTCAAGAAAGTCCAAAACTACATATTCACACTATGCTTGAATAAGAAGGTAGTAACCCACTACCCTTTCCTTGAGTCAAAGCAAGGCATTCTCTAGGGAAATCTCCCACAAACCTTCTACATGATTTTTTTGTGTGACTTCTTTATATGACTTTGATTTGGCTGGTGATGCAAGAATAGTCCAGTTATGCATTTGATGTTCACCTTATAGTTATTTTTTGTTCTTAATATCTATTTTATTAACAATGCATTGAATATCAGAGCAATAAATATTTCACTTCAGCATAAGATTACAGATAATTTTTAGTTTAAGAATATAAGACTGGCTTAATTGAGAATTATGCCAATAATTATGAAGGTCTGAGGGGCCACCCTACTTTCAAGCTAACGAGTTGGTCAGCCACAATTTCACAGTTGCTGGTAACAGACGTTAGATTCCTGGGTCTGAGATTAAGGGCTGTTTATCACTCACTATAGTGTCGTAATAGCATTAGCATTTTTTGCTAGTCCTCCTATCTCCAATTTCCAAAGGGTGACGTGAAGAGGCCCAGATGACTGTTGCAGGGATAGTGAGTTATATTATAGGAGAGGAACACTGAATTAAGGGAACCCAAATGTTTTATAACCTATAGGAGGCAAACCCCTCCTTTGCTCCAGAGAGAGATATTATCATTACTCTACTGGAAAGTAAATATATCTGCCTATTGTCACAGAGCTATTTGCTATGAAAACCAACTTGAAAATGGGGTCCCTTAGTGGTTAAGCATGAACCAGGAACTCACGGTTCAATTCCCAGTCAGGGCACATACTGGAGTTGCAGGCTGAATTCCAATGTGGGGTGTGCAGGAGGTAGCCAATCAATGATTATCTCTCATCATTGATGTTTTGAATTCTAGCATCACAGTCCACAAAAAGTCCTGAAAGCTCTTGCAAAACAAGTTGTATTTATTATTTTATTCTAATTGCTATTGTGGGGGGAAAAAAGCACGTTAATTCCCAAGTCTAAAGTTTTTAGAAATAACAATTATTCCATTAAATTAAAGATTAGCCCTAAATTATGCTCTCTTATTTTCCCCCGTCTCGTTCTCATTCAGGCACATTTATTTTCTTACCTGTGAACTACTCTAATAGTTTCCTAACTGTTCATCACAGATAAGCTTTTGCACATGGATCTTTTCAGTTTACAGATTAATGAAAACCTCTAACTTTTCCATTTTTCTATGAAGTGCTCTATGCCATCAAATGCTTCCTCTGGCTTCTGTGCACTGGAACATGAACACTTAAGATTTTATCTTTCACTACTCAAAATAATTTTTTTACCTCAGATTTATTTTAAGTTTCCAGTTTCCCAGTTTCTATTCTGTACTGCTGTTGTAGGAGTAAAAACAAAAATACTACATTGATATTTCCTTTGATGTTTATTTCTTTTTATACATTTTGTCTATTAAAAATTATATTAGAGATAACAATACATATAAACTGATTAAAAGTGAAAAATGTCAGTTGACCACTGATTTACAATTAAAGCTTGATAGTTGCTGTAACATTGTCTTCTTCCTCTATCAAACCACTGAAATACTGACATTATAGAATAATGAGTTCTTGTTCACCTCAAATAGACCTTTGGCATACACTATTCTGCTATAACTTTCTGTTAATAATTTCTTCATGTTATATTTTTATACTCTTCTACCCAGTGTCATGCTACATTTTGTAGATATGGAATAACAATTTGTTGATTATTAAATGATCTGAAGCATATTATTAAAAAATTTCTCTTGGCTCTAGCTGGTTTGGCTTAGTGGATATAGTGTTGGCATGTGGACCTAAGGGTCCCAGGATTGATTCTGGTCAGAGGCACATGCAGGGGTTGCGGGCGTGATCCCCAGTTTTGGGCATGCAGGAGGCAGCTGATCAATGATTCACTCTCATTATTGATGTTTCTCTCTCGCTCTCTCTCTTCCTTCCCCTTCCTCTCTGAAATCAATAAAAAATATATTTTAAAAAAGAGCAACAAAACAAAACAAAAATATAATGTCTTGGCCACAAATGAGAATGGTCAGCTGTTGAACATGCTTATTCAGTAATGCATATGATTTCAATACATGTAAACACCCACATATTATCCTGTCATGCAAAAAAATGTGATTTTTATAGAAGAGAAGTTTCCAATTATTATTTTACTACTATTTTTCTTCTGTAGTCTCAAGAGAATATTGAATTTTAGTCCATCCATAAAACCCAGGCAAAATATATTAAATGTACGTAGATGCAAAGATTCTTGTATTATTTTTTCAAATTGCATTTTTGACATATGGTACATTCCCGTTAGTGTCATCATCTAAGTTAAACTATGCTAGGAGGGCTAGAGAGAAAACAGAGCTATAAGAAGGCCTAGAATGAGGCATAATTGATTTTTGTCTAGAATACAAGTTGCCTTTGTGCTGAAGGTATTGCTTTTGCCCCTTGGCTCTGTGGCTGACTTATGGGAACTACTATAAATGAGTTATCTTACCTTTTGGAATTCCCTTGACTCAACCAAAGAGAACTTGAGAGAAGGAAAAAAGTGAAGTTGAGGCTTCTATTTCCCTTTATCCTCTGGGTGGTAGATGCAGGGACATGCCTCCTTTGATTAAATCTGAGAGCTTCTAAATAATAGCTTTCCACAGCTAATGATCTCTCTGCGAGTTTGTATAGCTGCTCTCTCTTCCTACCCTTTAAGGCTCGTGAGTTTACTTTTTAAAAAAATATGTTTTCATTTTTTTTTAATATTTTAATTCTTAATATACATTTTTAATGATTTCAGAGAGGAAGGGAGAGGGAGAGAGAGAGAGAAAAACATCAATGATGAGAGAGAATCATCAATCAGTCACCTTCTGTACAACCCCCACTGGGAATCCAGCTGGCAACCTGGGCATGTGCCCTGACCAGAATCAAATTGTGACCTCCTGGTTCATGGTTAGACACTCAATCGCTGAGCCACACCAGCGAGACAGTTTACCTTAATTTGATTTCTTCTATAAATATCTGATTTAAGAACTTAGGTATAAGTAGTTTAATCAGAGTTACCCTCAAATCCAGGATAAGACAAGAGGAATAATCAGAAAAAAGATGTATTATTGAGCTTATTAGAACTTTGAGCAACTGGGGATCAAGCCCTATGGAGACCCCCTAAGCAACTAAGTAGAATGTGCATCAGGATTTTGAAGGGTGGAGAGCTTGCATACTTACCCTAAACCCCTACCCCCAAGTGCATCGCTCCTGTAATGTAAACTCCTTCCATGAAGCTCCTATCCACCCAGGTCTCCTTTGGCTTTAGAAAAAATCTCAAAGCCAAGATAAGAATGGCTGGCATTGTGCACAAAATTGTCCACCATGCAGGGGTTGGAATCAAAGGTAGCTAAGGAGATGTAAAATCTGGCACCAAGTACATCTGCTGCGAGGTGAAAAGAACTGGGTCACTGTTACCAGCTTCAGGGTATAGCAGCTTCCCCTGTGGCTTTCTTATTCTTTGCCCATAGCTTTTAAGTAGTATCCTTATTAAACTTTTCTCAAATTACCCAGTTTGAGTGCACTTTTCTGCCAGAACCCTGACAAATACTTCCTTTGTCAGTGATGTTGGCCATAGGACAGAATGCTGCCAAATATCCAACATTTGCCTCTATCTTTCCTCACCTTTGACCAGACGTCCTAAGTTTATCAAACAACATCTGGCTCTCAAAGCCACCTCCTAAAGATAAGCAGCTTGATTATATTTCATTAAAGTATGTCTGTGTTTGCCAGGTTTTGTGTCTCTATAATGAGTAAATAATGTAAATATATCTAGTGGAGCACTGGGGTAGAGTAAGCCCTGTGGTAGGAGAAAGAGAAAGGCTATATTCTGCACAGAGACCACTGGCCAAGTAAGAATAGACGGACGCTTTCAATTTGAGAAAGCATAGCGCTGACAGTGTACAACTGAGGACATGGAAACCTAAGAGATTGAAGTACTTCTTATAATAGAAAATGTTTAGATAGTATGGTCCTTGGAGGTCCCACATCAATTAAAAAAATATTTTGAAGTTGTATAGTCATTAAGCATAGTAAAGTACCATATGTCTTTGTTTGGTATTTAATTAGAGTGTTTTTGAAGAAACATTATTTCCCATTATATAGGACATGAGGATTCCTTTGTTACTGAAGGAATTACAAAGCATTTGGCTACAAATTTTATACTATAGTTTGTGGCACATAAAATATAACATATCAAAATGAATTATTTTTCTGACATTCTCATTTTTGTCACTGCAGAGAAGTGTCACTCACTAATAATTTATTAAAGTACAGATACATGGTTTTGTTTATAAGCATAATTTCTTTATATATTTTGCAAATAAAAGCAGAACTCATCATTTGCAATATTTTCCCCAGTAGAGAGGGAGTGAAAGTCCCCTAGACAATAATGGTAAACATTGCAAGGATGAGAATACAAAAGCTGAAGTTGAGGAAATAAATTTTAGTGTTTCACCTTACCTATTGTTTTTTGTATTATAGACCAGTGCTTGCTAAGGTTAGATTATGCTTCATAATAGGATGAAATATTACCTCAAGCTGTTTTTCCTCTTTGGGAGCTCTAGTAGTATACAAGCAACTTTAAAAAAATTTAGAAATGTTACCATTTTGTAAATTTAAAGTGTACAGTGTGTTTCTTTAATACATTTATAGATTGCATTATGATTGCCATTGAAGCAATATTTATCACATTGTATTATATAGGACAATGTTATTTTCTGTATTCACTATAGTAAGCATTAGGTCTGTATGGCTTATTTAATACTCATTACAAGTTTTTCAATCAACTTTTAATACACAAACTTGTTTTCTCATTTATGTAAACATGGTAAATATATTTTAATGGGTGATATCCAATTCCTTTTTATTTTTGTATTTTGCTTTAAGCAATATTGCATTATAAAATGCTCAGTTTATGTCCATATCATAATAGCTTAATGAGTCCTAAAATCTGAAAGGAAATTAAGTGGTGCAATCAAATTCATAGAGGATAGAAAATTCAATGAGATTTAATAAGCCAACATTTTAGGAATGTAATGAATAGGTCTAACATTGTTGTAGGGTTGAAATTTGGTGTTCTTTCATTTAATCTCTCAATTCTTCACATATTTATTGATTCAAAATATCTATGTACTAACTTTGAGCCAAGCACTCTGATACTTGATATTTGATATAGATACAAAATTGAACAAACATCATGAATCTGACAGATGTCAATCAAGTAATCACCAACTATTTAATTATACATTATTAATTTTTAAGTGGAAAATATGAGCATATAAGAAAGCATTCTACAAGGAGAGTTGACATTATATAAGGGATCGCTGAGCTAAGGTCAGGTGATCAGTACTGCAATTGACTAAGCAAAGGGATTCGGGCAAAATTACTGACACATTCAGAGTTAAGGGGAAAGATTTATGCAAATACCCTGATGTGAGAAGAAGCAGGGTAGCAGTGGTGGAAACAGAGATTGATCAGAAAAGAGGTTCAAAATGTTTGCAGTAGTAACCAGGTACTGATTCTTGTAGAAACTTAGATTCTTATAAGAATTTTGTGGGTTTTTTTTTTCAAGAAAAATTGGCATGACAAGTCCAAATTTGCACTTTCAAAAATATTTTGAGGTGCAGACTATTTGGAGGGGCCAAGAGAGGATGAGCATTTGTACATTAGGGTGTAGTTTCATTGCCCACTTAAAGGCCACAACTGGAAGGACAATCTAGATGGAGACTACATGGATGTATTTGTGAGATATATACAATAGTTTGAAAATCAAATCAAGGGATCTGGTGATTAATTTGGAAAAAAGAGGAAGTCATCAAATATGATTCCTATGTTTTAATCTTGCAGGAAATAAATCCATAGTACCCCTATATATCAAATTAGAGAATACTTGGAGATTATTAAATTCATGAAGGAGGATATATTAGGTGTTTAATTTAGTATATATTGAATTGGAGAAGTTTTAACAAATGCAAAGAGATGTTTAATAGGCAGTTGGTTATTCTGCTCCCTGGTTTAAAAGTCTGGACTAGATCTATGTATTGAAAATATATCTATGTAAACATCACCACTGTGTGTAAATTTTTATATGTAATGTGTTTTGCATTGTTTCTTGATATATAGGTCAACATTTAACGGCTGATAGCATGACTTAGTCTTCAAAGGAGCTAGAAATTTGAGAGGATTGTTTAAAAAGACATGATTTAATGGAAGCAAAGAGAAGTATTCTAGAGCAGAATAGGCACTTGATTTTGACAAACATTGAATAAAGCTCAATATGACAGTATTTAAAAACACCACTGAATTTAGAAATACAGAGACAATTATTGACTTTGGTGAGTGGTGTTTCTATTGACTGTAGTAATCTACCAACTACATTGAAACATAGAAAATGAAATTGCTAAGTAGAAACAGATTTTAAATATTTGACTCCATAGAGGAAAGATATATGTTAATTGATACTTGGATAGCTAAATTACTTTTTTAAAATATGTTTTTGCTGATTTTAGAGAGGAAGTGAGAGTTATAGAGAGATAGACACATCGATGAAAGAGAAATATCATCAATTGGCTGCCTCCTGGACTACACCCACTGGAGATCGAGCCTGCAACCTTGGCATGTGCCCTGACCAGGAATTGAACCAGTCACCTCTTGGTTCATGGGTGGATGCTCAATTGTTGAGCCACACCAGCCGGGTGCTAAATTACATTTGGCAATACCTCACAAAACTAATCTTTATCAATAAAAAGAAGAAGAAGGAGGAGGAGGAGGAGGAGGAGGAGAAAAGAATTCTGTAGTTTTAAAAACTCCAGTTATATCCAACTTTCCTAATTCTGAAGATTTTTAGAAAAAATATCATATTGTATATATTTTCAAAATATGTGACTGCGTGACTGAATGACCCTGCATAATTTTTAACCTCACAGTTTTTTCAACCATTAGCACAACTTATAGGTATGAGTAAAGATGCAAAGGATAGACTAATTTCTCACATTACTTTTGAGCATTACTTCTGTTTTTGTGATTTTCATGCACAATGGCTAAGACTTTAATCATGACACATTTTTTGAGTTCATCTGTAATATAATTCTTCATTCCACACTAAGTATTATTTTCTTGATCTCTAACTTTTCATTCTATTTCAAATTATATTCTCTTTTAATTTCCAATCCTCCTTCCATGATGTCATAGTCTGGCTCTACTAATATAGCTATAATTCTTTCCCACTGCTTTCCAAATATTGTTTGTTTTGTTTTAATTTAAAATCCGAAAGAAAAGGAAGAATACCTTCTAATGAATTCTTGAGTTTTAAGAAATTATTTCGTTTTAAGGCATGCATTACTTATTTAAAATCTTAAGAAAAATAAACTTGAATTCTCTATATGTAAATCTGTGAATTGGGGATTAAAAGTACTGAAGATATCACAGAAGAACTCTTAGTTTTCTATATGTCCAGAAAAATAATCCATTGTTATAATTATTGACTCTCATAGTTATAATTATCTCCATGTTTAAGCATATTCACCATTAGAAAATCCCTGTATGTTTGAATTTCTTAAGCAGTTTTAAGGTTATATACTCTCTCAAGTTCAGCCATAAAAGCATTGATTATTTGTACAATGCATCTTCTTGTCTGAAAGCTTAATTCCACATTTTCTACTAACATCTAATCTACTTTTCATATTCCTAATAAATTGAAAAGTTTTTCAGTATCTGGCCTTGTATCTTTTTCTATCTCCTAAATTAATCGTATTTTAATTCCCTAAAATGTATGTGTATGCATGTTGTGTGTGTGTGGGCGGGGGGTGGGGGGGGAGCGGGGTTGTCAAGAAAATCTATTGAGATGTTTCTCTAAAATGTATGTGTATGCATGTTGTGTGTGTGTGGGGGGGGGAGGGGGGGGTTGTCAAGAAAATCTATTGAGATGTTTATTTCCCTTTGCTATCCTGTTATCCTTTCCTCCTCTTTCTCTTTATTCTCTGACTTTAAAAAATTGTGTAGGTTTTATGCCCTTTGTTGCGTTAAGAGGGTAATATCCTTTAGGATATAAGACATTAACTTTACATTCCTTGCTTTTGTTTTTGAAGACTTAGTATTTAGTATAGATGTGCATTGGTAAAGGAGGAAATAGATTAAGACAAGCCCTAGAGGGAAAATTCTTAAAAAGAGGAAGAGCTCAGAGGTCAAGAGAGAAGAGGCAGGTCTGATATTTTGACATGGATGGTGATATAGGCCTTTTGCTGAACTCCACAAAGTTTAAGGCACCTAGGGCTGGGGTCAACAAAAACAGCTGCAAAATATCTGGGGAGCTTGTAACCTAGGCACTGAGTTTTCACACTTGACAGACACCCATGCCCTGTACATGACAAAGATGTAGTCGTTAGACCTCAAGGGGCCATGCACAACTTGGGTGATTGCAACCCAGTGGAACCACTGAGAATCCAGCTATTTAGGAACCGCACTGAATATATTAGACACCTCAATAATGAAGATTGAATTTTGCACCAGCCAAGTACAATGGAGGACATGGAGTCACACTTAGTTTCACATAATAACAAAAACTGTAGTTTTAGCTACTACGCATATAATATTTTAAAGATTTGATAATATAATATTGATAAGTTAATTGTTAGTCCTCTTCCCCTCATTTGCCATGCACCAGCAAGATTACCCTCTTTCTCTTCTTATTTGCACTATGAGTGTTTGTGTGTTAGGCCTTTGTACTTGCTGTCCCTTCAACCTGAATGATATAGCCAATTCCTTGTTATTGGAGTCTGATTCAGTTAACACACCACCTCCTCAGTGAGACTGCGACTGAAAGCCACATTTATATCTGCCTCCTATCCTGAGTCACTCTTTATCTTTATAGCACTTACTCTAAATGAAATTATCTTGTTAATTTATTGATGTGCTTCTATATTGTTTAAATCACTAGAAAGTAATTCCCATGAGTCCAGGGGCTTTGCCTTCTTCCCTACAGATGTAAGCCAGTCACATAGTTAGGGTCCTTGAATGTTTATGAAGTGAATGAAAACTAGCCTTCTAGTCTCTTTGCATACTGACAGAATTCATGACTGCAGTTGTTTATCATTTCACCCTTCATGATTTGTTACATCAAAGTTATACAATGTTTTAGACTCCATAGTGCATGATGGGGTCCATTTTTAAAAAAAATATATTTTATTGATCTTTACAGAGAGGAAGGGAGAGGGATAGAGAGTTACAAACATTGATGAGAGAGAAACATCAATCAGCTGCCTCCTGCACACCCCCCGCTGGGGATGTGGCTGCAAGCAAGGTACATGCCCTTGACCGGAATCGATCCTGGGACCCTTCAGTCTGCAGGCTGACACTCTATCCACTGAGCCAAACCGGTCAGGGTGATGGGGTCCATTTTTAACCTTATCACTATTGTAAGGATTTAAACAAGCACAGTGTCTTCTCAGTATTTTTCTTCATATTATTTATAGAAAATATGTCAGGATTATTAAACTCGGTATTTTTATGATTTTTAATACAGACAGTGTAGAGCTAAGACACAAATAACAGATTTATCAAGACTTTTAAAGCAACACCAAGTGTAGTGTAATTTTCCAAAGCAGGTTGTTATTTAAAAAAGTTAATGAGCTGGAGGTATATAATTCTGAGAAACAAATACAATTAGGCAAAGTATTGATTTACCCATTAGAAGACAATTAATCATTTTTGTTGTAAGCAAAATTGGAAACATTGTTTGTTAATCAAGAAATGTGTTTCACTCTTCAATTTTAGATTGCAAGGTTAAACTAGATTTTTTTCCCTAGTTATTAATACTATAGATATTTCTCGTAGTCTTAAAATCAGGAAACAGATAAAAGGGATCCTATAAATAATATGAAGAATGGCACAACATAAAATAACTATTAATACAAAAATATAAATTATATACCATAAAATTCAACTTTGACAATAATCATTACTACTTTTGTTTATCATCCCAGTGAATGAAAGAGAATATGGCTTCCATTAATTTTTATGAACTTTATAACTGTTGCAGTTTAAAAATTTCATAAATCTCAAGTTTTATTGATAGATGGGTTTTTCTAAAACTCTCCCCTCTTCTTAGCACAGAAAAAAGTAGAGAAAGGATCTAGTCTTGTTAAGTATTAGAACCATCAAATGTGACCATACCCTAATGTGACAAATATCCATTGCCACCCAGTACACACATAGGTGCACATAAACACACACACACATACACAGGCATGTGTGTACTCACACACCCAGGTTTGAGTGTGTAATTAAAACAAAATAAAAAATAAACAATATTTGTGTTTACAACACGAGACCTGTTTTGTTAAAGCATATTCCATATTAAAAGTGGTAGGGCCCTAGCCAGTTTGGCTCAGTGGATAGAGCGTCAGCCTATGGACTGAAGGGTCCTGGGTTCGATTCTGGTCAAGGACACATGCCTGAGTTGTGGGCTCAGTCCCCAGTAGGGGACTTACAGGAGGCAGCCGCTCAATGATTCTCTCTCATCATTGATGTTTCTCTCTCTCTCTGTCTCTCTCTCTCTCTCTTCCTTTTTGAAATAAATAAATAAAAAAATATATATTTGTAAAGTGGTAGGGGCCCTAGCAGGTGTTGCTCAGTCATTAGAGCATTGGCCTGAGGACTGAAGAGTTGTGGGTTCAGTTCCAATCAAGGGCACATACCTAGGTTGCAGGCTCGGTCCCCACATGCAGGAGGCAACCAATCAATTTATCTCTCTCATATCAATGTTTCTCTCTCTGTCTCTCCACCCTCCCTTCCACTCTCTGAAAATCAATGGATAAATTATCCTCAGGTGAGGAGTAAAGAAAATAAAAGTGGTAGGGTATGACTTGAAATGTGTACCGTCCTATCTTAGATTGAAGGCAGGTTTTGCTGTGCATGTGGCCCGGTGTGGATTTATGTAGTGCTGGGTTGCATGGAGTTCTCTTGGTCCTGGGGGGCATTGCTACTTTTCTTTCAGAGGGAGAGAACTGTGCGAAAGAGCTATGGTTGACATTCTTCCCAGATCCCCATTCTGCTGGTCATATGAATCTTAAGAGACTTTTCACCAAGATCAAGGAAAGAGCATCAGTAAATATTAGAACTAATGATATTTAATAATTTCAATATTCATTCATTCCAATTGACTGTGAAAGCTTTTTCAGAAATTATTTGACTCATCACAAGCACAATCACAAAATGAAAGTTGTTTCTTTCCTTTTAACAGCTGAGGAGAGTTCATAGGAGGCCTTCATGCTACTGGCTTACTTATTAGGTGATACATCAGATGGCATTTCACAGTGACTTGGGTTTGCAATAGTTACTTTTTCATACTACAGTTACTGAAGCTAGCAAATCTGACTCATAATAATTAAATCACGTCATCTTATGAAGGCCAAGATAGATCTTTTGTTAGGCTATAATGGGAGAACAGAGAGCAGGGCTTTAAAATGTGATTTTCTAATTCTGTTATTTTTCCTGCATTGACTGGATGGCATTCTTCTGTAGTAAGAAATGTAACTCAGTTTCTCCTAAAGAGAAATGATGGAAAGTGGTTATATTTTGGGTTTAATGATTAATTTTAGAACAAGGAGTTGATATTATAGTTTCTACTAGTGGTGGTTGATGGATTTCCCCCGCAGTAATAATGTCTAAATCTGACTCTTAATCTAGTGTGTGCTTATTCTACCTTTTTGTTCATGAGTACACCTCACTTTTCCTAAACATTTGAAATTAAAACAATGCCTAATAGTTATAAAAAGCATCAAGCAATTAAAGTTTTATCTTCTGTGATATAAAAGCCGTTTGGTGGTTGATTTGTATGGCTTAAAATTATACCTAGGGAAGTTTAAATTCATATATTATTTTCCAAAAAATTCCCTACAGTAAAAATGAAGATTTCAAATCCTCTTTGATTTTTTCTTATTAAATTTTATTTTCATAATATTTTACTAGGAGAACATTGAATTTTCATCTCATTGAGGTGCTATTGTAAATAATTTTATGACAGAAGAGGTCTCTAAATTCAGTGGGTAAAGCATTAGGTTAAAATACACATCAATAAACAAATCTGGATGAGGAGGGTAATGAAATACGAAAAGGACAAAGTAGTTCTATTCTTGTTCCCTACATTCCTTCTTTACTGCATGACTAGTTAAGCTAGATTTTAAAATTGTGATAAATATCTTACTCTGTATTTCTGATTGAATTGCAATCTATTTTCTTGTTGAGTTACCATATCTGATATGACTTTAAAATGCTGTTCTGATTATTTAGTAGGAAAGAAGATAATTAAATCAGTATTAGTGATACTGACTATTAATGAGTAAACTAAGAAAAAAATTGAGAATAAAGAGAAAAATTTGGGAGTCAAAGTAGATAATTAAAATGCAGTTGGAGTAGCCGTGTAACTGGGAAAGAGTAAATTCATGACTAATTAGAGATAAGCCCCTTTGAAAAGAATTTGAGTCCAGGGATCAATCAATAAAGGATATGTGTCTAAGTAGATGCTAAATGGATCTCAGAATGAATGCCTTAACAAACACAAATTTGAGGATTCAAAAGTGACTAGAACTTTTATCTTCTGCTAAAATAGCTTAAATTTATCTTTTTTTGAATTATTAAAATTGACTAATTTTGGAACATGTGATAATCTGCTACAGAAGAGAATGTTGGTGTAAATATGATTCCTGTTGAATCAGATAGTGGTGGTCATGTAATAATGGGCAATTTGGAGTGTGGGATAGAAATACAGTCTATCAAGAAGCTCCATCCATTATTATGGATGAAGCCAAAAAGTAATTTCAACACTATCTTCATCATTGCCCTGTTATAAAATACAAGATTCCAGTATTTTTATGATTCCAAAAGGTCATATAATGTGGAGATACCAATATGTTCATTTTGTGAGGCAAAATGTTTAAACTTTACCACCCAACCTGACATAAAAATACTGTTTTGCTTTGTTATAAAATATGGACCTATTTCTAGTCTCCTATTTTAATGTTTTTGTCCCAAACATGTAGGGATAATGAAAATTGTGATTGATAAAATTTAGCTAGAGAGTATTAGAAGGTTTTTATTGGACAAATGATCCTCCTAAACCATGGAGTTTTTTATAGTATAACAGATCAAAAACTCTAAAATCTTCACAAAGAATTTATCCTCTCCAAAATTAAAATAACCTTAAACCCCTTTCCTAGTATACCATGCCATGAATACTATGACTATCTTTACCTTTACATCAAGCAATTAAAGTTTTATCTTCTGTGATATAAAAGCCGTTTGGTGGTTGATTTGTATGGCTTAAAATTATACCTAGGGAAGTTTAAATTCATATATTATTTTCCAAAAAATTCCCTACAGTAAAAATGAAGATTTCAAATCCTCTTTGATTTTTTCTTATTAAATTTTATTTTCATAATATTTTACTAGGAGAACATTGAATTTTCATCTCATTGAGGTGCTATTGTAAATAATTTTATGACAGAAGAGGTCTCTAAATTCAGTGGGTAAAGCATTAGGTTAAAATACACATCAATAAACAAATCTGGATGAGGAGGGTAATGAAATACGAAAAGGACAAAGTAGTTCTATTCTTGTTCCCTACATTCCTTCTTTACTGCATGACTAGTTAAGCTAGATTTTAAAATTGTGATAAATATCTTACTCTGTATTTCTGATTGAATTGCAATCTATTTTCTTGTTGAGTTACCATATCTGATATGACTTTAAAATGCTGTTCTGATTATTTAGTAGGAAAGAAGATAATTAAATCAGTATTAGTGATACTGACTATTAATGAGTAAACTAAGAAAAAAATTGAGAATAAAGAGAAAAATTTGGGAGTCAAAGTAGATAATTAAAATGCAGTTGGAGTAGCCGTGTAACTGGGAAAGAGTAAATTCATGACTAATTAGAGATAAGCCCCTTTGAAAAGAATTTGAGTCCAGGGATCAATCAATAAAGGATATGTGTCTAAGTAGATGCTAAATGGATCTCAGAATGAATGCCTTAACAAACACAAATTTGAGGATTCAAAAGTGACTAGAACTTTTATCTTCTGCTAAAATAGCTTAAATTTATCTTTTTTTGAATTATTAAAATTGACTAATTTTGGAACATGTGATAATCTGCTACAGAAGAGAATGTTGGTGTAAATATGATTCCTGTTGAATCAGATAGTGGTGGTCATGTAATAATGGGCAATTTGGAGTGTGGGATAGAAATACAGTCTATCAAGAAGCTCCATCCATTATTATGGATGAAGCCAAAAAGTAATTTCAACACTATCTTCATCATTGCCCTGTTATAAAATACAAGATTCCAGTATTTTTATGATTCCAAAGGTCATATAATGTGGAGATACCAATATGTTCATTTTGTGAGGCAAAATGTTTAAACTTTACCACCCAACCTGTTTTTTTTTTTCCAGTTCTATGTGGAAGAATGTGAGTTTGAATATAATTTACAAAACCACTCTTTTATTTCTAAATGATTAATTTATATTGCAGTATATTGAAATACCAGTCATTACATATAATCAATGGAAATTTAATTCAAGAAAAGAGGTGAGAAAGGTAGTAGAAGGGGCACATATAGCAAAAATTTACATAATGATTATAGCTTAGATTATTTTCTCCTTAAAAAATACATACCAGCCCTAGCCGGTTTGGCTCAGTGGATAGAGCATTGGCCTGTGGACTGAAGAGTCCTAGGTTCCATTCAGGTCAAGGGCACATGCCCAGGTTGCAGGTTTGATGCCCAGTGTGGGGCATGTAGGAGGCAGCCAATCAGTGATTCTCTCTTATCATTGATATTTTTATCTGGCTTTCTCTCTCCCTTCCTCTCTGAAATCAATAAAAATATTTTCAAAAAATGTTAAATAAATTGCTATTGTACATGTGCTTATAGTGATAATGGCTACTCTCCTCACAAGACAATGATATGTATGTGTAGGTTTGTGTGAAATATGTATATAGTTGTGTGTGTGTGTGTGTGTGTATGTATAGATGTATATACATATATTTGTATTTGTACATATGTATATGTATGTATATATAGTTATATATGTGTATATATGTATGCATAGTTACATATGTGTATGTTTTACATACACATAACTATATATACATGCACATGCATTTTATACAAACTCTTATTTTATTTTAAAATTATCTGATATTGAAACCAATTTTTTAAATGCCAGTTGAAATAACACTTGGGTTCAAATAAATTCTATTTCACATTTTTCCTATCTGAAAATAGGAAATAAATGAATTTATAAGAACTCATAGAGATCTCTACTAATTGTACTGTATTTATAACCTGTGAAGAATATTATACTTTATATTCTCTATATATTTTTTCTAAAATGTTTATATTATAAGAAAAATCTGTCTTTCTCTTTAAGGATTTTTTATATCAGACAACTGCTTTGTAGATTCCAGGATGCTGTTTTTGACATCTAAAGTTAATGCCCCAATATCACAATTTAAAGACCTGTACTTGCTTTTATGAATTTGCCTTTGTAAAATGACACTTCCTGTGCATATTTCCTCATTAATTAGGAATGACAATGGGTCAGAAGAAGCTAGGTTGAGGGACTAAAATATTCTAATGAATAAAAAGAAAACAGATTTTTAAAAGCTACATAGTTTTAAATTTTGAAAAGACTCAACTTCTGAGGATTTTCTTTGGGGTTTGGTATAATGTTTTTGACATTTCAGTTTATACCTTCACTTCTTTCATGTGAATGTGAATTTAAATAACAGCAAAATTATGTACAAGAGGCCCACTAGATTTCAGATGGAAAACTTTGGGAAAAAATGTTCTTTTCAAAATAGCTATAAATAAGAAACATCTTTTAGCTCTAAGTTCTGACCTTTTATTATTTTGTTGAATGATAAATGGTTAATATTTTCATGAGTTAAAGTAAAATCTATCTTATTTAATTATAAAATTCATATATTTTAATGTAGATTATCTTATTTTTTGAGTTACTGATCTCTCTCTTTTACTGGACCTTTTCTAGCTACCTTTGAGTATCATCTTGTATCTGGCATTTTAACAGCCAACAGCATTTCTTCTCTTTTTTTCCTTCATAGCAGAACTCTTCAGATGTGTTGTGTGTATTGCCTGTTACCACTTTCTTACCTCTAGTTCATTCTTCAGCCACTCAGATCTGGTGTCAGTGCCACTATTGCAGTTCTGTTCAGATTGTCAAATACAACAGACACTTCTCTGACTTCTTTCTGGTACTCACAGCAGAGTTCAACAAAATTGGTCGCCTTTTCTTTCTTTAAACACTCATATAATGGCTTACATATCACCATGTACTAGTATACCACGTTTTCTTTCACTTTTGCCAATAAAAATAGATATTCAATTGTATTTTAACTATTGAAACTCAACAAGGTTCTCTCCTAGAATCGTTTTTCTTTTGTATTGCCTTGTTATCTTTCTGGTACTCACAGCAGAGTTCAACAAAATTGGTCGCCTTTTCTTTCTTTAAACACTCATATAACGGCTTACATATCACCATGTACTAGTATACCATGTTTTCTTTCACTTTTTCCAATAAAAATTGATATTCAATTGTATTTTAACTATTGGAACTCAACAAGGTTCTCTCCTAGAATCGCCTTTCTTCTGTATTGCCTTGTTTTCTAAGAGTAGAGGTCTAGGGCTACCACTGGAATAAGCACTTCCAGATGCCCCCATAGGATAATGCATGGTTTTTATTTGTGTGGAATTATATTTCTTGTTTGGCAAAATCCAATGTCCCTTAAACCAGTTCTGGAGAAGGGATAGCTGGCAATTCAACAGAGTTCAAACCAGGGCCCATGTTCAGAGATTCTATTTATGGTAAAGATGAGCCCAGTGTAGCATCAGGCTAATTGAAGTCCATCAGTCCATTGTGTGTATTCCACATGCTTGTGACCCATGTGGGAAAACACAGGGGAGTATATTCCCTTCAACAGGAGTCTTAAGAGAGCAAGAGTGCCAAGGTCACAGAAGCACAAGAATCAAGAGAGAGTATTCCCTTTGTTCTGAAGGTTCTACCATTGCAGTGTTCATGCCTATTCTGGCCATTGGCTTGCTCCCCAGGTGTGATTTACTGGTAAGAAGTTTCCCACATCACAAGGACCTTTCTGGGCATGCAACTAAATTGTGTTTGTCCAGTCCTTTTCCTCATCCATCTGCAGGAAATAAACTCGGAGAGTGTTAAACTGTAGCTTTTTGGCAAAGTTGTATAAATGGCATGCCTATGTTGTCTAGTCTTCCTATTCCTTTCCTGTTAATAATAACCAGGTTATTAATGATATCAGGCTGATACTTCAAGACTCTACTTCACAAGGGACATGGATCAGCAGCCATTCATGACTGTCTTACTGGAGAACATTCAGTTCTATCTCTCATGTAAAGTTGTTAAAAGACATCAGTTTTATTTTCAGCTCTACTGCTAAATAAATGATGTAACTTTAGGTAAGCCTCCTCAAATTGCACCTCTCATTTATCCATAATAGATATGTTGGGAAGGTCAGTATGCCTATCACAGCTACTCTTTTTGAAATGAAAAATGCCTGAAACATGTAAGACATTAGCATCATTGTGATGAAATAATACAGGACAGGAAACCAGAAAATCTCTTAGAGTCTGCCATCTTTTAATTAGGCCTGTGACCATGTATGTGTGAAATTAATAATTGGTTGCAAAGCCAAGATAGTCTTCAATTTCAATTTTTATATCAGTTTCCTTTTTTATGACCCATTAAACTAAAGTATTTAGTTAATATGTAAAATAGTCAATATGCCTTGCTTTTTTCTTTCTTCAATGACCTCTAATTCTAAGATAGAGAAAACAACTTTTCCTCATATAATTTTGTTCATCTACTCAATGAGTATAATACTGTATTCATATGAATCTGGTTATCATTGTTACATTAAATTAATGTTGTTGAAGACAAATTACACCCATTTTCTAAGAGTAGAGGTCTAGGGCTACCACTGGAATAAGCACTTACAGATGCCCGCATAGGATAATGCATGGTTTTTATTTGTGTGGAATTATATTTCTTGTTTGGCAAAATCCAATGTCCCTTAAACCAGTTCTGGAGAAGGGATAGCTGGCAATTCAACAGAGTTCAAACCAGGGCCCATGTTCAGAGATTCTATTTATGGTAAAGATGAGTCCAGTGTAGCATCAGGCTAATTGAAGTCCATCAGTCCATTGTGTGTATTCCACATGCTTGTGACCCATATGGGAAAACACAGGGGAGTATATTCCCTTCAACAGGAGTCTTAAGAGAGCAAGAGTGCCAAGGTCACAGAAGCACAAGAATCAAGAGAGAGTATTCCCTTTGTTCTGAAGGTTCTACCATTGCAGTGTTCATGCCTATTCTGGCCATTGGCTTGCTCCCCAGGTGTGATTTACTGGTAAGAAGTTTCCCACATCACAAGGACCTTTCTGGGCATGCAACTAAATTGTGTTTGTCCAGTCCTTTTCCTCATCCATCTGCAGGAAATAAACTCGGAGAGTGTTAAACTGTAGCTTTTTGGCAAAGTTGTATAAATGGCATGCCTATGTTGTCTAGTCTTCCTATTCCTTTCCTGTTAATAATAACCAGGTTACTAATGATATCAGGCTGATACTTCAAGACTCTACTTCACAAGGGACATGGATCAGCAGCCATTCATGACTGTCTTACTGGAGAACATTCAGTTCTATCTCTCATGTAAAGTTGTTAAAAGACATCAGTTTTATTTTCAGCTCTACTGCTAAATAAATGATGTAACTTTAGGTAAGCCTCCTCAAATTGCACCTCTCATTTATCCATAATAGATATGTTGGGAAGGTCAATATGCCTATCACAGCCACTCTTTTTGAAATGAAAAATGTCTGAAACATGTAAGACATTAGCATCATTGTGATGAAATAATACAGGACAGGAAACCAGAAAATCTCTTAGAGTCTGCCATCTTTTAATTAGGCCTGTGACCATGTATGTGTGAAATTAATAATTGGTTGCAAAGCCAAGATAGTCTTCAATTTCAATTTTTATATCAGTTTCCTTTTTTATGACCCATTAAACTAAAGTATTTAGTTATATGTAAAATAGTCAGTATGCCTGGCTTTTTTCTTTCTGCAATGACCTCTAATTCTAAGATAGAGAAAACAACTTTTCCTCATATAATTTTGTTCATCTACTCAATGAGTATAATACTGTATTCATATGAATCTGGTTATCATTGTTACATTAAATTAATGTTGTTGAAGACAAATTACACCCATTTATTGATACTGCCTTTTTGTGCAATGAATTAGAACTTTCTGAAAGAGACTGGACAATGCAATTGATTTTACAACAAATTCACAAATAATTATGCATTTAGTACATAGTGTCATTTCAAATCATATTCAATAGCATTTAAAATGCAAAATAAATGAAAATAAATTGGGGCTTCGAAACAAGAAATAAAAACAAAGAATATTGTGAAGCTTTATTTCACAAATGATTATTGCTAGGAATTTTTTTTCTTGCTACCAGGTAGATTTTATTCAGGGAGCTTTGAATTGCTATAATATTTTAGAGCAGATAACTGGAGCCACCTAATGTTCTTTCTTAAATTACCACAAAAGAACTAAAACAACACTGCTATCCCTAGGGTATTTTTTTCTTTGTACTTAACATTCAGGTTCAATAATTTGTCATTCACCTGACTGGAGACCAATCCAGTGTTATACTAAAAGGAAGAGAGACTTGTATTTTGCCAGAAACCATGCAGAACTGAAATAGTACCCAATTGGAATGTAAACATCTTTTTGATTATCTCAAAATTTCTAATTAGCAATGGTGGTTAATGTAAATATGTAATATATATGACCTAATTTTAAAAACATCTTTGCACAAATAACACTGGGTAAAAATTAAAGGGAAGGTGAAAACCAATAACTTATTTTGGTTGTATGAATTTATTTTTCTTTTATATTTTCAAAGTTGAGAATGTTAAATATATAGATAAATGTAATTCCTACTTTGGGATCCATATGTGAGATCATCTTACTAATAATCATTAGGTGAAATGTAATATAATTTAGAGGGCATTTTCTAAATCCAGATACATATTTTATTATCTATAAACACTATTTTGTGAAATGTAATATGTCATTGGAAAAGTATTTCCCACTCATAGGTTTAGGAAATGCTGATATCAATGAAGTGATACATGTATGTTGCATAATTTCTAAGAGTCTTTAATAAACTAATTTTCCTAATAAATCTCCACTACAGGTGCATAGGTTACATATTTAACTTTCCCTTATTTCAATTTTTTAAAAATGCCTAAAAGCTTTGTAATAGTTCTTTGTTGTTTTTATTTGTGTATGTCAGTTTATATGAAAGGACTAAGCATTTTATAAAACTTTTATTCTTAGTCTATTAAGACTGTCAGGAGATCTTATATGATCATATATGAATATTTGAAGAAGTTTATATGAATTACCTCTTCTTAATTATACTTCAGGGATTATATCTTAGTTAACTTTTTAAACTCAGACTCTTTTTATTTTTTAAATGTATCTTTACTGTTGAAAGTATTACAGATGTCTCCTTTTCCCACATTGACCCTCTCCACCTGCATCTTCTCCCCCCTCCCCATCAGGCCTAGGCACTATTGTCTGTGTCCATGAGTTCTTTCTCTATGCACGTAAGTCCTTTGGTTAATCTCTTCCTGCCCCTATCCCCCCTTCTCTCTGAGATTTATCTAGAAATATATCCTAAGAATCCCGAAACACCAATCAGAAAGAATATATGCACCCCTGTGTTCATGGCAGTGCTATTTATAATAGCAGGATTTGGAAACAGCCCAAGTGCCTATCAGTAGATGAGTGGATAAAAATGATGTGGTACATGTACACAAGGGAATACTATGCAGCTGTAATAAAAAGAAGGATCTCTTACCTTTTGAGGCAACATGGAGGTACCTAGAGAGTATTATGCTAACTGAAACAAGCTAGTTAGAGAAAGACAAGTATCACATGATCTCATGTATATGTCGAATCTAATGAACTAAATAAACTGGCAAACAAAATATATCCAGAGACATGGAAGCATAGAACAGACTGATGAAACTCAGCCTCTATTTAAAGAAAATAAATAAATATATCTGTCTGTTGGGATATTAGTGACTATCTAATTATATAATTTATGTAATATAAGTATAGCAAAACTTGGCTCATATTAGTTATTGTTATCATAGAATCTTGAATTTTTATTCCATTGATGATGCCTCTACCACATCAGTCCATTGCTGTGGTTTTAGGTTGGATTTTTATTTAATCCCATCTCTTGGATTATCTGCTTTTTCCAAGTACTTCTTTTTTAAAAATATATTTTTACTGATTTCAGAGAGGAAGGGAGAGGGAGAGAGAGATAGAAACATCAATGATGAGAGAGAATCATAGATTAGCTGCCTCCTGCATGCCCCACACTGGGGATCGAGCCTGCAACCCCCATGTGCCCTGACCAGGAATCGAACCCAGGACCCTTCAGTCCGCAGTCCAACAACGCTCTATCCATTGAGCCAAACTGGCGAGGGCTACATTACTGTTTTGTTTTTTTTTTGTTTTTTTTTTATGGATGGAGTAGCAACTGCCAAATTTTACTAGTAAGCAGTGATTGGCCTTATAATATTGAAGGGGGTGGGGACATGTCACAATGAAAAGGCCATAGTTCCTATGTTCTTTAACGCTAGAAGCATACTTTCTCTTCACATACCTCTTGCCTTTCTGAATGGCCCACAACAACCTGACACAGTGATTTACAGTAAAAATTACTACAAAATGACTTTAAACTTAAAACATAATGAAATGTCATCAAAATAATTTTTTGAAATAATTGTTCTAGGAATAATTTTTATGGACACATCATAGCACTTGCTACATCAAAGCTATTACCATCAATCTAAGCTACCCTGTGAAATGTTGTATCAGTGACTGCCTTGTTTTATCATATTAAATAATTTTTTTAAAGTCAAGAACTTAATTTGATGTTGCTAAAAGGTTATAATCTCTCTCTCTCCCTTCCTGTCTGAAATCAATAAAACTGTATTTTATAAAAAGTCTATACTTGGAATAGTCAGTTTGAACTCTGCTTCCCTTACATACGCACATGCAAACAGTGCCATAAAACAAACATGTTGATGCTTGTGACATATTTCCATTCCTTACTCACTGTCACTTTCCCACCACACAGTTGATTCTTCTAATATTCTTTTTTAATTTTAAAGACTTAGGGCAAGTATTAATTTAAAAAAATAAAAAGATTTCCAAAACAGATACAATCTAAATCCCTATATTAAATGCTAAAAAAATATTTATATACATATGTAAATTTATTTATTGTTGAATTTGGCATGGATATAATTTCTCCAAAAATACACAAAAACATAATAAATTTAAAATTAGTGCAAATGATTGTGAGATTAGGTTACTCAGATGCACCATATATTCTGAAAAATTATATCTAGTTGTGTACTGCTAGAGGTCATTCAGAATTGGATTTTAGGGGAGTTGTACTATATAGTGTGGAACATTTTACCCAATTTAGAAAATAATATAAATAACTGCAAACCATACTTTGGGGTTTTCCTTAAACAACAATGAGAAAACACACACCCGTCAAAGAAATAAAGCTGTTCAACAAAATGTCTCAGCATTCCTCCAACAAATCTTATAAACATAAAGGCCCTGTAAACAGATTTACATGATCAATCATTGAGTAGCTCCTTATTGAATTTCTGTGATGTGTTTTCACACTGTTTATTTAGTGCTTAGACTACTTACAAAGCATTGCAAATGTTTATCCAGCCTTTATGAAGCTCCCATGCTTGGGCCACCATTAAGTCCAATGTGAGATGCTTTCGATTGAATCTGCCTTGCTGTCTTTTAGGCTATTGCATAGTGATAGACAGGTTGCTCACTGTTCATTATCTTAAAAAGGTAGGAATATGTTCTAGTGTAGGTCAGTTTTTAAAGCCAGTTTCCCCATTAAAATCTAATCACCAATGAGTTATATAACCTCATTGTGGTAGAGGAGAAGTTAGAATGTGGATGGAATTTTTATTTTCAAAAGAAGGTAGATTGCTCTATTTTAAAGATATCTGTATATATATTTTTTGTAAACGTGAAACCTCATGACCATATCATTTAAATTGAATTTTGTAGTTTGACTTTATTCAAGATCATTTTTAAAACCCATTTGTATTTTCCAATTGCAATAAATTCCAGCTTATTTATATAAGATTGTACCTGTTAGATATTGGGGTGTTTTTGTTTTTAAATCTTTTCCTTCAAATCTATTAACAGCATCCCACCTGCAATATTTTGTTAATGAATATGGCAATAAAATATCATAGCAATAAAATTGATATGTGTAATATAATCTTAATGATTTGAAGGCTAACTTTTTCCTAAGTTACAGCAATTTAATTGCTGCTTGGGTCAGCATTAATATAAAGAGGGAAATTAGCTTTATATAAAGGAAAATTGTACTTTAAATTCTCATAATCAAAGAGAAAACAAAACCAAACACTTATTCATAGTTCCTCTTTCTGTGATTACCTCCCTAATCCTTTGCCATTTTCTTCCTTTCCTACCAGTTAATAATTTTATCCACTACAAATTTTTCAGCCAATGATATATTCTTTCATGAATAGAATTTTTAAATACTGGAAGGAAGGAAGAAAGGAAGATGAGAAGGAAGAAAGTCCAGCTTTCAGAATGTATATGTCTGAGACAGATGCCAGTGTATTACAAAGACAGCAAAACAAAACAAAATTTTATTTGTAACTAAAAAAATATATATATAATTAATAGGATTAGAGATTTAGTGTTTCATTTTTATCTTTACTTCTATTTTACCATTCTAGCATAGTACTTTGTTCATAATAGACACTCCATTTTTAAAAATTGAGTAATAGTTTCTCCATGTTAGACATTATTTCAAGGTTGAGATTCTTGGATATTAAGAACATTAAACTGGCCATTTAAAATCATCTATACTAATAAAAGGGTAATATGCTAATTAGGCTGGGTGGAGGCAGGGGGTGGGGCCAGCTTGAGCAGCTAGGGAAGATGGCCCTGATTGCAGGCCAGGCCTAGGGACCATAACCTCGCACAAATTTCGTGCACCAGGTCTCTAGTTATTAATAATCTTATTGTGGTAATCATTTAAGATTTTTGTGTATATCAAATGATCATATTGTACATCTGCAAATAATATATGCTGATTACTAGGTGTATCTCAATAAAGCTGGGAAGATAAGAAATTTTAAAATGTACTGCTAAAGTTATTTTTTTACATTGAATATGAATATTGAAATTGCTTTATATTTAAATGAGGCCAATTTCATGTCTGTAGTTTTCCAATGGTCTTAGGCGACCCCTGTGAAAGGGTCGTTCGACCCCCAAAGGGGTCGCGACCCACATGTTGAGAACTGCTGCTTCCTGACAAAGCCAAGGGCATGGCCGGCCTGCAAACCACCCGTGGCCCCTTGCCCAGGCTGCCCCCGCCCCCCAGCTTGGACCCACCACCCCAATCTGGGGCTACCTTCAGGGCAGGGCAGCCGGCCCCCACTCATGCACCAGGCTTCTATCCTATATAGTAAAAGGGTAATATGCAAATTGACCCTAATGAGGTTCACTGACCACCTCTTGGTCCCTTCCGCGGGCCATCAGGCTCCGATCGTCCGATGGGGAATGGGGAACTGAGGGTGGGTGGAGGCAGGGGGTGGGGCCAGCTTGAGCAGCTAGGGAAGATGGCCCTGATTGCAGGCCAGGCCTAGGGACCATCACCTCACACAAATTTCGTGCTCCAGGTCTCTAGTTATTAATAACCTTATTGTGGTAATCATTTAAGATTTTTGTGTATATCAAATGATCATATTGTATATCTTCAAATAATATATGCTGATTACTAGGTGTATCTCAATAAAGCTGGGAAGATAAGAAATTTTAAAATGTACTGCTAAAGTTATTTTTTTACATTGAATATGAATATTGAAATTGCTTTATATTTAAATGAGGCCAATTTCATGTCTGTATCTTTTCAAACCAGAATTTGAATAGATTTACGAGATTGCTTGGTTAGGGCTCTGACTCTAATTTTCTGTGGTTTGTTGGTTATCCCTTTCCTTGGAATTCACATTGACTTCAGGCTGCTTTCTTGAGTGTAGAATAATGTCAGTGTTGGTTTCAGGAGTATTATCTGCACACCTAATTTTCAAGCACAGCATCAAGAAAGACTACCTATATCCCCAACTTTCCAGCAAAAGCACAAAATACACACTAATGAGACTGACTGAGATCATGCCCGCTGTGGACCATTCCTGTGACAGACCTGCATGTACTGACTAGCCGGATATCATGTATCATTTCATCCTAGAACTAGATGTGGTACTGCCTCCCCCAGCTCACATGGAGACTAAACAGAAATCAGTGTTCTGAAGAAGAGTCAAATTGAAAGTGACACTGGAGATACAAAAAGTGTAGACAATGTGCTCACAACTTGTTTCTTCTCATGTTTTGAATATTTTCATACTTCAAATCCTTCAATATTTTTAATGCTTCAATACATTGAATTTTTCTATGTATTAAAAACTTCCAAATCACACATAAATTGGAGAAGCACAATAATAAAAATATTATTTCAAAATAATGAAAAATAGGAATTATGATATGGGCAATATAGACATAGCAATATCATCAAGACCACTTTATTCTTACATAGATTCTGAAAACTGAAAAGTGATTTCTTTGCAAAAACATTAAAAAAGAAACACTATCGTGACTAGTTCTCCCCCCCACCACCCAGATTGTTTTTAATTTATTTGAAGATACCCTTTGTTGAGTGATAGGCATATATTTTATTTAAATTTTTTTTTACTTATTTTTTTATTGATTAAAGTATTACATATGTCTCCTTTTTCCCCCATTGGCCTCTCCCCGGCCACTCACCCCACTCTACCCCCCAGCACAAGCCCTCACTCCCTCGGTGTCTCTATCCATTGGTTATGCTTATATGCATGCATACAAGTCCTTGGATTGATCTCTCCTACCCCCTCCATCCCCCACACACTCCCCTGCCTTCTTTCTGAGGTTTGATGGTCTGCTCCATGCTTCTCTGTCTCTGGATCTGTTTTTGTTCATCAGTTTATGTTGTTCATTATATTCCATAAATGAGTGAGATCATGTGCTATTTATCTTTCTCTGACTGGCTTATTTCGCTTGGCATAATGCTCTCCATGTCCATCCATGATGTTGCGAATGGTAGAAGGAGTTCCTTCTTCTTTACAGCAGCGTGGTATTCCATTGTGTAATATGCCACAGGTTTTTAATCCACTCATCTGCTGTTGGGCACTTAGGCTGATTCCAAATCTTAGCTATAGTAAATTGTGCTGCTATGAACATAGGGGTGCATGTATCCTTTCTGATTGGTGTTTCTAGCTTCTTGGGATATATTCCTAGAAGTGGTATCACTGGGTCAAATGGGCGTTCCATTTTTAGTTTTTTGAGGAAACTCCATATCATTCTCCACAGTGACTGCACCAGTCTGCATTCCCACTAGCTGTGCAAGAGGGTTCCTTTTTCTCCACATCCTCACCAGCACTTGTCATTCATTGATATGTTGATGATAGCCATTCTGACAGGTGTGAGCTGGTACCTCATTATCATTTTGATTTGTATCTCTCAGATGACTAATGACTTTGAGCATGCTTTCATATGTCTATGGGGCTTCTGTATGTCAACTTTCAAAACGTCATGACTAGTTCTTATCAAACACATTCTGCATTTCTGGGAGGATGGTACATATTTTTGAGAATATTCACATTAGTTGCTATTACATGCATGAATATATGTGTGTACATTGAATTTAACATACATATATATGTGAAGGGTGTGAAATATTTCTAGGGAAATTAAAATTTTTTGCTTTGTTGTTCTAGGGATGATAAGTTTTACTATTTCAATTTAACATATATATGTATATACATATTTATACATATGAGAAAAATACATGATATATCATCAAGGCACATCAAAATATTACAGGATGTTATAAGTTTGTGGTTATAAACAAAATTCTGGAGTTCACCTGCTGGAGATAGAAGCCCAGTTTCATCAGTTCTTATCCACATGACTTTGTCTAAGTTGTTTGACTTCAGTTTGTTTACCTATATAATAAACATATGCGTAGCACCTGTCTCACATGGTTGTTATGAAGAGCAATTTAGATGACTAATATGTTTACCTAAATATTTTTTTGTGTAAGTTAATTGCTTAATAATCGTAGCCAATTTTCTATCTATTAATATGTTTATTAATTTATAAACCCAACAATGATATAGAAAAACTGAGTCTCCTACTAAACAGTTCACATCCAGATTTGTTTTGAATTTTTAGGGTTTAATTTTTATTATTACATTTTTAATTGGTTTTAGATAGAAAGGATGAGAGAGGGAGAGAGAGATAGAAACATGGATGAGAGAGGAACATGGACTAGCTGCCTCCTGCACACCCCCTGGGGATCAAGCCCATAACCTGGGCATGTGCCCTGACCCAGTATCAAACTGGAGACCTCTTGGTGCATATGATGATGCTCAGCTAACTGAGCCACATTGGCCAGGGCTTAATGTAGAGAAATACTACACTAGAGATAGATAATATGCTATCTCTTATATTTTTCCTCTGGAATTATATTTTCCAAGACATATTTCAAGTTACTTTTCTCAATAATGGGTGCCTGATCACTTTTTGGCAGTATTTTGCTCTTGTGTGGTACTTGAAAACTCAAGTCTTGCCTTGTTTACTTAACTAACTTGGCAGAAAGCAACCTTGCACTTCCCTGGAGTCCCGGAGAGCAAAGCCTGTCCCCCAGCCTCCACTTTCATGCCTTCTGTCAATTAGGGCTGGGCGCAAGCCTTTTCCAAGGTCGCACTCCTTTCTAGAGAGCAGAGAGCATTGCATGTGAGCATCAGACAAAAAGATATTCTTCCAAATCTTTCTTCCCACCTGTCAGGCTACTGAGGAAAATAAATCCCCCGAGAATCTAAAAAATAGATTGAATTCCCCTTATTTATTTTAAATAAGCTGCTCCTATGGCTCAACACTATTTAGAGCCAATCTTTAATTAATATTGAAATGCAGCATTTTCTGTTTTAACTTGTGAGATGGTAAGAATGTGTTCATGTTATTATTTTTAAATGTAAATATACCATTATGTATGTGAGATCTATTACACATAAATATATGCACACACATGTGTGCACAAACACACATATATGAACATGTGTACATCAAGCTTCCAATCCCACTAACTGAAAGCCCTTACCTTCTTTCAATTTATTAAAAGGTCATTAAAAAGTCAACTAAAGCATGGAATTCGTTATACAAGTCTAATATTACACATCAGCTGATTAGCTGAAACATATGCAATTGCCTGTTTTATAGGTAAAAATATGGTGTAATATATGCAATTTTATGTGGTTCAGCCTAGTATGGAGGAACCATATTGATAAAAGCCTCTTTGTAACAGCAGACTCTAGGCATGTTCTAAGGACTACACTTTGTGGAGTCCTTTGGAGCACATTCTATCAATTTTATTCTCTCTCTTTATATAGGGCAAAGGGAGAGTCTAGGGAGGTGTAGAGATGTATAGAGAGGAGACAACTTTTCATAATTTACAGCCAAACTGGTCTTTCAAAGGTGTTTGATGTAACCAAAATAAATAATATCTTCCTATTTGGAATCAGTTCACATGATTAATACCAGCCCGCATTAACAGCATCCTCTTACCTTACACTCTAAGAATTACATCAACATAATCTGCAGATGTTATCATAGAATTTAGTGAGATTAACAATAAATTCAGACTTTGACAGAAATGGGTTCGTGGATAAGACTGAATTTATCATGAGTGACCCCGCATTGCTGTGAATACTCAAACACAGTTATTCCAAGAACAATGAATTTGTTTTCAAGAAAAGTGCTTTGCTAAATTTTATTCCCCTTGTCTTATTTATTATAAAATCATGAGACACTATGAACAGTGCTTATTTTTTAATAACTACTTAATAACAGGATCTTTTCAAAATTTCGTCTTTGTGACAGTTTTTTCACATTGTAATTCAATCTTCATATTTCAACCTTGGCATAGAACTGAATCATTATTGTTCAGAAATAACAAGATCAATTTAAGAACTGCCCGATTATACTTTTATTCATGTCTGATTATTCTAAGGCGATAACTTCCTAAAGTGGCAGTTGTGATAAATAGTAGCCTCCAAATTTAAGAGTTGATGTATAAATTGAGCAATATTTATATTAGTTTTAGCACATATTTAAATTGGCTCTTTATTGGTAGCATTTGTTTAATGCATGCCTAGTCAGATAGTTTAACTCATTGCTTGATTGTTCAGAATATGCGTTATAAAATCAGACTATCTATTGTGATATGACTCTACAACATAGTAGCTGTGCAATTTGGGGCCAAAATACTCAAGCTATTGGAGTGTTTGCTTCTATATCTAAAGGGGGATAATAAAATGTAGCTTTATGGATTTTATGAAGTTTGAGCAAGTTAAGTACCAATGGCCATCACATAATTAATAATACACTAGGGGCCCAGTGCACGAATTCGTGCAACTTGAAAGGAACTGTGGACTGCAAGGCTGTGGTGAGCACAGGGGTGGGCCTCGGCCCATCCTCCGCACCCCCTCCCTAGGGGTCCAGTGCACGAATTCATGCAACTTGAAAGGAACTGTGGACTGCAAGGCTGCGGTGAGCACAGAGTGGGCCTTGGCCCATCCTCCGCACCCCCTCCTGGCCCCTCCTGCCACAGCCCTTAGTCCCCTGACTGCTGGCAGCCCTGCTCCCACGTGCTGACAGCAATGGCCCTGCTCGCACCCGCTGATGATGCAAAGCAATTGGGGCTGGCACCAGCAGCAGGTGCAAGTGGCAGCTGCTGCCCCAATTGCCCCTCAGGAGCAGGAGGAGGTGGATAAACCCTGAGGAGTGATCAGGGCTGGCAGCTGCTGCTCGCACCCACTGATGGTGCTAAGCAATCGGGGCCAGTGCTGGTCGCCGGCAGCGGGTGTGAGAGGGGCTGGTGCTGGCAGCCATTGTGAATGCCGGGTGGGACCGTGGCATTCGGGAGCAAAGAATTTTCAGTAACCACCAGAGGCTCGTCCTGATGACAGCAACCTGTGCCCCACCTTGGTCTGGCACCCCTGCTCACCTGCTCACCATCCCACCGTGGCTGACACCCGCCATGTTCTGTGTTCTGCCGCCTGCTGCTGGCACCCACCATGTTCAGAGGGTGCCCCCTGGTGGTCAGAGCACATCATAGAGACCAGTTGTTTGGTTATTCCACTGTTTGGTCTATTTGCATATTAGGGT
>NW_005357311.1:213964-217261 GCF_000412655.1 Myotis brandtii | reverse complement strand
TACATGTTAGATTATTATCAATATTATGCTTAAATTTTGAGAGAAAAAATAAACAGCAAAATTGAATTGATCATATTTATTCTCTCCACACTGCTTGGATCATATCTATAATCCCTTTAATGTATGAATAATAATTTTGAACATATGAGCACAGTATTGTTCAAGATTGTTATGGTTTTGTGGCTCTTCATTAAAATATCCCTCTGCTTAATTTTTTTTTTTTACAGGGGGGAGCAGCATTGAGGCAGAAAGAATAAAAAGGGCTAGGCAAAAGAAATAAATATCTAAACAGATGAAACAGTTGCAGAACTTGGTGGCTAATCACAATATTTTTTGTTACTAGAGGCCCGTTGCACAAAATTTGTGCACGGCGGGGGGTAGGGTGTCCCTCAGCCGAGCCTGCACCCTCTCCAATCTGGGAACCCTCAAGGGATGTCCAACTGCCCGGTGGGATCGGGCCTAAATGGGTAGTCGGACATCCCTCTCACAATTCAGGACTGCTGGCTCCCAACTGCTCACCTGCTTGCCTGCTGATTGCCTGTAACCGCTTCTGCCTGCCAGCCTGATCACCCCCTAACCACTCCCCTGCCAGACTGATTGACACCTAACTGCACCCCTGCTGGCCCGAATGCCCCTAACTGCCCTCCCCTGTTGGCCTGGGTACCCCCCTAACTGCCCTCCCCCCCAAGTGCCCTCCCCTGCTGGCCTGATAGCCCACAACTGTACAACTGCCCGCCTCTGCAGGCCATCTTGTGTCCACATAGGGGTGGCCATCTAGTGTGTTGTGTGATGGTCAATTTGCATATTACTCTTTATTAGATAGGATGATTCTGTGGAAAAATGAAGAATTGATTGACATAAGAAATATTTTGTTAGAGTTAGGATAGGTTTTCTAAGGAGAGCCTTTTAATGGTTTTATATAATTATCAATTCTCTTGGTATTCTGGCTTGTTATAAAATAAGCCTTATTACTTTGAAACATTAGCCAGTATTGGTTTGGCAGGTACTGACTAATATTAATATCATAGCTGTTTTCAGGATATAAAAATAGTAAATTTCTAGTGGTAACTTGCAAATATCTCTTTAAAGAGGTTACAAGATGAAGAACTTTATCTGTCAGAATTTGCCAGGGAGTGGGGTATTGGCTAAAGTAAGCGAGGATAGAGATGTATATTCATTGTAGTGTAGGTAAATAGTATGGCAGGGAGAAAAGGATTTTAACTGGTGAGCAATATGCCCGTAAAGGGAATACATTGATAATAGTAGGTGAGGAATTGGAGATTTTTTCTCTTGTTATAGGTGAGAAGATTTGGGAAGGGGAAATATATCTAAATAGGATTTTAAAAAAGCATTTGTTTGATGCATCATGTAAATATCCTTTATGTTTCCCAATGAGGAGACCTATAGTATAGATACATTTTTCTTCAAGTTGTTCTGGAGTCCAATTTGTTTATTAAATATTTATTTGTTTATTTTTTTTAAATCTTGATGGATAGAAACATGTTTCTAGATGGCCCAACTGGATTTGAGTTATATTAAGTCATACATGTTTCAAATGTGGCTGAGTAGCTCAGTTAGTTAGAGCCTCTTTCCCATATGCCAAGATTGCAGGTTCAATTCCCAGTCAGGTCACATACAAGAATCAGCCAATGGATGCATAAATAAGTGGAACAATAAATTGATGTCTCTCTCTCTCTCTCTCTCTCTCTCTCCCTCCCTCCCTCTCTCCATCCCCCTTCCGCTTTCTCTCTAAAATCAAGATATTTTAAAAAAGAGCAACATGTTTCATTTAATATTTGAAGTGAGCTTAATTTGTTTCTATAAACAGTTGAGTAGAATTTCATTTACTTGAATATACTGTATCCTTAGTCAGTAAAAAAAAAAAAAAAACAAGCTCAAGGTCATCATGGCATGCTATAGTAGAATTTTAATGCACATACATTATAGAAATTACCTATTAGAATAATGCTGCTAAAATAAAAATAATTTCAAGTGTAGAGTTTATTAATGTATATATTGTGTCAAAATCATAGTTAAAAATGAGTGGAAGGTGGATAATTAATTATTCAGATATTTTGAGCAAAATAGGCAGCCTAATTGTGTTACTAAATACAGAATATTGGAGGAAAATACAGAGAATAAATATGATTTTGTTTGTTTGCTTAGGGGAAATGATTTGATGTTAACTCAATAGCATGAGATATGGAATAGAATAAGAAATGTTCTGCCTGGTAAAAGATTTTTTAAAGAGCATAGCTTCTTTATCTTCATTAGCTGAATTGAAAGTACATCAAGTAAAATTAGATGCAGATATATGCAAATGTTATACTTGGAGCATGCTAATTGGTTTTTGAGCACATAAATGTCCCTTTTGAAATGGATTGCCTGTTGGTGTTAAGGTTTTAAATCCATAATGGATGGTCACCACATCATTGCCCATTTAGAGGCTAAAGAGGTCAATTACAGATTTCACAAACATTAAATATAGTACAAAAATGTTGTCACTATTATTGAAGATGCATTTATCTACACTTCATCCCTTGAACTCTATAATTCTGCAATTTTATCTATCATTAACCAAAACTCATCTTATGCAGCTAGCACATTATAAATCTCTCTCTTTTTTTAATCTGTGTTAAGAATGTACCTCTTTTTGAGTCCTTATCTGTCCTTGGAGCCATAGAAACAAGTCCAGCCTCTTTCCCAAGAGAGCTGTTCAAAGTCTGAAGTCACTTTTGAACGTCAATAATTTCCATTGCAAGTATTGATTCCTCACGTACTGTTATCACGATAAAAAATAATTCCTGAATGTTATTTTAACGTTTAAAATGTAGCATTTTGCTTAGGAGTCAAATTGCCCTGTTGAGTATTAACTTTGTGACTTTGAACTGTTACTTAACTCTCTGTGCCTATTTTCTCATCTGTAAATTGGAGGTGATAATAAGACGTCATAAAGTCAGTGTGCAGATTAATTTTACTATAGCACTCATACAATTGTCAGGCATTACTGTTACTGTTGTTATTATTAGTTTTATTATTATAAAATTATCTTGAGCCTCATTTTAAGTACTCATTGAGAATACAAGGTTTGTATCTGTTATAATACATAGCCAACTCAGTGACTATTATTAAAAGCCCAACTCCCATTTCACAAGCACAATTGCTAGTTTGTCCGCTTATTTTTTTTAGTCAATGTGGGATCTTATATTGGTCTTTTATATATATACTAGAGGCCCGGTGCACAAAAATTTGTGCACTGGGGGGGGGGGGGTCCCCCCACCCGGCCCGGGCCCCCTC
>NW_005357311.1:210436-213351 GCF_000412655.1 Myotis brandtii | reverse complement strand
GGTGTCCCTCAGCCGAGCCTGCACCCTCTCCAATCTGGGAACCCTCAAGGGATGTCCAACTGCCCGGTGGGATCGGGCCTAAATGGGTAGTCGGACATCCCTCTCACAATTCAGGACTGCTGGCTCCCAACTGCTCACCTGCTTGCCTGCTGATTGCCTGTAACCGCTTCTGCCTGCCAGCCTGATCACCCCCTAACCACTCCCCTGCCAGACTGATTGACACCTAACTGCACCCCTGCTGGCCCGAATGCCCCTAACTGCCCTCCCCTGTTGGCCTGGGTACCCCCCTAACTGCCCTCCCCCCCAAGTGCCCTCCCCTGCTGGCCTGATAGCCCACAACTGTACAACTGCCCGCCTCTGCAGGCCATCTTGTGTCCACATAGGGGTGGCCATCTAGTGTGTTGTGTGATGGTCAATTTGCATATTACTCTTTATTAGATAGGATGATTCTGTGGAAAAATGAAGAATTGATTGACATAAGAAATATTTTGTTAGAGTTAGGATAGGTTTTCTAAGGAGAGCCTTTTAATGGTTTTATATAATTATCAATTCTCTTGGTATTCTGGCTTGTTATAAAATAAGCCTTATTACTTTGAAACATTAGCCAGTATTGGTTTGGCAGGTACTGACTAATATTAATATCATAGCTGTTTTCAGGATATAAAAATAGTAAATTTCTAGTGGTAACTTGCAAATATCTCTTTAAAGAGGTTACAAGGTGAAGAACTTTATCTGTCAGAATTTGCCAGGGAGTGGGGTATTGGCTAAAGTAAGCGAGGATAGAGATGTATATTCATTGTAGTGTAGGTAAATAGTATGGCAGGGAGAAAAGGATTTTAACTGGTGAGCAATATGCCCGTAAAGGGAATACATTGATAATAGTAGGTGAGGAATTGGAGATTTTCTCTCTTGTTATAGGTGAGAAGATTTGGGAAGGGGAAATATATCTAAATAGGATTTTAAAAAAGCATTTGTTTGATGCATCATGTAAATATCCTTTATGTTTCCCAATGAGGAGACCTATAGTATAGATACATTTTTCTTCAAGTTGTTCTGGAGTCCAATTTGTTTATTAAATATTTATTTGTTTATTTTTTTTAAATCTTGATGGATAGAAACATGTTTCTAGATGGCCCAACTGGATTTGAGTTATATTAAGTCATACATGTTTCAAATGTGGCTGAGTAGCTCAGTTAGTTAGAGCCTCTTTCCCATATGCCAAGATTGCAGGTTCAATTCCCAGTCAGGTCACATACAAGAATCAGCCAATGGATGCATAAATAAGTGGAACAATAAATTGATGTCTCTCTCTCTCTCTCTCTCTCTCCCTCCCTCCCTCTCTCCATCCCCCTTCCGCTTTCTCTCTAAAATCAAGATATTTTAAAAAAGAGCAACATGTTTCATTTAATATTTGAAGTGAGCTTAATTTGTTTCTATAAACAGTTGAGTAGAATTTCATTTACTTGAATATACTGTATCCTTAGTCAGTAAAAAAAAAAAAAAAACAAGCTCAAGGTCATCATGGCATGCTATAGTAGAATTTTAATGCACATACATTATAGAAATTACCTATTAGAATAATGCTGCTAAAATAAAAATAATTTCAAGTGTAGAGTTTATTAATGTATATATTGTGTCAAAATCATAGTTAAAAATGAGTGGAAGGTGGATAATTAATTATTCAGATATTTTGAGCAAAATAGGCAGCCTAATTGTGTTACTAAATACAGAATATTGGAGGAAAATACAGAGAATAAATATGATTTTGTTTGTTTGCTTAGGGGAAATGATTTGATGTTAACTCAATAGCATGAGATATGGAATAGAATAAGAAATGTTCTGCCTGGTAAAAGATTTTTTAAAGAGCATAGCTTCTTTATCTTCATTAGCTGAATTGAAAGTACATCAAGTAAAATTAGATGCAGATATATGCAAATGTTATACTTGGAGCATGCTAATTGGTTTTTGAGCACATAAATGTCCCTTTTGAAATGGATTGCCTGTTGGTGTTAAGGTTTTAAATCCATAATGGATGGTCACCACATCATTGCCCATTTAGAGGCTAAAGAGGTCAATTACAGATTTCACAAACATTAAATATAGTACAAAAATGTTGTCACTATTATTGAAGATGCATTTATCTACACTTCATCCCTTGAACTCTATAATTCTGCAATTTTATCTATCATTAACCAAAACTCATCTTATGCAGCTAGCACATTATAAATCTCTCTCTTTTTTTTTTAATCTGTGTTAAGAATGTACCTCTTTTTGAGTCCTTATCTGTCCTTGGAGCCATAGAAACAAGTCCAGCCTCTTTCCCAAGAGAGCTGTTCAAAGTCTGAAGTCACTTTTGAACGTCAATAATTTCCATTGCAAGTATTGATTCCTCACGTACTGTTATCACGATAAAAAATAATTCCTGAATGTTATTTTAACGTTTAAAATGTAGCATTTTGCTTAGGAGTCAAATTGCCCTGTTGAGTATTAACTTTGTGACTTTGAACTGTTACTTAACTCTCTGTGCCTATTTTCTCATCTGTAAAATGGGGGTGATAATAAGATGTCATAAAGTCAGTGTGCAGATTAATTTTACTATAGCACTCATACAATTGTCAGGCATTACTGTTACTGTTGTTATTATTAGTTTTATTATTATAAAATTATCTTGAGCCTCATTTTAAGTACTCATTGAGAATACAAGGTTTGTATCTGTTATAATACATAGCCAACTCAGTGACTATTATTAAAAGCCCAACTCCCATTTCACAAGCACAATTGCTAGTTTGTCCGCTTATTTTTTTTAGTCAATGTGGGATCTTATATTGGTCTTTTATATATATACTAGAGGCCCGGTGCACAAAAATTTGTGCACTGGGGGGGGGGGGGTCCCCCCACCCGGCCCGGGCCCCCTC
>NW_005357311.1:208614-210402 GCF_000412655.1 Myotis brandtii | reverse complement strand
GCCTCATGCTCACTTCAGTGCCTGGCTGCCGGCCGCCATCTTGGCTGACAGTTAATTTGCATATACTCACTGATTAGCCAATGAAAAGGGTAGCGGTCGTACGCTAATTACCATGTTTCTCTTTTATTATTGTAGATTTATTAGTTTCAGCCTACTGTTTCACACTAGAAAATGTAGTTAAATCCTTTTACTTCATTTAATGCATTTAGGTTTCTTTTAAAAGTGTATTATCAAAATATATTTACATATATGATTGATATGTTTCCAAGCATTAATTCATGTCATAGATAACAAAAGTTGAGAAGAATTGGAGTAAGGAGATATAAATGCTTTAAGAGGCTTCTTTGCAGTTGAAATTGTACATAATATAGATACTTTTAGATATTGTCCTGAAAATTATTGATCTAAATGAACATGTGCCTATGTAGTTATGTTTCTGTGAGGGTTTATCAGATACCTGTATGATAAATATACAAAAGACTCATTGTGTTCTCATTACCTTACTACCGCTTAACCCTATTTCAGAAAAACTTAAGTTCAATCGGAAGTAATTTATGCTTAATGCACCTGTGTAAATTCTCAGTGTATATTTTTCTACAGGGTCACTTATCCCTTAAACAAGAAGTTCTAGAACCAATATTGTGATTAACTTTAAGACTGGATCTGATATTTGGGTTTCTTTCTTTGAAAGTAACAATATTTACCATTTTTCAGTCTTCTAGCAATTTTATTCTTATTCCTCAAATTTCAATATTAGTAATTTAGTGAAATCTGGACAATTGTCAGAATTTTGAAAAGATAATGACTGGGCTAAGAGACTGCTTACTTTAGAGTGACCAGGTGTTGTCATATACTTTAGGAGTTCCGTGGTGCAGTTACAGGTGGAAGGGATAGTATGGGGGTACAGAATTATCCTGTATGTCTCACTTCAACTTAAGGACAATGCCATTAGAGAGAACTTGGATTCTAAATCCTGCAAATGACAAAGTAATCATTTAATAATTCAGATATCCCCAGTGTGCTGATTTTCAAGGTATACAAATACCAAGGAAATTCATGACAGGGCTTTATTTGTTTCCTAGAAGTGTTCCTTTGATCTGCTCTACACGTTTTCCAGCCATACTCAACTTTCAGTTCATTTCTATCATATATACTAGTGATGGCATACCTTTTGAGTTCGGCATGTCAGCATTTTGAAAAACGCTAACTTAACTCTGGTGCTGTGTCACATATAGAAATTTTTTGATATTTGCAACCATAGTAAAACAAAGATTTATATTTTTGATATTTATTTTATATATTTAAATGCCATTTAACAAAAAAAATCAACCAAAAAAATGAGTTCGCGTGTCATCTCTGACGGGCATGTCATAGGTTCGCCATCACTGATATATACCATAGCTCACTTAAATTTGGCCACACTCTTTCTCGCCCCTTGTTTTTAAGAAAAAAAAATTCTTCCCCTCCTTCTTTTTCTCCCACTCCTCCTTCATTTACTTTACTAACTGCTAGTTGTCTTCAAAGTTTATCTCTTAAATCACTTCCTCCAGGAAGCCTTCTCTTACCCCACCACTTGCTATCCATCCATCCACTAGTTTCTACTGTGCCATTGCTATGTGCTCCCATAGCACTTTGTATGACTTTCACTTATTTCACACTGTTTGAATAGCTGGTTCACACATCTATAACTCTACTGTTTCCTGACAACAATAAGAAAAAGATAACAACTATAATTTATTAAGAGTTTTTCATGTACATGCATGTATATATATTTACTTACATATAATA
>NW_005357311.1:198160-207732 GCF_000412655.1 Myotis brandtii | reverse complement strand
GAGAGGGATAGAGAGTTAGAAACATCCATGAGAGAGAAACATCCATCAGCTGCCTCCTGCACAGCCCCTACTGGGGATGTGCCCGCAACCAAGGTACGTGCCCTTGACCAGAATCGAACCTGGGACTCTTCAGTCCACAGGCCAACGCTCTAGCCACTGAGCCAAACTGGTCAGGGCTAGATGTACTTTTTAACATCTCTTTGAAGTTATATAAATAAAACAGAAAAATATGTAAGTAACTTGTGCAAGATTACACAGTTCTCAATGAGTGAAGTTAGAATTTCCTGCAGTAGGCACCTAATAACTAAATAAAAATATTTAAAATTCTAAAATAAAAGGCAGTTTCCAAATGATCAACATATGCAATAACATTGCTCCTTTTGCATTTTTTTTCTGAACAAGAAGCAAATAGACCCAGTGATATTCCACTAGAGACATTCCTATTTTTCATGCAGAACACTGCTGTTGTGCCCATAGGAAAATTCTCAACGTGCAGTAGTTGTTCAAAATACTAATTGATGGAATTAGTCATTATTAGGGGATGTCCCAATGAAGATGTGTGCTTTTCCTGCCTTGTGAGGTTTGACTTGAGGCATCATTTAGCCATTCTATGCCATTGTATACCTGTATTTGTGTTACACAGTTTTATCCATTTTTATAACATTCTATAAAAGCAAGAATTAAGATTCATCTGAAAACCAAATAAATATTCATGACACAATCTCTCAAATTCATATTCACTTTTCATATGCATTTAGAGTTCAACATTAATTGTAGTATTTCCAGGTAACCATATGATAAAGGTAAACTATATTAAAGAGTATGTCTTTGCTCAAAATTCTGAAGTTACTCAACCTTTTACAACTTTGAAGGATTTTGACAGACATATACGTTTATATTACTGAGTTGAAAGGAAGCATTTCATTAGGCATAGAAGGCTGGGATGTTTCAATGTTATGAAAGAAACAGGGTGCATGGGGATATTATTTAAAGCAAAACATAGAACACATATATTTCACATTAAGATGTTTATATGTTTTATAGACATACTAGAGGCCCGGTGTACATTGGGGGGGGCGGGGCTGGGGGAGGGTTCCCTTAGCTTGGCCTGCACCCTCTCGTAATCTGAAAGCCCTAAGGGGATGTCCACTGATGACTTAGGCCTGCCAGGGAGTCAGACATCCTTAGCGCTGCTGTGGAGGCACTCACCAGCCTTGAGCCGGCTTCTTGCTGAGTGGCGCTCCCCCTGTGGGAGCTCTCTGACCATCAGGGCGCAGCTCCTGTGTTGAGCGTCTTCCCCTGGTGGTCAGTGCATGTCATAGCAACTGGTTGTTCTGCCATTTGGTCGATTTGCATATTACCCTTTTATTATATAGGATAGTATCAACATAAATGGGGTCTTCTTAGTCAACAAGTATATGGTGCTGAATTGTGTAATACTCCCTTTGCTGAATTGTATCCTTGTGTGTCACTGAGTTTTACCAAAGTTTGTTAAATTACCATGTGTGATTTTAACACATTGTATGCGGGAAACGTATTTATACGTTTTACGTTGACTGTAAGAAGTAGAGCCACCTGTTAGCGCGTGATAAAAACTACCCGCAAACAATGTATTAATTGGAAATATATTTGTTTTCATTTCTCAGACTATGTCATTGTCCCTTTGTTGTGTGTGTGTGTTTGTGCATATGTGTATGCTTTAGGAATTTCTTCAGTATATCGTGGCTTATTTGCTTTATTTCTGGTTTAGAAGATAAATGCTAAAGAAGTATATTTATCTCATAAATTAGTCACTTGATAATTAATTTTTATTTTAGATTCTTAGAGACATTAGTTTAGTAATCAGGAGTTTTATTTTGGTATTACAAATGTGTATTTGTTGTGTGTGTGTGTGTGTGTGTGTGTGTGTGTGTGTGTGTGTGTTTACCTGTTTGCCTATCTGTTCCCCAAATAAGTGTGCTTCTTTTCTCAAGGTCTAACTTGGTGATCTAAAGCTAGTTACTCCCTGAGATGATTATAACTGCCATGCTGTCAGTAAGGCTTACATTTCCTTCACATAAAACAAGGCACACATTTTATGTAAATTAGTCCTAATTCTGTCACTTCAGCAGTGCACTTATGTAAGTAATGGTGAAGCTTGGCTACTCTCACTTGTTTCCTATACTTACACTGAGCAATTCTGAAGCTACTGTCAGTCCACATGATGAAATAGGAGCATAAAACAAGGCTTTCCAAGCCTTCTAGGGCTAACCATACAAAACAGTAACACTTTATTCGGGTGAAACTCATGCCCCAAGAATACATGCAAATTAAAATACCCCTGGGTTACAAATATGAATAGTCTTATGTATCCTAGAAAAATGTTAATATTTTATTTCATGTGTAAGCAATGGCTTTGAGAGAGATTTTAAGTAGTGAAAACTAATTTTCTGTATTTAGAAATATAACCCAAATTAAACCTACCTCTACAATCTATATTTGATGTGCAAGCAGCCCTTTTCATAACAACTTAGTCTCTAAATATGTATTGGAGTATAAAGAACTGTCCACCTTCTGTGCACCTTGAGAAATCAGTTGTTTTCATTATTCTGCAGTTCTTTCTAATTCTTATTCATGTTCATATATATTTTAACATAGCATCACAAATACATTTTTATGTTCTGTACATTTTTTTCTTAACTTAATAGTTATATCTTTTTTTCCATGTGTCTACAAAGCATTCACTCTTATAAATGTAATAGTGGAATATTTCTTTCATAAATTCCATCATTTTAAATTAATCACTGTCATTTTTCTACGGTACTACTTCACCTTCTTCTCTTAAAATAACCCTAAGAACTGTATTTACTAACTGGATATGTGCATTTTATTATCTATATCAAACAATTTTAAAAATGGCTTCATAGGTGGCCATATAGTGTTTTAGGATGTGAAAGGTCATGAAACGGTAATTTGATGTATTTTGAATTACTGTCCCAGTATAGCTCAAAATAACTTAAGTAGATTTTTTCAAGACCGAAGCCCTGTGGGCAGAGTTGTCAGAGTTGTTCTAAATTGAAACTAAAGAAGTTCTTCCTAAGACCTATAAAATTTGCCCTCTTGATTAAATGTGTACCTGGGTTTAGTGACATTAGGAAATTAACAAGTGTCTGGAGTCAGGGGCAAGGTATGATTGTTAGCTTCAAAACTACAGCAAATATAGGTATGAGGAGCTTTAACATTTCTTAATTATTTTAAATTGTATGTCTTTGTTGTTGTTGTTAATCCTCACCTGAGGATACTTTTTCCATTGATTTCTTAGAGAGAGTGGAGGGAGGGAAGGAGTGGGAGAGAGAAAGGCCAGTGTGAGAGAGACACATCAATTGGTTTCCTCCCACATGGGCTCTGACTAGGGCAGGGAATGAACCCGCAAACCAGGTACATGCCCTTGACTGGAATTGAACCTGGGACCTCTTGGTCCCAGGCCTATGCTCTAACCACCTAGTTATTCCGGCCAGGGCTAAATTATGTATCTTAATGACAAGTTATAGTTAGAAATCTCTGCTAAACTGAACAGTTAAGTTTATATATCTCCATGGGACTATTTTTTTTTAGCCATAGCCATCTTTACATTATTCAGCAGTTATTTATTAAGTGCTTATTAGGTATAAATATAATTATAGATTCTGGAGATATATAGATAAGGCAAATTTCTTGCCCATTTGAAGTTTGCATCAACATCCTAATTATTGAAGTAGGACTAAGAGTTTCTGGACATTGTCAAAACACATTTACCATCAACAATTTGTTATTAACTGATTTTTTCACTGAAGACTTCATAGGAAGATATGAAAGATTTTACATTGCCCTGTCTACAGGAAAACAAGAAAAACCTCTTTGAAAATTAAATCATCCCTGAGGGGTTTCTGCTTCAAACTAGTAGAATATAATAGATACGGATTTACACTTCTACATGAAACAACTCATAAATGAAATGAAATATGTAAAGCACCACTTTTCATAAATTGGATATCAGGACAGTGATTTCGGTGAGAGGAAAACAGATTGAGAACTATGATTGCCTTGTGTTAGGATTTGGAGAGATTTATCCAATCTGTACTGCTCAGGGAAAGCCAGGTAATGCCTGGTAACCCCTCTGAGTTTAGGAAACAGGTGGATGACTGAGAAAGCTAAGGCAGCTCGAGTTCACAGGACAGAGGACTGGACAGGAAAGAGCTTCCAAAGAAACAGACCGTAAGATTTTATGAGCGCTCTCCAAGTCTTCCGTTGAAAATTGACTGGCACAGCATGGAAGGAAACAGCCTGAGGCTTTGTGGAGAACCTGCAAAGAACAGAGGGATATTCCTCAGAGCTCACAGGGGGCAAGAATAATTCACATCCTAACTAACCAGAGTGGAACACTCTCATTTCCAGGGTGGAAGGAAACTCTACATTGGTTAGATAGGAAGGGAACTATCTAGTAGTGGGGGATAATTAGTCCTAGACTGAACACTGCTCTGGACAGAGCTAATAAATTAAAAAACAAAAGCCTTTTCAGAAAGAATCACACTAGTTCCAAGTAACACGACTGCTGGAATGATGCTCAAGAAAACCAGCAATGATGCTGTAGGTACAACTCACAATGTCTGACATCCAATGAGACATTTCTTCTATTTAAAGCAGCAAGACACTACACAGTAATAACTATGGAGTTGATGGATGTAATCATTGTCTTGACTATGATGATGTTTCATGGGTTTATGTATATGTCAACAACTATCAAGCAGTACTCTTAAAGTAGATGAAATATCATGCCAATAATGTCCCAAAATAGTCATAAAAAATAAAAAGTAAAATCTAAACAAACAATAAAAGCTCTGTTCTATTTATTTTTTTTATAGCCAGCTATACTATCTCTTTACCCAGCATAGCCTGGAACAAATTTTCTTCAATTTACTTGCTAATCCAGCTCTTCTCAGCTTTCAGTCCCAACTCAAGAATTCAAAAGCCTAGTTATTTGAATGTTGCTGATCATATTTTTTTAGGTTGCCTTAGAATATCATTTAATGATTAGTGATTTCAATCTCTATTTTACTTGTTTTTACTAGTCAAAGATATATAACATATGAATAATAATATGCATATATTATAAATAACAAGACAATTATACTATAAAATATATATTTTATATATATATATTGTGTATTTACATATGCATGTTTCTATGTATATATACACACACAAAGAAAATATATATACACACACAAAGAAAATATATTGTGACTGTGACAATTTTGACACTGTTTTTCATGAGTAAACTACTGAAGGAGTTAAGCTATCTGAAATCATATTAATTAGTTTATTTTACTGTAGATTCCCAGGAAAAGCTGTTTTTAATTAGGACTTGCCCACAGGGGAACATTTTTGAATTGAAATGTAGTTGTGTAATGGAGAAACATTTATGTGGCTTTTCAAAAGACACAGCAAATCAAGGACAAGCATATATAAGTGAAGGAAAGTTTAACAAAACCATATTGAGTGAAACACATGCTGATAATTTCTATCCTACTGGGTAATATTTTGTTCGAAAACTATAGTAAATTGATTCCTTTTTTCACTGATGAGTCATGGCTTACAGTGAATACACTTAAATTTATTTATTTTTGTAAATTAAATGTAGTTTTTACATTGATTAATAAGATTATGTAAATTTCAAGTGTGCAATTCTATGATCACCATCTGTGTATTGTATTGTGTGCCCTCACCCTAAAATCAAATTTATTTATATGTATTTTATATGTGTACTGTAGCTAATGTTCTCTTATGCCAGGCCTTTAGTACAACTTGATTTTATCAAATATAGTTGAAATGTTACTTCAAATATTCATAAACTACTAATTACTAACAACTTTCCAATGTGTTTGTAACAGCGGCAGAAGTTACAACACATTGTTTCAGAGTTGGTTGCTCTTTCTGACTACTGGGAATAATACATTTTCATTCATTAGTGCCTTCCTAGTGGTTTCTGAGGTGGTTAAAACTTTTCTCACTTCGTGGTTAAAGGGCATTAGAACTAAAAGTTTTATTACATTTCAGAACTTGATCTCATCAGAAAAAAAAATAACATAATTTTAAGGGCCAGAGGAAATGACCTCTTACTTTTGAGAGTTCCCTTGCAAACCCAATCAATGATATTATTAGCATGGCTTTGTCTTCTAAATGTTTCAGAGCATCTTGTAGACTTTTGCATATTTGCAGTATGATGGGTTGGAAAGGGATCAAGCCCTCTTCATTTCTGCATCTTCATGTGGACACAATGAGGCTACATCCTTTCTAAGATTTTTTTGGAACATGTAATTTAGTAATGAAAATGTGGAATCAGCAGGACCAGTGAAAAACCTGTCACATTTTTCCAGACCAACATCATTCCCTTCTGCAAAATTTGCATGACTAGTTCTTATGCTAGTAAAGTGGGAAAAAGTTACACCGTAGTGATTACAGTCACTGTCTCAGTGTTCGGGAGTTTGGGGTCAAAGATACACCAACATTTAAAAACCTCTGCCTGTTCTTCTGTGCTACTCTCATGTACAGCTAGCATTGCTGGCACTTTATTTTACACAGATATTAATGAAGGTTCAGATAAAAAATATGCACTGTGAAAAGATAAACTGATCGGTACAGGAATATTGGGAGGGTATTAACTTGGAGAGAGGAATTCTAGCACCCCAACTAGAATGGACCCTTACAAGAGGTGACTGGTTGTAGCCTTTAGTAGCTGAAGGCTTTTTAAATGTAATGCTATTTATTTATTTTTTATTGTGCTGTGTGGTATACAAATCATTTTAAAGTCTCCAGTCAAATGCCTTGCATGACTTTTGTTTGGGGGAAAAATATGAACATTGGTTAATTTCCAGAAAGAGTTGGAGCAGAGTAAAAGGAAGAAAATAGTGTGGGACGTAAAAAGTTACTGAGATCTAGAAACTCAGAGCCAAAGTGGCCATTAAAATAAAATGTAATACTGAAATAATATGCAGGACTTTTAGTGGAATGTGGAATAAGGGGCTCAACCCAATCTATTTCAGTTAAAAGGGTCAAGAACACACTATTTGCTATCTGGACTTCTGAATGTGAATTTCACTAATGAGTTATCCATTAATTCCCATATATGACTTGCCAAAATAGCAAATCTCAAATGAGAAAATGAATATCATCAAAATCCCCTAATCGCTTCTCAGGAGGCCAAAGTAGCTTTCTCCTTCTGTCCTGGCCAGCACCAATATCTTGGATCAAAGACAATTCTATTCGTCTCCGGCTCAGTGTCAGATGCGTATGCCACTATTTCATTCCCCCCCCGCCACCCCCTCTGGAACTTCCAGGAAGAATTATCTCTATGACCCAGAACCATTATACACGAACACTGGAATTATGATGGCAGCTAATAAGGAAAGAAGAAATCCCCAAAATATCAAGGATGAAAAAATATTCCTGAAAATGCCCTTAAAATCCTAGAGTCCTCAGACATTTTGATTTCAAAGAAACCAGGATCTCCACTGAAAATTACTAGTTAGATTTGCTGGGATCTGGGAGCCACAATTTAACATAAAATTCAGAAAATATATTTTATAAATACATGGTAATCACTATGGGGAAAATATAGTAACTTTACAACCTCCCAGCCCTAGATTTGTGATATAAAATTAGAGTTGTCGTTGTGGGTAAAAATCTGTATTCAGGAATCTATGAAAGAAAGTTAATATTCAAAGCCCTGGTCCCCCTCAGATGTTCAGTTTTTATGTCATTGTTACTCTTTCTTTGTTGCTGTGTTTTAAGCAGAAGCAGAACTTTGGAATCAGAGCGATTTTGAATTCAAGTGACTAGCCTGGAATGTGTGTGCTTCTGTTCTTTAAGATGCTCTGTGATCTGTTATTCTGGAGTTTACGAGCCTGCAGATATATAACCATCTTTTTGGACATAGCTGGGAAAGTTGGCTCCATATATCTTTTTAAATTTTTATTACTATAAAGGAGCAAAGTTGTTTTTTTTTAAAGCATTCAGTCATTTATTTCTACTGCAGGTACAAGATTTAAGTGTATAGTTATGTTTCTGAAGCTATTTTCCCATTGTCAATACCATCTTCCTAACAGTGGGTTGCCAAAAGACATTTTTAAAATTCATTTTACTTATGGGGAAAAAAAGCGTTGAGCATTACTTATCTTCCTTCAGTAAATACCTATTGACTCACACTGGAACCAAAAATTACAATGGAACTCAAGAAAATAGCATGGGTTGCAAGTTAAACAGTATTAATTTTGCTTATTGGTCCTCCAAGGAAGTATTTTGGTGTTGGCATTGTTGTGAAATAGTGTCTACTTCAGTGAAGGAAAAGTATAAATCCATACACTTAAAGGACCACTGAATAAGTTATCTTAAGTGCATTATTTCTCAGATGTCAAAATATTTCATATATTTACTTATTCTATATAATAAAAGGCTAATATGCAAATTGTCCCCTCAACCTGGAGTTTGACCAGGAGGCAGGGTCAGCAAGCCAACTGCCCTCGGCCCCTCCCTGTCGACGGCCCCATTTCCGATCACCCTCTCCACTCTGATCAGGGGCGGGGTGGGCCGGCCAACCACCCACGGCCCCTCTCCCAGCCTGCCTGGCTCAATTGGCCCCGATCGGGGCAGGCTGGTGGACCCCACCCATGCATGAATTCGTGCACTGGGCCTCTAGTTAGTTTATTAAAATAGACTCACAAGATAAATTAGCCTGGTATTTTTATTCCTACATAATAGGTAATAAAACTATGGCACAAATGGCATTTTGGGGCAAAGTTTGCCTAGCTAGTCACTCTCAGAGATAATATTAGAATTTAATGATATTCAGGTTAGTAGTCAAATATATAAATACAAAATGGGGAGTCATTCAATTTATGGCATCAATTAAATATAAGAACAGATACATGGAAAATAATGAAACTAGATCACCAACTTACACTATACACAAAAATAAACTCAAAATGGATAAAGGACTTAAACATAAGACTGGAAACCACAAACACATTAGAGGAATCCACAGGCAGCAAAATCTCAGACATCTACCGAAGCAGTATCTTCACTGATACAGCTCCTAGGGCAATGGAAACTAAAGAGAAAATAAACAAATGGGACTACATCGAAATAAAAAGCTTCTGTACAGCAAAAGAAACCATCAAGAAAACAACAAGAAAGCCCACTTCATGGGAGAACATATTTGCCAATGTTATCACTGAAAAGGGTTTAATCTCCAACATTTACAGGGAACTCATACAACTAAACAAAAGGAAGATGAACAACCCAATCAAAAAACGGGCAACAGACCTAAATAGGCACTTTTTGAAAGAGGACATAAGAAAGGCAAAGAGACATATGAAAACATGCTCAAAGTAATTAATCATCTGAGAAATGCAAATCAAAAGAACAATGAGGTACCATCTCACACCTGTCATAATGGCTATCATCAACAAATCAACAAATGACAAGTGCTGGCTAGGATGCGGAGAAAAAGGAACCCTTGTGCATTGCTGGTGGGAATGCAGACTGGTGCAGCCACT
>NW_005357311.1:194021-197529 GCF_000412655.1 Myotis brandtii | reverse complement strand
GGGGAAGGGGTGTGGGGGGGGGAGGGGCAAGGGGGGGTAAGGACACATATGCAATACCTTAATAAATAAATAAAATAGAAAAATATAAGAACAGAATATTTTCCAGAAGTAGAATAAAAGACAGGCAGGGTCATAGACCTACCACTGAACTTTGGGTCCAAAGAAGTTAACAACCAATTTTCAAAGACAAAGAGACTATTCCCAATGTCATGATCATCCCAGCCTTTTGTATGCATTGTCCCCAAATAGATCATTGCCTGACTTCTTGGCCTGACCTAATACAGATCAGGAGGAAAACCAGTCATGTTTTTTTCTTTAGTCCCTTTTGTTCTAAACAGAGAGGTAGGGAAGATGGGGAAAGAGAGAAACATCTATGTGAGAGAAACACAGATGGGTTGTCTCCTGCTCATACCCGAAAGGGGCCTGGGATGGAATCTGCAACCTACTATATGTCCTTGATGGGGAATTGAACCTGAGACCCTTTGGTCCTCAGGCTGATGCTCTAACCACTTAGAGACATGGGTCAGGGCGATTTCCTGATAGTATCTTTTACCCTGTTCCTTTATTCCCTGTATTTCCTAGAAGTTAGAAGGTAGGTCTACAGGCTAGATTAGACTCATATTAAACTTTTTTGGCAAGTCAGCTTCATAGATCATGTTATGCCCTTCATAATTCATTTTACTAGTGGGCTTATAATATGTGGTCCAACTATTAGTGATTCTTATCTCCAGTTATTTGCTTAAAAGAGTATTATGAGATGTGTTCATTTTAAAGATAAGTTTTTTTTCCTAGATATCAGTAAGTATACTGGCTGTTTTACTTTATCATCTGGTAACTGTCCTATTCCAAAACCTAATAGATGTAATATCTATTAGGGTATTTTGATTGAATCAATGAATTGATTAAGAGGTTACAAAATAGGTTCATCTGGTAATTGTCCTATCCCAGAACCTAATAGAAGTAATATCTATTAGGGAATTTTGATGAATCAATGAATTGATTAAGGGGTTACAAAATAGATTTTTTTTTCTGATTCTATCATTCCTTCTAAATATGTTAGTTGGCATTCTTCTGAGAAGTATCTTCTATCATTAACTGGGGATAAAGCACAGTTCTTCCTAAAAAAGAATAGTAAGTGATTATTTCTTTTCCATTAATTAACCATTTTTCTGTTAAATGGTTAGAATAGTAGTCCTCTCCAGTGGTGGCGTACCCTGTTTTTGTTTCCCTCCTCTTCCCACTCTCCTTCTCATGTTTTTATGTTATCACTATGAACTGAGGGATATATATTTTTCCAGAGTTTTACACTTATTTACAGTTATCATTTCATTTGTTTTTCTAATCAGCTCTTCATTGAATAAAATGTGTCCTTCAGTTAACTCCTTAAGAGGACTTCTATGTACAGTATTTTCCCATATTACTGTTTATTTATTTATTTCTGTAGCCCAGAAGGGATCTATGTAGTATGAACTATTTTGGGCCAGTTTTATCCGGCACATAGTGTGCCATTTAATATGCATATTCTGAATATTTCATGTCATGAAAATTTTCTGGAATTTTAATTTTAAGTTCTGTTCCTTTGAGGGGTGGGGATATTTCTGCCCCCCCCATCTTTCTCTCTGATTCATTTTACCTCATTCTTTGCTTCATTTTTATGGTCTTGGCTCTATTTAATTATTATTATTATTTTTGTTTACATCTAGTTGAACTATTCTTAGTAACTTTTTAATTTTGTTATAAATTCTGGGTAGATATTACCTTCTCTTTATTGTCTTCAAGTTTGCTTAGCTCCTATTTCTAATTTTATATTGTATATTTTTACTTACAGTATTTAAGTCTTTGATTCATATCTTACAAATGCCTTTTTAATTCTATTAATTCACGAGGAAGAGTTGTGTGAGTTTCCTTCTTTGTTTTTGGGTGGTTTTTGTCTGCTAAAAGTTTAACTTTTATGTTCTACTTTCTTCTTCAGTTTACTTTGTAAGTATTTATTTTACCAGGTTATGTTTGTGTTTGATTTTTTTTTCTTGAGCTCCATGAGTCACCCTGGTATAGTTATCATGCATTTCTCCTTTTTTACTGACGTAGCTTACAGCTGGCTTCTAATAGCTGCATCCGCAGGAGATCTGACTAACTCAGACACATTCATTCCCTCATTTTGATCGCTGTGTTCTCTGGGTTTTCCCTTCTCTAGAGAGAGAACTCCTGCTCCACTACTACCCCATGTGATCTCTGGGCAGCAGCTGCAATATTTCTCTCCTGTTCCTGTGTTTTAATGAGGTCCTTCTTGAGAATTCAGCATTGCCACTTCTAAGCCTACTCTCAGGGCTTTTTCCTGTTTATTTCCCTTTGAAATGCTACTCAACCACTTCTTCACTGCTCCAAAGCTGCTCCGCTGTAGTGGAGGAAAAAAACTTTTAACCTACTAAACACATTTCTTTGAAATACTCTCTTTCATATTGAACTCAAGTAAGAGTTCAAGCCTCATGCTCTGCAAATCTCAAATAAATTGACTGTTTTATGAATACCACTCTTTCCATTTGTGCTCGCGAGAAATCCCTCAGAGGGATTCTACCAATCTTCAAATGCCACCCTCCTTTCTTAAGTGCCAAATCCTTCTCCTCACTTTCAGTTCATCTACTCTGTATACACAAGACACGCACTTTATTTTGAAATGTCCGCTGTATTTTCACATGTCTGTCAAGTGGAAAGCACAGGTGTAATTATCCCCACTTAATAGATGAGGGGAATGAAAGTTACAGAGGTTAAATAACTTGTTAATAATCACTTGTCCAGGGTTCAGAACTGTAACATTCTTCATGACCATACCATTCTATACTTGACCTTGAGCATATTACATACCCAATGATGTCTAGGTTTTATCATTTTTAATATTAAAAGGTTTTCTAATAAATTTTAATAATTTTTAATTGAACCATTAAAAAGTTCCTGAAATTCAGCTTTGTACCCTAATTGCAGGTATATGATGTGTACTAAATATTCAATATCCTATATAATAAAAGGCTAATATGCAGATCAACCCAACAGTGGAGTGACCGGTCACTATGACATGCACTGACCACCAGGGGGCAGATGCTCGAAGCAGGAGCTGTCCCCTAGTGGTCAGTGCACTCCCTCAGGGGGAGTGCCATTCAGCCAGAAGCCGGGCTCATGCCTGGTGAGCACAGCGGCGGTGGTGAAAGCCTCTCCCACCTCCGTGGCAGTGCTAAAGATGTCCGATTGATGGCTTAGGCCTGCTCCCCATGGGGAATGGCCTAAGCCAACAGTTGGACATCCCCCAAGGGCTCCTGGACTGCAAGAGGGCACAGGCCAGGCTCAGGGAATTTCATGCACCAAGCCTCTAGTACAGGGGTGGGCAAACTTTTTGACTCGAGGGCCACAATGGGTTCTTAAACTGGACCGGAGGGCTGGAACAAAAGCATGAATGGAGTGTTTGTGTGAACTAATATAAATTCAAAGTAAACATCATTACATAAAAGGGTACGGT
>NW_005357311.1:172639-193977 GCF_000412655.1 Myotis brandtii | reverse complement strand
ATTTAAAACGGGCCGGATCCGGCCCGCGGGCCGTAGTTTGCCCATGGCTGCTCTAGTATATTACATATAATTATCATCAAATGATCTTCAGTCATTGATGAAGAAGAGTATGCTAATGATAACAACTTTTCAGATTTCCATCTCTTAGATTAAGAAATAAGACATTTTGCCCTAACTGGTTTGGCTCAGTAGATAGAGCGCTGGCCTGCGGACTCAAGGATCCCAGGTCCAATTCCAGTCAAGGGCATGTACCTTGGTTTTGGGGACATCCCTAGTAGGGAGTGTGCAGGAGGCAGCTGATTGATGTTTCTCTCTCATCAATGTTTCTAACTCTCCATCCCTCTCCCTTCCTTTCTATAAAAATCAATAAAATATATTTTAAAAAAATAAGACATTTTATAAAATAGCAGTTTATTTATTTATTTACTTGTTTTTAAAATCTTTATTGTTGAAAGTATTACATATGTCTTTCCCCCCTCCCCCTTTAACCTCTTATAGCCCACTCCCAACCCCAGGCCTCCATCACCGTATTGTCTGTGTCCATGGGTTATATGTATATACATATGAGTTCTTTGGTTGGTTTCTTCCCACTCACCCACCCTCCCCCACCTTCCCTCTGAGATTCCACAGTCTGTTCTATGCTTCTATGTCTCTGGATCTATTTTGTTCATCAGTTTATTTTGTTCATTAGATTCAGCATGAGTGAGATCATGCGATATTTGTCTTTCTCTGTCTGGCTTATTTTGCTTAGCATAATACTCTCCAGGTCCCTCCATGCTGTCTCAAAGGGTAAGAGAGCCTTCCTTTTCACTGCTTTGTAGTGATCCATTGTGTAAATTACCACAGCTTTTTTATACATTCATCTACTGATGGACACTTAGGCTGTTAGCAGGTCTTAGGTATTGTAAATTGAGCTGCTATGAATATAGAGGTGCATACATTCTTTCTGATTGGTGTGGGAGGTGGGATCACTGGGTCAAATGGCAGTTCCATATTTAATGTTTTGAGGAAACTCCATACTGCTTTTCCTAATGGCTGCACCAGTCTGCATTCCCACCAGCAGTGTACTAGGGTTCCTTTTTATTCACATCCTTTCCAGCACTTGTCATTTGTTGATTTGTTAATGGTAGCCATTCTGACAGGTATGAGGTAATACCTCATTGTCTTTTTAATTTGCATCTCTGACTTTGAGCATTTTTTCATCTGCACCTTGGCCATCTGTATGTACACTTTGGAGAAGTGTCTATTTAGGTCCTTTGCCTATATTTTTATTGGATTGTTTGTTTTCCTTTTGTTAAGTTGTATGAGTTCCTTATATATTTTGAATATTAACCTTTTATCAGATGTGTCATTGCCAACTATGTTCTCCCACTCAGTGGGCTCCCTTTTTTACATAATTTTGGTGATGCAATGCAGTGAAGTAAAGGAGCGTAAGTGTGGCTGGAGGTTTTCAGAAATCAGACTAAGCTTATCTATTTTAGAAATTTGTTTGAATCTTCATTTATTAGAGTATATTGCTAAGTTTCTCAAGTTCATAAATTAATTATGCTGCTGGAAGCATCCTTTATCCATAGCTTTTGCAAATCTTTGGGTTTAATTTTAAGATACCCGTGTAAAAATGATTTTATTTTGTAACAGACATATAAGATTATATTTTGATTATTAACTTACAAGGTTACATGCTATAGAAAAAGGAGAAAATTACATTGATTTTATGGCTATAAGCACATGTTCTATAAGTTTGAGATTTTTTTTCTTTTCCACTAACAGCTACATTTGGAAAGGAAGACTATAAAGTGAATGAATGTGGGGCTAAACAACCTTGTTTATTGGTTTTGTTTTACCTGTTTTTCTCTATTAGAACCATGTGAACATCAATTTACTAGTTTTGAAATTGTATATACACAAAGCAATTACTATTTGGAGAAATGATTACAAAACCAAAGTACTTTTTTATGTCTGAGATAATAATTGTTTGAAAATTATGGTACAATTCTGGGATGGGGGACACAAAAGAAGAAAAAAGCTCTTCTCATTTTATTTAAATTGTGGAGAAATAGACTTCTTTGATATGCTAATTATACCTCTGTTTTTCAACCTTAAAGCTTCCCAGTAATTTGTAAAGTATTATTTTAATCGATTCAAACAGCTATAGCTCCAGAGTTTGATTTGGTTCCTGTTGCCAAGAAAGTTTCTGAAACTAATTAATGTAGAGAATGCTTTATTGAACAATAAATAAAGGAATGAATGCTGTTACTAGTTTATAATATTTTAAAATGATTTCAAACCAGAATCTACATAATTTTTCAAGAGCATCTATCATATAAATCATTAAAATAAGAAGTCCCTTGTGTTGTAGGTCTCCTCTACCCTATTCAACTTCTTCCTTTGTAATCCAAAAAAAAAAAAAAAATTAACGAAATGTTATAATACCTTTGAAACAAGTCACCAAATTCTTCAATAAATTGTAAGACTGTAAAATCCTAAAAGGGCTACAAGTGATCTAAATATTTTTATTTTAGAAAATATATGTAATAGAGCAGGGAATCTATTTAGAAATAAAATAACGTGGAGGACTGTACAGGCACAGCATTGATCTGTAAACTAGGGTTGAAGAAATGCTGCTGTACTGAGTAACTGCTGAGAGCTGGATGTAATGGTAGGTAGTTTGTGAAACTATAGAGGGAAAAATAAATGCCTGCTGTACAGAAGTTAACAGGATCACTAATTGTAGTAGGATTGTGCAGAAGAAAACATGTTTAAGAACAGTGTAACCCTTACTATGAGAAAACGACATGCTACATGCAGAATAATGCTGACACATTCAGGAACGATAAGGTGGGGTAGAATGATAAGTATATAGAAAGCAATAGGATATTTTATTTCTTTTTTTTTTTTTACATTTTCAAGTCTTTTTATTGAATTTACAGGGGTGACATTGTGTGGGGTCTAACTTCCCCTGCCAGGAACTGCATCATGATGGATGCCGGGTATTAGGTGGAGAAGACATGAGAAATCATAGGCATATAGGAAGAGTCTTTATTGCAGTCCAAGCAGCCATTGCTACCAAGTAGCCAACAGACAAAACAGTTCTTCAAAGTAGCCTTACAAAGTAGTCCAGCAAGCATAGGAGCCCTTGCTAATAGGTAGCAAACACAGGACCCCTTGTAAACATAGCAGCCATTGCTAACAATGTAGCTAGACTAAGCAGTCTCCTGCATAAAAGCAGCCTCCTACCAGCTGGCTATCAACACATCTTCATACCAATTTAGACAAAAGAGTTTCTTGCCAAATAGTGACGTCAATACTTGAGCTACAGAAAGGCACGCCTGCGCAGTGCATAGAGTACAATCACTGTGCCCTTGCTTTTGCACCTGCATATGACAAATTGGCCTTGAGCATCTGGCATATTCTGGACAGGGCCCCCACACTCCCACTGGCCTTGAACGTCCGGCGTACTTTGATTAGGGTTCCCACACATTGGTTCACAAAATCATACAGATTTCAAATGTACACTGCACCATGTGCATGCTGTCCCAAGCAGTCTCTTTAAGTCTCCATTTATCCTCCCTTTGCTCAGCTCATGCTGGAGTTACAAAGAGCCCAGAAGAAAAGGGTGTGTTTCAAATTTTCTAGACTTCTGCAAGAATTGAATAAACTAATCCATCCGAAGAGTCCAGCTCAATACTGAGATATAGAGGTACTCAAGAAATGTTAACTAGTGTTATGCTTTATCAATTATTATTTTCCCCTCTATTCCCTAATAGTGCCTTATACATAATTGCTGTTCAGTTTAGTAGTTGACTAATACATAAAAAATAAACCTATATCAATGCATTTTAAATTACCCAGTTTACAACGAAAAATAAATATGATCATTACATTAACATTTTCTTTATTCATGGTTTAGAAGAGAGTTTATACACCAGTATTCCCCTAGTGCAGTGGTCGGCAAACTGCGGCTCGTCAGCCACATGCGGCTCTATGGCCCCTTGAGTGTGGCTCTTCCACAAAATACCACATGCGGGCGCTCACGCACAGTGCGATTGAAACTTTGTGGCCAATGCGCAGAAGTCAGTATTTTGTGGAAGAGCCCTACTCAATGGGCCAAAGAGCCGCATGTGGTTCGCGAGCTGCAGTTTGCCGACCACGGCCCTAGTGGATATGTGGAGCCACAAATAGTACTGAACCCTATATATAGTACTTTTTTTTCTATACATGGATATATATGGTAAAGTTTAATTTGTAAATTAGGCAGAGTAAGAGATTGAAAACAGTAATAAATAATAAAATAGAAGTTGATCTGATGACTGAGATGGCTGATAAACACATGAGCATATGCTTATAATTAGCCATAGGGTGGGCAAGTCAAAACTACAGTAAGATAAAAGTTCACTTATACTAGGGATGCTTTAATAAAAAAAGACAGATTGAAAATGATATTGGTGAAGATAAGAAGCAATGAGAACTCCCATACATTCCTGGTGGGAATGTAAAATGGTACAGATACTTTAGAAAATATTTTTGCAATTATTCAGCATTTTACACTAAAAGTTACCATATGACCTAGCAATTCCCCTGAGGTATATACTCAAAAGAAAGAAAATCACGTGACTGTACAAAAATGTGTACACTTTATTATTATTCATAGTAACAAAAAATGGAAACAAGTCAAATGTCCATCCACTGATAAGTGGATAAATATAATGTAGCATATCAACATGAGGGACTATAATATTGTGATAAAATGAATAGACATGTGTGCTGCGGACTGAATAAATCTTGAAAACATTATGCTAAGTAAAGGAAGCTCGTCATAAAAGAACACTTATTGTATGAGTCCATTTATGAGCCATGTCTTAAACAGGCAAATCTATAGAGACGGAAAGTAGACTTGTGGTTGCCTAGAACTGGAAGAGTTGAGGAGGGATAAGGAACAGCTGGAAATGGGTACAGAATTTATTTTTGGAATGAAGAAAATGTTATAAAGTTGATTGTAGTGATGGATGCAAGCCTCAGTTAATATACTAAAAAAACAGACATTAAATTATGCATTTTAATTGGTGAATTATATGACATGTGAGTTTTAGTAAATAAATATGTTCACAATGTTTGGGGAATATAAAGGGAATTATTTAATCTCTTTGGTGGCATTTTCACAGCTATGAAATTGAAGAATAACTTAATTTAACTTAATGATTTTAATTCTAGTTAAATAATGTGAGCAAAAAATGCAAAGGTGAAAGAAGACAAAATTTGATATATCACAATACCTGATATCAAGGTATACTACAAAGCCACTGTACTCAGAACAGGCTGGTATTGGCACAAGAACAAGCATATAGATCAATGGAACAGAACCGAAAACCCAGAAATCGACCCAAGCCATTATGCTCAGTTAATATTTGACAAAGGAGGCAAGAACATACAATGGCATAAAAGACACTCTCTTTAATAAATGGTGTTGGGGAAATTGGACAGTTACATGCAAAAAAAATGAAATTAGACCACCAACTTACACCATACACAAGAATAAACTCAAAATGGATAAAAGACTTAAATGTAAGTTGTGAAACCATAAAAATCTTAGAGGAAACCTCAGACATCTCTCGTAGCAATATGTTTAACCAATATATCATACAACTTAACAAAGGAAGACAAGCAAACTAATTTAAAAATGGGCAAGGAACCTAAATAGACCCTTCTCCAAAGTGGACATACAGAAGGCCAAGAGACATATGAAAAATACTCATCATTAATTATCAGAGAGATGCAAATTAAAACTTCAATGTGGTACCACCTCACACATATCAGAATGGCTATCATCAACAAATCAACAAAGGATGAGGAGAAGAGAGAACCCTAGTACACTGCTGGTGGGAGTGCAGCCACTTGGGAAAAAAGTATGTGGTTTTCTTAAAAACTTAAAAATGGAACTACCATTTGACCCAGTGATGCCACTTCTAGGACTATATCTAAGAAACCGGAAGCACCTCAAACTCTCAAAAAAAAAAGAAACCAGAAGCACCAATGTGAACCCCTATATTGATAGCAGCACAATTTATAATAGCTAATATTTGCAAACAGCCCAAGTGTCCATCAGTAGATGAGTGTATAAAAAAGCTGTGGTACATCTACACAATGGAATACTACGCAGCTATAAAAAAGAAAGACCTCTTACCATGTGCAACAGCTGGAATGGATCTGGAGAGTGTTATGTCAAGCAAAATAACACAGTCAGAAAAAGATAAGTATCACATGATCTTACTCATATGTGGAATCTAATGAACAAAATAAATTGATGAACAAAATAGATCCAGAGACATAGAAGCATGGAACAGACTAATGAATTTGAGAGGGAAGGTGGGTGTGTGTGGTGGGTGGGGAGTGATTAACAGGGGAACTTATATGCATGTATGTGTGGCCCATGGACACAGACAATAGAGTGGTGAAGGCCTGGGAGGGAAGGTGTGGAGTGGAGAGGGTCAATGTGGAAAAAAAAATGAAAACAACTACATCAGTAATACTTTCAACAATACAGTGGGGCCTTGACTTACGAGTTTAATTCGTTCCGTGATGGAGCTCGTAACTCAAATTACTCGTATGTCAAATCAAAAGTGAACGAGTGAGACACATGATGCTGGGCTGATGTTGTGGCGTTCACTGTGACATTCGCTGCGCCAACTAGCCGTGGGGTATCTGAAGCTGGCTCGTAACCCGAATTTTAGCTCGCAACTCAAAGCAAAAAATCGGCCGAGAGACGGCTCGTATCTCGAAAAACTCGTTAGTCGGGACACTCGTAAGTCAAGGCCCCACTGTACAGATAATTTTTTTTAAAAAAATGCATAGTTGGTGATGAACAGATAATGGCAAATAATGTACAATCCTGAAACAGGAATGTGGGAGACATGAAGAAAATAGTAAAATATAAGTTCAGGATATTATTATGTGAGAAGGATTTGGATTGTAAAACTGCTAAGTAATAGAAATTATGTTCTATTTGTTGTGTAATTTGGAGCAAGCATTAGGTTTCTGAGAGAAGAAAATGAGGCGGGCATTGTAGTGATTTTTAAGATCCAACTCTGTTTTAATAATGCTAATCATTGGAAGGATGTATTTTAAACAACCAAAATCCTTTATACAATGTGGTCTTACCTTCTGGAAACATGGGTAAATATATCTACTGAATGGTTCACAATAGATTTGATTGATGTATTGTCCCTTGTCACCAGTTAACAGTTACAAGTTGCATTGAACATAGTGTTTATATGCAGAATTTTCACCTATCTCTGCATAACATCTGTGATGTGTTACTTAAAGTGATTTTTGTCTCTGATTTTTACTGAATGCACTGTGCTTTTAGCATATCTCAAAAGAAATATGAGAATTCAAACATATTTTCTACATTTCTAGACATTATAGCTACCCTGTTGATTACATTAACATAATTTATTCACATATACACTCTACTGTTTTTTGAGCCTCTCTCATGGTATGAATATTTAAAATTATTTTATGCCCTGGCCTAGTTGCTCAGTGGTTAGAGCATTGTCCCACACACCAAAGGGACAATGTGTGTGTGTCCCACACATCAAAGGATCTGGTGTTCAATTCCCCATCAAGAGCATGTACCTGAGTTGTGTGTTTGCTCCTTGTCCCTGGTTGGGGCAAATGAGGGAGTCAACCAACCAATGCATCTCTCTCATATCAATGTTTCTCTCTCTCTCTCTCTCTCTCTCTCTCTCTCTCTCTCTCTCTCTCCCTTTTCCTCCCTCCATTCCGCTCTCTCTGAAAAAGCAGTGGGGAAAATAACCTTAGGTGAGGATTAACAAAAAATAAAATAAAAAATAATTAAATTTGGAGGTAACTTTAAGTTAACATACACATTAAATCTGTGTCCTTATAACAGACATATAAGGATCAGTTAGTAACAGATAATGGAAAAGAAAGTAACTTGCAAATTGTTAAATACTATCAATATCCAATCGCATGTTTATTTACTCATGGCAATTTGATTACCTAAAAAATTTATTTACAGTTTATGTATAAAATATTATTTTAGGAAATCAATTTTAATTCTTTGCCACTACAATTATATTTTTATTGTCTTTCTACATCTTAACTCTTTGCGTTCATGGTACATTGGAATAAGAATGCAAGTAAATGGACTTTTAATTTATATTCATAATGAGTAACATCAACCTAACCTTGGTAGTTCCTGAACACAGGAACAAGTGCTAAAGCAATTTTCTCTGGATAAGGATTTAATTTTACTTTACACAGCTTTCAGAGTTATTACAGGGTCAATTTAAAAGGAAGAGGCTACAACATAATAATAGTGGTTCACTGATGAAACCTGCACATAGAATCCATAATTAAAATATCCAATTATTATCACTCACCTATGATACATGACTTTAAAAGAGCCTGGCTTCTTTAGGGATTTTATCAAGATTTCCTTAGTGGCAAGAGGGTACTAATTAAGGGAAGCAAGTGGAGTTTTTAGGTCTTAAGCTGGCAATTGGCTTGATTTGGATTTCCTATATCAGAAAAAAAATTCAAGGATAGACAGTGGGATACCTTCTCACCTCTTTTACTTTTCTGTTTCTGTGTGCATGTGTCAGGTATTGGGAAGTGAACTTGAATCTTACTAATCTACCCCTGAAGAATCATCAAGTTTTCTGTTTCTGTTGCTTTTAGCACTTGGTAGGCAAAAGAAAAGGAGAGAACTCAGGACCAGAAAGCAACATAAAACACTTATTTATATAAAAATTGCCACGGCCATCAAATTTATCAAAAACTTCAATTCAGAGTTACTTGAAATTTATCAACTTTTTGTTAGTAATTAATTATATACAATTTAGGTTGAACATGAAGTCAGATTGGTCTTTAAGATGGGCCTATATTCCCTGACCCAAAACTTGGATTGCTATTCCTAACTTGTTCTTTCCTGAATGATTCTGGACAAAGGCCTAAGCATCTTTGAACTAGGGAAACCAAGGGTGACAGGATACATTAAAAGCTTTCTGAAATTGCCCTAGCCGGTTTGGCTCAGTGGGTAGAGCATCAGCCTGCAGACCAGAAGGTCCCAGGTTCGATTCTGGTTAAGGGCACATACCTTGGTTGCAGGCTTCTCCCTGGCCTGGGCCCTGGTGCAGCAGGCAACCAATCGATGTATTTATTTCACATCGATGTTTCTCTCTGTCTTTCTCTTCCACTCTCCCTAAAAAATCAATGGAAAAATATCCTCGGGTGAGAATTAACGGCAACAACAACAAAAAGCTTTCTGAAATTACTAAGCACATTCCATAATTATAGGTTATTATGTTGAAAAAAATGCAAAAAAAAACCTACAAAATCACCAAAAGCAGGGCCTACCCTATCAGTTGCCTTTTTATTATTTCTCTCTCTGAAAGTCAGTGCCTCTCAGAAGTGATAGGGGATAACAGTGATCCCCACCCACTTACAGAGTGTGGTCACATAGAAATGATGTTATTTGTAAGGCACATACAAGGAAATGGGCAAGGCTGCTCACACTTAAGTTGGCCATCTTCTCTGGGGAATTGTGTGCCAATAATTTAGCGCAGCCAGAATCCATTTGTGGTCCGCTAGTGTGAGGCAGAAAGCTCTCCTCGTGTGTAAAAATATCCTGGGGATTCTGGTTTTAAACTTTGTTATAGGGCCCAGAAATCTGCACTTCCATGTGTTACCCCATGGGGTTTAACACCACACTTTGAAGGGCATATGTGCTGACCTAATTGTTGCTTCTCAATTGCAGGACATGCAATAGAATTCTTTTAGAACCTTGAGAAAGTAGTTCCAACTATGGTTGAGAGCAGTTATTTGCCAATATCATGTTAGCATAGTATGGCAGAATGCATATCGAGTTTAAGGTCAAAAGTCCTGGTTTTCTTCCCAGTTGTAAAAATTACTATGACTATAGTAAAATAAATTAACCTGTTTTTACCTTCGTTTCCTAGGGGAGAATTCAAATCATTCAAAGAGTCTTGATTAAGATTAAGAGAGAGAGAATATTTGTGCAAACACATTATAAGCCATTCAATGTTTTATAAATGTCTGAATTTGTATTATAATTTTGTTATTATTATTATTATTATTATTATATTTGCTTTTGAATGTAGAGGTTATTTTCTTAGCTTAATTTTGATTATTATTTTGAAATTAATTGCAAATTCATAAATGATTTATTCGAAGTAAATGTCTTGTTCTGCTCAACATAATATCTTTCAAAAAGCATTTACAAAATGACAAACATAAATCTATCTAAACGATTGAAGTCAGAGGATAACATAGCTCACCACGGTAACTTCATAACCCTCCTAAAATGCATATGAATGTGAATTTGAAATAATTTTATGTATCTAAAATTAACGTTATATTGACTTTATAAAGGAGGGCTATAGTTTGAAAGTAAAATACTACAGAAAAAATTGAATGCACACACCCTATTGGGGATTGAACCCACAACCCGGGCATGTGCCCTTGACTGTAATAGAACCTGGGACCCTTCAGTCCACAGGCTGACACTCTATCCACTGAGCCAAACCAGCTAGGGCGAGAATAAATGCTGTTAGCTAAATACAGATGAATGAAAAATTTGAATATCAAGTTATTGCATGTGTACAAATTCTAACGCCTTGAAGAATGATTTAGATTATATTAGTATGGGATAGAAATATTGATAATACAGATAATTTCAGCTTAAAGAGGAAACTTTCCTGCTGGTTTTTGAAGCTGCTTATCCTGGAAATACATATGATTTTTTAAAAAGTTATTCAAATTACACATTTTCTGTATAACATTTTCTGTACTTTTTACACATTATGTAGGCTCTAGAATCTAACAAGATAGACTCCACTAGATCATTATTTCACACAGGCCAGTGTTTCTCAAAATAAGACCCTCAGACCACCAGCAATAATATCACCTACACTGAATTTGTATTTTATTATTATTATTATTATTATTATTATTATTACATTTACTTTTGAATGTAGAGGTTATTCAAAATAACCTAATGAACATCCTAATGAAGATGCATTTTCTTGCAAAGTCCTCTGCTTCACAGGTGATGAATTCTCATTTTATGTGTAATCTATGAATTTGTTCTTGGTGCATGATGTCCCCACCTTCCTCAGAGGAAGACTTTAGTGGTTCACATAACATTCCTATCTGTGAAACCTTCTTCTATCCCAGGGAGTCCTTTGTTTCATACAATTTTGAAGGTTTTTTTTTTTTTTTTTTTTTTTTTTTTGTCTTACACATATTTACATCATCCATACCTGAAACAGAGTCTGGATAAGTACCTCACAGCTTCACAAGACAGATACTTCGATTGTAGTAGTATGCCTGTTTTTGTTTGTTTGTTCGTTTTTTCTTCCTTACAGTTAGCTTAAGTTTACCACTTAATATCTAATTTTCTTCTCAAGAGTGACACAAAATTTTCATTCTTGACAATATTGCAGCTATCTGGAGACTTCTGTCATTAGGTTTTACATTGTTCTTTCTACCAACACAAGTATTCCTAATGCTTTAATAAGCAGTCAGATTAGCAAATCAAAAGACTGAAAGACTATCTAGTCTTGTAGGTGATTAGGCTCAGAGATGATAAACAGTAATTTGCCTTAATACTTATATACCTAAGCAGTATGAGTTGAGATTAGAAACCAGGTCATATCCTTCAAGAATAGTTTTAACATAAAAAGCATTAACTATGATGTCTTAATTTAAATTTTTTGCAATTATTTATGTTGTTGGATGTTTCTTATGTGCCTTTGAAATGGCCTAACATTGTAGAATAAATTCAAATTTGAACATATTTTCATGTAAATCAAATGTTATACTTAGTATTTTGGAAGGCTCCTTAGATATGTGGAAGGCTCCAAAGTTTCTGAATGTACTCTTAAATGTGATTAGTGGAAGAAAGGTGATAAAAGTGCTTCAGAGAGCTGACCTTGATCATGTGCTGTTTAATACATTTTATTTTCTTTCTTAAAAATTATTTATTGTTTAAAGTATGACATATAGTATTACATATGTCTCCCTTTTTCTCCATTGGTGACTCCCACCCCCCAACATATACCCTCACCCCCCTAGTGTCTGTGTTCATTGGTTAAGCTTTATATGCATGCATACAAGTTTTTTGGTTGATCTCTTACCCTCCCCTGCCTTCCCTCTGAGGATTGATGGACTGTTCAATAATTCTATGTCTCTGGATCTATTTTTGTTAATCAGTTTATGTTGTTCATGATATTCCACAACTGAGTGAGGTCATGTGATATTTTTCTTCACTGCCTAATTTGGGGATGCTGTGAGCAGCATGGGGCTCCCACCTCCTCAATTTTCTCCATTAATTGCTGGTAGTTGAATATAAAACTCTACAAATGATTGAAATACACATTCCCTGTTTTCCATGACTTGTGATTCTCCTACCCAGATTCTACCCCAGAGCGAAGTGATTATAGAGTTGTCTTATTGCAACAATCAATTTAGGGATGATGAAATGTAGGGGCTAATTATAAGAAGGATTCATTAAACAAAATTAAAGCAGGGTCTATAATAAATCTCATAATTTGCACAGCACTTGACTTTCTAGACTACTTACATGGATCTTTAATGGCCATATATTTTACTCCAAATGCTTAATTGGATAATAGGGCTTTCTAGTGATGGTTACAAGGAAGATCATTTAAAAGTAAACTGATAAACCTTCAGTAGATTAGGAAGATTGTCAAAGATAAGATGAATCTGAGTCTGTTTTGTTAATGTCTCTAATCATCTGACCTGCATTCTTTTTCAAGGAAAACATATCTCTCTCTCTCTCTCTCACACACACACACACACACACATACACACACAATGCCAAACTCAAGTGAAATGTACCAAAATGAAACTCAATATATAGTAGTATTCAAATTTAAAATGTAACCTAATGTCAGTACAGAAGTTAAGAGCTCAATTTATTTAAAAAATGGTTAAAGAGCCCTACCGGTTTGGCTCATTGGATAGAGCTTTGGCCTGCAGACGCAAGGGTCCCAGGTTCAATTCCGGTCAAAGGCATGTACCTTGGTTGCAGGCACATATCCAGTGGGGCGTGTGCAAGGAGGCAGCTGATCGATGTCTCTCTCTCATTGATGTTTCTGGCTCTCTGTCCCTCTCCCTTCCTCTCTGTAAAAAATCAATAAAATATATATTTTTAAAAAATGGGGAAAGAAATACTGTGCAAACAGGTAGGGTAAGATGCTAAATAGGGTTAGTTTTAACTTTACACTCATAGAGATTCATGCCACTTCATTTTTCATGTATTGGAGAACTATCTAAATGCCTTAATCCCCTCAAAGGGGACAATTTGTTTTATAATAACAATTGGCAGTCTTTTCTGCATTTCTAAACTTATTGAATCATGTGTGATGGCTTTTGTAATCAGCAATTCTCTTTTTATTGATAATATAGAAAAGTCCCTTTATAGAACTCAACTTTTTAAAAAATATTATTTTAATGATATTATTTTAAAGATTTTAAAAATCAAGATTAATGCAAAATATGCACAATAAGAAAAAATTTAAAACTTTAATAAAGAGAGAACTGTATTACTTACTTTATTATTATTTAGCAAGAACTTTATTCTTTATCAAGGATTATTTTATATAAATTGTTTTGGTCACTCTGCAAGTTAAATATTTTTTAATTGAATTTCCACATAAAGTCTAGCTCGAGACAATAATTCTATTTCTTTTTTGAATGAATGCCTATTCATTTCTTATAAACAATCCAATTAAAAAATGGGCATAGGACCTGAATAGACACTTCTTCAAAGAAGACACACAAATGGCCAATAGGCATATGAAAAAATGCTCATGGTCATTAATCATCAGGAAAATGCAAATTAAAACCAAATGAGATAGCTCCTCACACCTGTCAAAATGGCAATCATTAATAAATCAACAAGCAACAAGTGGTGGTAAGGATGTAGAGAAAAGGGGACCCTTGTGCACTGGTTGGGAATGAAGATTGGTGCAGCCACTATGAAAAGCACTATGGAGTTTCCTCAAAAAATTAAAAATGGGCCCTGGCCAGGTGGCTCATTTGGCTGGAGCATTGTCCCATACACCAAAAGGTGGTGGATTTGATTCCCACTCAGGCACATATCTAGGTTGTGGGTTGGATCCCCGGTCAGGGTGCATACAGGGGGCAACTCTTCTCTCTCTCTCTCTCTCTCTCTCTCTCTCTCTCTCTCTCTCTCTCTTTCTCTCTCATCTTTGGGTGAGGATTTTAAAATGAGTGGATTAAAAAAAACTGTAGCACACTTACATGATGGGATACTACTTAGCCATAAAAAAAAGAAAATTTTACCCTTGGCAACAGCATGGATGGACGAGAACCATATTACTTATTTGTTCTTTTGTGTCAAGCTCCAATATTGACAAAGCACTATTTTTTGTTTTCCTGGATTTGAAAGATTATCCGATATCCGATTTTTTTTATCTTGTTATTTTTCCCCAGCTTTGGGATAAGTTGACATATAATATTCTATAAATTTAAGATATACAGTATAACTTTTCATATTGTTGGTAAATACATATTTTAATTAATAGAACACTTCTGTTATAATGTTTAAACATATTAAAAATTTAGTTCTATGCAATGGCATTCACTATTATTATAGACAAAACAGGAAATCAACAGGTTCTGGACAAAAGTTAAAAGAAATTAATGTTATTAAAACTTAGGGTTAGCACATTATGTACTCTACCTACATCCTACATGAGCGATTTTTAACCTTTTTAATCTCATGGCATACATAAACTAATTACTAAAAGTCTGCATCACACCGGAAACATGTTTTGCTGTTGTGACAAAAATAGGTATAATTTTGATTTATTCACACTGAACAGTTATTTTTGTGTTGGCTCTTATCACTTTTTTTTTTTTGACAATGTAAGGGAAGAGAGGTCGGTGCCCCTGACTAAATTGTCAGGTATTGCATGTTTTAAAAATTCTTGCAGCATACTGGTATGCCTCTTGCTGCACACAGGTTGAAAATCGCTGTCCTAATAAAATCAATAATCACTTTATAAAAATAGTTTGCTACAGCTAAAGACCAATAGATGATTTAACAGAGTAAAATCTGGTCAAATTTGGCCAAAATTTTATAACTTGTTTTAATTAAAATGTTATCATTTTCTTAAAATATTAGAATGTTTAAGAAATTAGAAAATTTCACTCTCTCTAGTTACTCTGCAGTCACTTTCCATTCTTTGCTGTACTTGAATTATGTTCTTTATACTCATTGTACATATTTATCTTTTCTAGTTTGTTGCTTGTATATATTTTTTACTCAAGACACTTTCCCTATTTGTTTTTGAAACCTGGCATGCTAGCTATATTGAACACTTCTTTTGGCTGTGGCTGCTGGAATAGAGTCTTGCCTTATGTTATTTCTCTCTGGCCATTCTTTAGAGAGTGTCTCCTTTTATGTGACTCAAAAATGTGTCAGTTTCCTCCTGTTCCACCTTTGTTTGCTTATGTATATGTTTACGTTCCCATGATACTGTGGACTGGCTTATTTTTGTACTATGACCATCCCTTTCCCCCCAAGATAATACATGGAGTCAAGTACAGAATAATTGGGAGGTGAAATTGTAAGAACTCATAAGAGGAGGGAATCAGGCTGGTGTCTGATGGATACTATTTCTTTTATAGTCGGGGAACATCATGACCAGAAGCAAGTGTTCCCAGGGGAACTTAACAATAAACAGTAACAGCCAAAACAATGGAGAGGGTTCATGTGGACCAAAAGGCAGAGACCAATAGACCAGATAGTCTTTGATAATTATATTCTATTTTCCACAGAGAAAAATATGCATTTGAATTACAATTGGGTAGCCAGTGATAAACCAATGTATGTATACTCATAGAAAAGGGTCATCTCTTTTCTTTTCTCTGTGACTTTTGCCCTGAAAAGAGAATGCAGAATCATGGTTTATTTACAAAAAGGAGAACTTAAAAGACTAAAAGTCTGCGTGATCCCCTGTGGAATCTTTAGGTTTGTGGCCTGTATATATTGCAGTTGAACTCACATCTATTAGATCAGTGGTTCTCAACCTTCCTAATGCCGTGACCCTTTAATACATTTCCAATTTCATAGTTACAAATTGAACATAATTAAAGCATAGTGATTAATCACAAAAACAATATGTAATTATGCATGTGTTTTCCGATGGTCTTAGGCGACCCCTGTGAAAGGGTCATTCGACCCCCAAAGGGGTCGCGACCCACAGGTTGAGAACCGCTGTGTTAGATACTTGCCACTTTCCAAGTAATATGTGAGTTTCTGAGGAGACAATGATTTTAGGGCATGCTCTCTGCACCTTAGAACATAAGAGTCCTATGAGGAAACAGACAGTAACTACATACTTGCTGTCTAGTTGTTTATTATACCAGAGTGTACTTTGACTGATCAGTTCCCCTTCCCTTTTGTATTCCCCCAAATTGAAATATTTTATTGCTGTCATATACATATATACTACAGGCCCAGTGCACAAAATACGTGCACTGGTAGGATCCCTAGCAGCTGCCGGCTGCTGGCCAGGGCCTCCCTCCCCTCCCCAGGCCTGCCGGCCCCCTGGTTGAACTCCCAGAAAAACTCCGGTCGAGGGGACAATTTGCATTCTATGCTTTTATTATATAGGTATATATATACACACACACACACACATATATATATGCATTTATATAGTCATGTCTTTATTTAACTCGAGCTTGGTAAAATAAGTAGCTGTTTTGGAATTGAAGTATATTTTAATTGTTGCAGTTGAAATTGAAATGAAATTAAAATGATCTGATGAATTTCTACTCCCTTTAGACAGGGTTGTGTTTTATTTATTTTAAAATATATTTTTATCGATTTCAGAGAGAGGAAGGGAGAGGGAGAGAGAGAGAGAGAAACCTTAATGATGAGAGAGAATCACTGATCCACTGTCTCCTGCACTCCCCTGACTGGGGATGGAGCCCGAAACCGGGGCATGTGCCCTGACCAGGAATCAAATTGTGACCTCCTAGTTCATAGTTCGATGTTCAACCACTGAGTCACGCCGGTAGGGCAAGGGCTGTATTTTAAAGAGCACTTCCAGAGAAGAGAAACCTAGATCCTGTACTACTGGTAATCCTGATGCAGACATTCGAGGACATTGATAGTATTCTGCCACAGTTTAGTTACAAATGGGGCACAGGGTTGGTTCTCTTTGCTATGTAGGAAATTCTTGAAGTATCCACTGTTGATTTCTCTCCCCTGTTGCTTAGGGAATATCATGTTGTCAGTTTAATGCTGGTAGGAATCTTACTTTGACTTTAGGGTGAAGGAAATTATTTCTCTGCTTATGCCTTTGTCTTTATTGAGACCTCCCTCTGTGTAAACCTTTGGATTGCACATTGTTACCACATGTGAAGCTAAATGGGATTAAACATATTAGCTTAATCTGAATATATTTAGAAAGTAAATCTGAGTGTATTTAGAAAGCAGATCTGTTAATCTGCTGCATTAAACATGGTTTATGTTAAAATGAAATGTTAAGGGGGAGAAATTCTGTATTCATGATACAAATGCAACATAGTTTTGCCAGAACATCTTTGCATGAGCCAGAGCTCTTCACCCCTGTTTATTCCCACAGGAGAGAATTACCTCATGTTCATATCGGAAAGAAAACGGTCCAGCTTCCTAAGGATTACTAGTACAGCAATACTCTCTTTCACGTCATGACCTAGTTTCCTTGAAAAGCTTTGCCTTTCCACACTTCCTGTAACTGCCCTAGGACTGGCACTTCCTATGTTTGCCCGTAATCTGACATTGTCTGAACTTTTGCAAAGCTTCATAAATGGATCCCAAAACCAACCAATTAACTTGTTGCATTAGACATAAAGGTTGATAGTGGACAATTTTATAAACGCATGTTTTTGTTTCTTCGATAGCATGCTTGGAAACTGCACTAGCTGTGTTTATCTCATAATTTCTCAACTGAACTCATTTGATAATCCAGGATTTTATGTGCTTTGGTGAAAAGAATTCAACATTGCGCATATGGATCTATGATGATAAAATAATAGCTAAAAGGACCTACGTGATTCAAGCCTGGGTTCAGCTCTGGACAGTAACTTTTTGTTAATTCCTTGCTTGAGGGAAAGGAAAAAGAAATGTTTTTGATATTGTTCTTCTATTTCAGTGTCTCAGTCTTTATAAGATGGCAATGTACAAGTGAGAAAGTAACTTGGACTTGGAGGCCAAATCTTGGCCTTGTCATTTATTTATTAACTGTGGAACCCAGGACAACTTCTCTGAGTTTGAAAGGGTGATAATTCCTGTTTCTTCCTATAGTTGTGGCACTGAAACCAGAATAGATAATTACTAAGTGCTTAATATGCAATATCTATAATAATAATAAAAGTGTAATATGCTAATTAGACCATATGTCCTTCTGGACGTCCTTCCTTCTAGATAAAGCTGCAGTGGGCGGGGCCGCAGCAGAGGTGGCAGAGGCCCCTGGCCGCTGTGGGCAGGGCAGGGCCGGGCCGGGCCAAGGCCCTTGTATGAATTTCATGCATCAGGTCTCTAGTATGTTCAATAAGCATTTATTTCCCCTGTATTTTATAATTATTTTTGTATTTTTAAATTTATACTCACTCTCTTGTCTTATATTCATACTTTAACTCTTTCCCTTCTAATGAGCCACGATACCCAAAATGTCTCATAGAAATACGATATCAAAGCTAAGAAAGTAGAGTGTGGCTGTAATGGTGCAACATAATTTGAGGATTGTTAGAAAATCATTTAGGTTTTTTGTTTGTTTGTTTAATTGCCTAAATAGTATTTTATTTTCAGGTTTTTTTTCCTTATTTTAAGGGACCAGAGTGCTATGGTCGACTTTGATGACAGGATGAGATGAAACTATGTCTTTATGTTTTATCTATTTTGCAGTTATATAGATATATTATTGTAAATATTGCTTAATAGAAGTTATAGTTGGAATAGTTATTAAACTATTTTGCTACATTATTATGTAGATTTTGTTTCAGCCTCAGATTTTTAAAGATTCATTGTATTCTTAAACCTAAACCAAGTTAATTTAGAAGTATGGAATATTTAGAATATATATATATATATATATTTCTGGCTGCAACAATCAAAGATACAAGTTGTAATTAAGTCTCCTCTTTGCTGGTTAGATTTGAATAGAATATAAAATTCTATGAGATGCATTATCTAAACTATAACCTCACATAAATGAACAGAAGTCAATTATTTTAGAGTTCTTTTCTATTTTAAGATTTAATCTTGAGGTTTTAAATTTAAACATAATAATACTAATAAAATAACATTAAGTATATTTTTACTGCAGATCATTTAATAATTTCACAAAGCTCAAGTTAAAAAGAAGCAAAATGGACTCATAGGGCAAGGATTTCCAGTATTGCTTTGCTTTTATATATTTTGTTAATTTCAGAGCATGAGATTACTTCCCTGACATATATCAAATTCAATAAAAGCGATAAACTGAGGCATCAATATCTTGTTGAAAACAATACAATAATATCATAGTTAAAACCAGGCAAAACATATGTTCCAAAAAGGGCTATTATATTTTATTTTCAGTTTTTTTTTCCTTATTTTAAGGGACCATCTAACTCTGTTCGATGGGCTAGATGGCACTGGGAATAAATGGTGTTCCCAATTATACACCCTCTAATTATATGTAATTTACTTGTTTGATGCTTATTGTCTATTGTTTATTTTCTGTCTATTGCAATATTGTAATTGCTATTTTAGAAGACTTTTTAAAAATGTTTATTAATATATTTCAGGTGCCTAGAAAAATGCCAATGACACAAGCTACAGTGATCAATAAATATATATTAAATGAACAAATAAAATATTTAAACAATTAGCAGCAATGATACAAGTGTTAAGAAATTGTGAATTTTTTTTCAAGTTCAATGGGAATCATTTTTGAAAAATGTCATGTTTGATAAGTTACAAGAATACAGATAGATATTAATTTGTCTTTAATATGAAGTGGAAGTAAAAAAAAAATCCAGTGTTATATTTAAAAACATTTAAATCTGTTTTGCTCACTCTTCACTTCAACTGAAAAACAAAGATGAAACTCTTGAATCAGTAATAACCTTTTATTTTTGTATCCTTGTGATGAATAATAAAATTAAAAAATATTAAGCTAAAACATTAATGATTTTAAAAACATGTTAAGGAAAAGTAATTTCAGCATCAGACCTTTGCATCAACTTAACATTAGGACATACCTTAGATTCACTTTATATTCATCTGATTCCCTCAGGTAGATATTCTAAGTCCAGCAAGTGAATTATTTACAGGAACTTCATACAGTTGAATGTCTTTTCATGGAATTTCATATAAACCACACCATGCAGGGCTCATGTCATTTTTTAAAATGTGACAGTAGTTCCTTTATGATGGGTATTAATTTCAGTCCTGTTACAAATGTGCTACATAACCTTAAACAGTCTTTTAAGGCATTGTTTTATACCCCCATAAATATGGTTTCAATTTCCATAACTGCTGAGTTTCTATTTGCTTCTAAGATTGTATACCTATGTGTTTTCAAATTCTACAAATATGTATCTCTTCTTATTTCACTATATGTAATCTTGTTTTTATGTTAAAACATAATATTAACAAATATGTCTGTATTTATTTTTTATTTACTATTTCTACATTTTAAAGAAGTGAACACGTTATATTGAAGCAATGGTTAGTTTTAGAATTAGACAATCTTGTATTATTTAGTATCTATATATTAGACTATATTATAAAGATAGTTTTGTAAAATATATTATATATATATGAGATAAAACATCTGTAATGTTTGTCCTGGGGCTATAATTGAAAATGGAATGCGCTATACTATTTGTCTGGTGCTTGCCTTATTCTAAGTATTGAATTAGGTATTTTAACTTCCACTTTCTCATTTACTGAGAGAATTTAGAGTTGTCAAGAAAACCTGACAAATTTAAAGATAATATATTGCTAATGTGATCTTATATTAACTTAGATCTCTTGTCCCAAGTCAACACAATGAATTTTACTTTTTTCAAGATGTGAAATATAATGCTAAATAAATTATTGTTTTAATCATATTGCCCCAACTTCATTTCAATATTTTCCAAAATACTAAATTATTGCAATGTGAAATGTATTACCCTTACATTTTTTACTAAATAAACTTATTGAGTACATGTATTGAAAGGGGGAATTTTTTCTATAAACTATTTTATTCCTCAGTTGCATT
>NW_005357311.1:168581-172621 GCF_000412655.1 Myotis brandtii | reverse complement strand
TTCCAGTTTAGTTAAACCATCTCTTGTATCAAATTTAAAAACAGTATTCCTTATGCATTATATCCACATTCATTGTGAAATTTGAAGAATTAGCTTCCAAAATGATCCAATATCTGGACCTGAAAGTTTTGTTAACATAAAGTTTAATCAGAAACAATTCTTTTTTAATGGTATAAACAAGCATTGCATTAGTTTCTGTCTGTAGTAACATATAGAGCACATCTAAAACTTAAATCAGTAGCAGATGTTATAAGGAAATAATTGATATGTAACAATAGTTTTCCCTTAATTACAAAACTTTGCTCAGATTCAAATCTGAAAATGCATTTGCCTCATCAGTTTTTTTCTATTTACAGGAATTTGCAATGTCATGTTTCTGAATACTATGCACAAGAGCTACAAATAAGGTACAGTGCATATTATTTTATATTGAATTTCACATTTAAAGCATCATGTCAATACTTTAGTAACTAAGAGTTGTATCTCATAAAAAAATCTTAAATAACTTGTAGGTTTGGGAATCCAAGTTACAACCATCATCTCCTTAGGGGCAATTATTCTCTGATTATTGTTTTGTTCTATTGAAACCCATTTGTATGGATATGTCTACTATGCTGCTTTTCTCAAGTACCAGTTATTAGCAGGGGAAAAAAGAAGTCGACTTAGTTCTCTAGGTAACTGTGATGAAGCAATTGATCTACTGAAAGGACATCATGTAGAAACATGTGTTCTAGTCCTACAGCCACAAGGACAAAACCATGGGAAACTTGAATTTCTCAATGTCAAGAAAAACATAAAATCTAAAATCTGAGTGTGGAGCGGTGTTAAGAGACTGAAAGAGTTCATTATTTTTTAGTACACAACTCTTCATTTAATATATAATGATTTAGGTGAGTCATTCAAAGTGAATAATGTCAAACAGAGTTCATGTACTATCTAAGACTATAAATTAATGCTAGAAATATATTGTTTATTTCTTGATATATTCTGGGAAATTTTGTCTTTGACATCAAAAGCATTTTGATATGCAAATTCATTTACTTGCAACTCTGTTTCTCTCTGAAGAGACTCTTGTTTTTGGGTACTTCTGCCTGAGTGCTTGTTAAAAGGAAAGAAGGAAGGAGGCCAGGGAAGGAAGGACGGAGATGTTGAAATCTGAAAAGTAAATGCCAATCCTCTAGGCCCTGGCTTTTAGGAAAGTTGATTGACAGGACATGTATTTTTTTAAAGGTCTTATTGGAGTGACTTGGGGTTCAAACTGCAAATAAAAATCCAGTTCAAGGAGATGAGCTACTTTTTTGCTAGGAAAGCTAATTATTTCTTAGTGTAGGAAATAAATCTAGCAACAGCATTAAGGTTCATTATTTTAGTCATGTTTTCATTCTTAGATTCTCTCTAGAACTTTCATAAGAATCAACAGCTGGGTAGAAGAATTTAGAATCTGTTTAAGGCTCAGACTTTTCAGCTGTTTCTCCTCGTTTTAGAAAGAGGCAAAATTACACGTGCATGCTTTATGAGTGTGGCTCTAAATACATATTTCCAATTGAATATAGTAAAATAAACTTGAAGGTTAAATGACAAACAACTCATTTGCATTTATATGCAATTATTTTTGCTTTAAAAAACAAATCTTTGGTAACCTCAGATACTCTTAAATTAATCTTGCTCATGATAATATAAATTTTAAAATAACAGTAATGTGTCTGACTAAAAAAAAAAATCCTAGACATATTCAGCATGTCTTTTTCTGGTGAACATGTTACAGAAGATCGGAGAAGAATCAAGCAACGCTTTAGAGAGGTGGAGGTCTACTTTATTATATGCTAGCGAACTCAGAGAAAAATGTCTTTACAAATTCTGAGCACAACATGGAGGAAGTTGTCCCTTTTTATATATTTTTCAGTCTTTTGTCTCCCAAATGTGGGGTTTTCCAGTCCCCTTTGCAAGTTCTTAAAGAGCCCTATGTACTGGGGCTTTGAGACCTCAACCAAAGGCCTAGCCTCGCGCCAACACTAACAACTTCATCTGGGGCAGGTTTATGGCCTCTCTAAAATGGGAGTAAACAGGTCTTGCAGGACCAGACAATTAAAGGGGCAGTGACTAGATTCATATTGCTAGCTCCCAAAATGTTTCTTTTCCCCAAAAACATACCGTAAAATAATAATTAATTATTCCTTCAATCCGTGACATAATTAATGACAGAAAGTAAAAAAACATCTTGGAATAAAACAATCCAAGGTTAACCAGAAAAAGGTTGTACAGAAGAAATTTTTTATCTTCTTTAAGAATTCTATCAGATGGCATCATATAGTTATATTTTTAAGGGAATTCTCTGATAAATGAAGTACACCAAGGAATGCAAAGTGGCAAAACCCTCTTTTCTAAGATGTTCAGAGAACAGTAGTTGTAAAAGTTCAGTCGTGTTATAAGAATCAGCTCCAATATAGACAGAACTCGTTCCCTGTCTTTGAGGTATCTCTCTGAGTGTACAGTGAAGGCTCATGCAGACAGTCAGTTCAAACATTGATCTGACTTCAAAAGTCTTTCTCTGTGTTTGGACCAATCTTCCTATTGCCACATTCCACTGGCAGTGGGGTAGGAATAATCTATAGAAGTATAACTGTCTAGGCAGTAAATCTAGGGATTTTATAGATGGACGCTTTTGTTATTGACTTTTAGGAGATGAAAGAGAAATAAAAAATATCCACCACTCAAATGATCAGTGAGTGCCTTTGCTCCATGCTTATCGGGATAAACATGAAGATACACTGTGTGCGCTTATTTTTATTGTTACTTCTAAGAAGCTGTCTTTGTATGTCTATTTTTATGTATGTCCCATATTTTAAAAGATAAAGCAATGCACAGCATGTTTTCTTATCTGAATTCTTATACCTGATTCTGCTGTCAGAGTGATGAATATGTATAGATAGGCACATAGCAAGAGAACTTCTGAAAGTGATGGAGATAAGAAAATACTTAGTATTCAAAGAAGCAGATAAATGAAAATGAAGTTTGGTGGTTACATTTGGTATTCAGTTCTTTTAATCAGCGATGGAACTTACAGTAGGCTTACAGATTTTTTTAGAATATGGTATTAGACATTCACTACTTCTTACATGCAAGCCCAAAAGACATTAACCAAGCAGAATATGACTGCTTTGGCTAATTCCATCTATTCAACTTTTGTAATGCTTCATTATAAAAAGGCTCCCTTCATTCGGGTGTCATGATTTAGTTCCTCATGGACCTTTGTTTCTAGTTGATCATTGGGATAACTGTATTTTAACACTGAAATAACAATCATCTGCATCTCATGCTAGTTATAGCTTGCAGTACAATCATATATTAGACATTTGAATTCCAGAATGTTTTTACTTTAAAGATTAACCTTCAGGTCAGCCTGAATTACCTTTTGATTCTGTCTCATTTTTCCTATGTTACATCCCTCATCCCTTAGTCTGGCTAGCCCACATTACCTTTGCTTTTTTGGCTTACGTTGTTTATAAATTGACTTCTAGATTCTCCTATACCTACACTGCCCATCACTTAAGGCCTCATTAAAGTGCCTCCTAGTGAAAGCAAAATGTGGGGTGTTTGAGTCCAAGTTCATTGTCTTGCAAAACTGAAGAATGGATTCGCAAACAAAAAATGGTTAATGGAAGCAAAGATTATTGAGAGAAGTCGGTCCTGGAAAAGGTGCAGCCGGGGTTCTAAAAGCAGGCCAGTGTCCAGAGCTTCCTTTCCTTGTTGCATTTGGGTGCAGTTCAGCATCCAAGTGCATTAAAGTCCATTAGTTCATGTGTAGAGTCCCACATGGCCGTAAGCCATGTAGACGCAGGGGAATAGATATCCTGAGATAGGAGAGCCCAGTGTGCTGGAGAGCTGGAGAGGGGGGACAAAAGGGGAGAGAGAGGGGAGAGAGAGAGAGAGAGAGAGAGAGAGAGAGAGAGAGAGAGAGAGAAGAGAAGAGAAAGAAAGAAAGAAAGAGAGAGAGAGAGAGAGAAGAGAAGAGAAGAGAAGAGAAGAGAAGAGAAGAGAAA
>NW_005357311.1:166358-168460 GCF_000412655.1 Myotis brandtii | reverse complement strand
GGAGAGGAGAGGAGAGGAGAGGAGAGGAGAGAAGGGAAAAGAGAAGAGAGAGATAATGCACTTTTAAGTCTAAGGAGTAGATACATGACCTGCTAGCTCCCGATTCTGCCTTAGTAACATCTTGGGATTGGTTATACGCCTCACTGCCTTGTGATTGGTTATCTGCAAGCTGCCTGTCTTAGTAACATTCATACATTTTAAAGCTCATGTCTCCCACATGCCCTTCTTTCCCTGCCTAGCTGGGTTGTCTTAGTAACTCCACCTAGTTGGATTCCCCTCTTCTACTTCCTCCTCCCATGGTCCCGCCCCTGTCTGCCTAGCTTCCTTCTCTCTGCTCACTTGTAATTTTTCCCTACACACTACAGCGTTGGTAACCCAAAATAATTATTATCCTTATCATGTATATACTATAAATAAACACACATTATAAAGCCTTTGTCATTTAATAGCACTGAGAAATGTATTTCTTTATTAATACATTTATTGTATTATTGTTGTCTACCCAACTAGATGAGAAGTTTCTGGCAGGATTGGCAATGTTTTTATGAGAAGAGATAGATGAAACAAAAATGCTTCGAAATCCAAATAATTAAAATGGCCATGCTTTATAAAAGTAAAAGGAGACATATGTAAAAAATTAAAAATAAAATAAAATAAATAAAATAAAAAATAAAGTTGAAAAAATAAATAAAAATAAAAGTAGTAGTTAAGAAATTAATTAAAAAATAAGTTAAAGGATTGTCTTCTTATGAGAAGAATACAGAAAGGTTCTTATAAATGTTGCTTTTCCAGTGATTAGTCATGCAATGCCACAGTGAGAAGAGAAATGTTTGAAAAATCATAGCAAAATGACATATCTAGAATTTTTAAACTGGTTTTCTTCTTCACATAGTTACATTATAAGCATCTGTCATGAACCAGATTTGATTTGATGGCTTGTTTAAAACGTATCCATATTCAGAATTTTACATATTTTGATAGTTAAAATGCTATGAATTTTTTCCAACAAATAATTTATAGATTGACTCTATTACAGAGCTTAACAAAATGTCTGATATTTAGTAAATGACAAATAAATAGTATATTCAATTAATAGCAATCACAGAAACATTAATTGTTAACTTGATTGTTAATTATCTTTGTTGCTGTTCAAGTGGACTATTTAGAAAGGATGCCTTATTCTTATTGGGTGTTTGATTATCTCAAAATTTCTATCTTTTATGAGCATGACAACACATTTGCTAGAGTAGAATTTTATGCTGAAATGTTTTTCCTTATGAATTCTGTAGATGTTTGTATTCTGGTGTTTAATGATCTAGTTTGCTAGCCGATCTAATTATTATATGTCTGGCTGTTTTTTTCCTCTCAAGTTTCTATCTTTCTTTGTCATTAACATTTGCAAATTCCAGTAGGATGTGTCTTGTGTAATACTTAAGTTGTCTGGAAACTCTCATTTTTTAAAATGTGATCTTTAAAGGTGATCTTTTAATTAATTTTCCATGCTCTTTCTGTCCACCCTTTTCCTTTACTTTCTTTAAATCATGGGCTGCATCTCTTATATAAATCTTCTATCTCATTATTTTTCTTTTTTGATTTATTTTCCTTTTCTTTAAATTTTGGGGAAATTTTACTGCATTATCTTCTACTTAGTAGGTGCTTATGTTCCTTCTTCCAACTGCTTTATATTGCTTTTGTCATGATTTTTAATTTGACAATCTTGTTTTCCCTTATCACACTGGTCTTCATTAGTTCACATTATTCTTATAACTAGATCGCATGATTTTACCGACAAAATTAAACTTGAATCTTCCAAGAAACTAAAATTTATTTCCTTTACACTGTAAGTAATCTGACCTACATCTTAAGCCTCCATGTTTTTCTTAGTTAAAGGAAATAAATAAATAAAATTTAAAAAGCAATCAAAATCTAATTAACCTAACTGTTCAGTCTCTTGGATAAAAATTGCTCAGTGTTTTGGTGATGCCAATTCCTCCTTTTACTTTTCTCCCTGAAGAAGTGTCTGGGTGTGCTCTATGTTCGTGCGGTGGTATATGGGACAACATCTCATATGGAGTATAGTGTAACTGAGAAGACCTCATGAT
>NW_005357311.1:163019-166244 GCF_000412655.1 Myotis brandtii | reverse complement strand
AGCAGGAATTTTGATTTTTTAGTCTTTGATATGGCACTCTTTGTGTTCATGGGTCTTTTCATTTAAAGTCTGAGACACTGTATGGTTAGGTAGTGACCTAACATCTTGCTATGTGTGAGGTCTTACTCTGAGGTTCATTGGCTGTGATAAGTGAGGCACCCTATAACATTCTGTGAGGCCTTTTGTCCTTGCTGCTAAGACCCTTTGGGTCTATCTACTCCTTTGCTATATTCTCAGGTAAGATGATGTTTCTGACACTGAAAAAATCTAAAATTCAGATCTCTCCTTTCTCTGACAGCAATGAACTTCTAGTTTTCTTTGATGGGGCTTCCAGAGTCCACCTGAGTGTGTAAGGGCAAGAGAACCTACTCTGCAGTTGGTGTTAACTTCCCTTACATAACAAACCTTCTCTCTGAGTTTGTCTGTATTTGCCACTCTCCTGTTGTCTGGTTGTTCTTCTATCAAATATCCTAAATAGAAAAGGGGAAGGCCAACCTTTTATTTTCCATTTTCTCTCCATCAGTCAGATGGGAGATCAATAAATCTGAACCCTAGAGGTTCAGTAGCTCTTATGCTAAATTGAGTGGGAAGACCAGAAAATTCTCCTCCAATACAGAAACCTAACTCGAAGGCAGCCAACTCACTTATCAAATTGGTTTGTATGTTAGAAGCTAGAATTCTCTGTGTTCTGTCTCGCAGCATCCTCTCTAAAATACAGCCTACATTTTCTGAGATATACTGATGTCTTAGGTTGACTAGAGGTGATAATTTAGTATCCAGAAGACATGAGAGAAGCCTCGAGTAATTTTCAATTAACGCTTGAATTTTTCTAAGAGTGTTAATAAATTATTTTTTTAATTACCTGCTTTATGTCTGGGAGTGAATCTACATCGAAAGGACTACTCATTTCTAATCTGAGATGTTATACATTCTGATAGCATTTTTTCTGATCCATTCCTTTTCTTTATTTGACTTGTTTATCCTTTTGATTTTGAGAAAATATTTTAATGTTATCTATTTATAATTAATAATAGTGAAGGTATGCTTTATCTAAAGTTGGATTTCTTGCAGCTGTAATCCTTCAGAGAGAGAGACTTTTAGGTCCAGATGAGTTGTAATAAAATGTCTCTGGAATTGAGCTAAGTAAAATATATCATTTAAATAAAATAAAATATTTCTGGAATAGTTGCCAGCACCAAAGGCAAAAATACAATTAGTTTTGATGATCACCTGTGACAGCCCAACCACTATGTGTTATGTATAATGCTGGGAGATTATAAATATTGTTGATGGATAAAGAAAAATGGTATCTCAAGTAGTATGCTACCTCCTTTCCATTATGGTCTCTTGAAGTGTTCTGTTCTGCAATCATTAACTTCAGAAAGATCTGTTCTGGTCAGCCATGTATCATGAGAGAAATGTTTTTCAATAAGATGTATAGTACATAGGGCTTAGAGCCTTCCTCTACTATTTTTCCCGCCCTCATAGTACATATACAAGATGTAGTACACAGTCTATGTACCCATGGATATATAATTCTAGAAATCACAAACTAACCTACAGTAACAGAAAGGAGATCAGTGGCTGGGAATGGAGCGAGCAGGGAGGAGTTCGAGGAGACAGTGGTTTTCCATGGGCATGAGGAAACTTCTAGAGATGATGTTCATTATCTTGCTTGTGATGATAGTTTCAAGGTGATTACATATGTTAAACTTGTCAAACTATACAATTTCTGTATGTGGAATACGTTTGTATATCAATTAAAACTCCACAATGCTGTTTAAACAGTATTTATTGTGGACAGTTATCCTATACAGTGGGGCCTTGACTTACGAGTGTCCCGACTAACGAGTTTTTTGAGATATGAGCCGTCTCTCGGCCGATTTTTTGCTTTGAGTTGTGAGCTAAAATTCAGGTTACGAGCCAGCTTCAGATACCCCACCGCTAGTTGGTGCAGCGAATGTCACAGTGAACGCCACAATATCAGCCCAGCATCACGTGTCTCACTCGTTCACTGTTGATTTGACATACGAGTAATTTGAGTTACGAGCTCCGTCACGGAACCAATTAAACTCGTAAGTCAAGGCCCCACTATATAATAAAAGACTAATATGCTAAGTGTCCGGTCCATCAGTTGGCCATTGAACCAATCAAGCATAATATGCTAATAAATGCTAAGGCAGCTCAACTGTTTGCTATGACATGCACTGACCACCAGAGGGCAGATAGTCGACCAGTCGACCAGTCGTAATATGCTAATATGCTAATAAATGCTAAGGCAGCTCAACTGTTTGCTATGACATGCACTGACCACCAGAGGGCAGATAGTCGACCAGTCGACCAGTCGCTATGATGTGCACTGAGCACCAGGGAGCAGACGCTCTGACTGGTAGGTTAGCTTGCTGCTGGAGTCTGGCGGATAAGGACTGAGGGAGATGGCCAGACTCGCCCTGGAGCCCTCCCTCAGTCCCTCCCCAGCTGGCAACCTCCTGATTCCCTCCCCGGCCCCAATTGTGCACTGTGGGGTCCCTCGGCCTGACCTGTGCCCTCTTGCAATCTAGGACCTCTCAGGGGACGTCGGAGAGCTGGTTTCGGCCCAATCCCACAGACCAGGTAGAGGGACCCAACTGGTGCATGAATCGTGCACTGGGCCTCTAGTTATATAATAAGTGTCATGTACAAAAATTCAAAAATGGAATTCTTGAATACCAAATCTTGATTGTGGGATCCAGACTATGACTTCTAGTTGCAATTTTTTATATATACAAGATAAAGTAAAAATTAATTGTTTTCTATTGTTGAATGAAAGTAAGTTTTCTTTTTACCTGGAGTATGACAGTTTTATATTCTTTGTCCAAAATTCACTGAAGAAAAACTAAGACTGAAACTAAAACAGGAAAAGGCTATTTTTTAATTCTTATATATGAACTCCATCACTTTTAAATAACTTCGCAATAATACACATTGTAAATATTAAAATGGAACTTCTATTAGTGTCTCCCAAATTAATGTATTCTTGGTATATTTAATATTTAGACAGTATTACATAACTTATTTCATATAATTAAAATTATGTTGCATTACTTTTTTACCTATATTTTCTTTTTTTAACATATATATATTTTTTAATTTTTTATTAATTAAGGTATTACAAATGTGTCTTTGTCCCCCCATTGTCCCCTCATCCCCCCAGTCTTGCCCTCACCCTCACTCCCTCTTGTCTGC
>NW_005357311.1:134950-162859 GCF_000412655.1 Myotis brandtii | reverse complement strand
ACAAATAAGTGAGATCATGTGGTATTTATCTTTCTCTGACTGACTTACTTCACTTAGCATAATTCTCTCCAGCTCCATCCAGGCTGTTGCAAATGGTAGGAGTTCCTTCCTTTTTACTGCAATGTATTCCATTGCATAGATGTGCCAAAGTTTTAAACTTTATATGCTGTTTGATCAGACTGGATTTTCAATGGGCTTGCATAGGAATCAATTAATTGACTTGAAAGAGGGATATATTTAGAATTTCAATTTATGAGCTTAAACACTTTATCTATATCAAGTTGTTTTATGTAAATCTACATGTAATAATAACTATAAGCATGTATTTTTTAAAAAGGTATGTCTTGCCCAACCACCCATCCTACTTCCCTGTATAGTCCTTCTTGGGAAATCCGTTAGCAATTTGACATTTCATAAAATAAGTGCTGTATAAAGTACATATGTAATTTTTAATGTAATGCAAACTTTTAAAATAGTCTTATTCAAGAGATTTATAAATGCATTAATATTTTATAATTTAAAATATATGAATAAAAAGTATACATTTGTATATTCATAGAATTTATAATTTAAAATATACATAAACTTTACTTGTTACTTTAGAAATGTGTGTAGAAATAGCACAAAACTTGTTTATTAGCCCAAAATATATTTTACCAAAGTAGAACAGAGATGAAGAATAACTAGAGAGTATAATATCTATACCCTTTTTGATGTAAGGTAATGGAAGAAACAACTTCAAAATATCAAAATATCTAATAAATGACTTCAAAATATCTAATAATTATCAGATATCTTTCCTGGTGCAGAATTCTAAAAATAGGAATTTGATATTTGTCTGAAGTCAGATATTACTTAATGATAAAAGCCAAGTCTTATAGTTCTGAAAGCTTAGACATTAATTTAAGGAAATGTTTTCATGGATGATGAAAAATTGTCCTTAGTATTAAAAAGTAAAATAAAATACAGAAGGCATATTTCCCATTATTATCTATATATGGGTTGCTGTACTTATGTAGCTCTCTTAATATACTGGCATCCATGTGAATTTCATTTAACTTACAGTGTAACAACCTGGCTCTATATTTGTAATATATAGAAACAATGCTAGATAATGTAACTTACTGAATTATTTATTCTGATAACTTCTTATTAAATTAAACAACTGGTTATGAGAGGGAGGGGGAGAGAGAGAGAGAGAGAGAGAGAGAGAGAGAGAGTGTTTGACTGTGTAGATGTATGTGTTCTTTGTTTGGGCATGTTTAGGTGAAGTTAGTCAACTCTCCCAAACACTCTAAATTGATGAAAAGTTGTGTGTGACGTTTCTTTTTATTATTTATAAGATAAGCATAGAGAAAAATAGAGCATTCACATTTTCCTTTAACACCTGAACTATGTATTATGTCCTTGACACTTGTTCTCCCTTTATGTGGGAACTTAGTTTCCACTGGGGTTGCTTTCTAAGTTCTTCTCAGGGGATCCTACTGTCAAGAATCACAATGTATGGAATAGTGAGAAACAAAACCCACTAACAAAAAGAACACTATGTCTTACATTTTTCTAAATATGAACATATTAATGTCTGGATAAACATTTAATTATTTTAAATTTTTATTATTTATATATTAATTATTATATATGTATTTTTTAGACTTCATATAGTACCTTGGAGGGTCTTTATTATTACTTTTTTCCCCTCTCTTTTCTCCTTTTACTTCCTCCCTACTGGGTTCTGTTTTCATCCTGCCTATCTCCTTATTACCAAACCTATCAAAAATCAATATATTCTAAATCATGACTTTTTTCCCACTGTAGTAGTTACAAAACAAGTCTGTCTGTGTGTGTGTGTGTGTGTGTGTGTGTGTGTGTGTGTGTGCGCACGCTACATTGATAGCTTTGTATAACATGAATAATTGGGTGTGGCATTATTACATTGTAATACAATTCAAAAGTTTTCCAAATAGCTCATCCAGATTTCAATGGTCTTAGTGCTGTATGAGAGTCAAGCATTCTAACTCAGGTTTGTTTTCCCTCCCTGTGGGGACCTTATTCAGAGTAAGCCAGTTGCTCAAGGCCAATTAGAATGTAGAGGCCATGTTTAGAGTACACCAGATGTTTAAGGCCACTCTGAGAGTGGGAATCTTAATCAGGGTGTCCAAGGACTATACACAGGTGCAAGAGCAAGGCCACACTAACCTGTATGTGCTGTGTACAAGCATGCTCTTCTATAACTCAAAAGACTGCGGTCACTATTTGGCAAGAAGCCTCTTTTGTCTAAATACGGGGCCGGCTGCATTATGGGGAAGATGTATGACTGACCAGCAGGCTGCTGCTGTGGATACAGAGGCTGCTATTGCTGTGTGGAAAGAGGTATTGTTACCTAGCTGGTGTGCAGCTACCGTATGGTACTTTGCTTTGAATAATTGTTTTGTCTAGTGGTTCCTTGTTAGTGAAATATTCTTTATCCCTTACATGAGATGAAGGAGAAAACTCTCCAAATTTTATTAAATTAGATTCTACGGTATTTACACTAAAAACAAAGAATATATATATTTAGAATATTCATCCTGTTAAAAAATCCAGAAGAAATTTATTTTTCTTTAAGATAGCAATGACTGTGTGTGATAGAAATCTTGATGGATCTTACTTCTATTTGTGTTACCAATGGCAAGACCTTGGTTCTCATCTTCTTGAAGGATGATGGGCCAGGTACAGAAACTCACCAGGTCAGAAAGCCCTGGGATGCCCAGCAAGGGGCAAAACTTGGAAAATAAGAACTTTGCCCCCAAGATAACCCATCCTCCCCTAGCATATCATGAGCCATGCAGTTTGCACCCCTAATCTTTCATATCACTGGTATTGTGGTTGGGACTCCTGATCTTTCATATCGCTGGTCAGGTGGTTTAGACCCCCTGACCTTTTCCTCCCTAAAGGTAACATCTAAGCCTGTAGGAGTTGTATTTCAGCTCCAGGTCCAGAAAAGCAGCAAAACCAAACAAGTTACACCTTGGCTGCCTCAGGACCAACTCCATTGACTAATAACCCTGATCTGGCGCTGGCCAATCAGTGGAGACCATGATCCTGAAAGAGCTCACCTGGAAAGCTGATGAACATTCTTTTGAAACCCTCCCCTGCGATTTCCACCTTTAAGAGAGAGATAGATACCTGCAATGCAAATGGGGTCTAAGGAACCCCAAGAGGCTTGCAATCCTGGGAGCAACGGGCAGCAGCAGCTCCTCCTGGGCTAACCCACTGAACCTGTCTCCAAGCCCCCCTCTTCTCGTACTTCTCAGTCCGAGCAAAGCAAGCAAGCCTAGGCTCTCCTGTTACTTCTTCTATGACCTTCCTTGTTTCACTGTCCGAAGTATATTTTTGCTGAGGCCAATAATTTCTTATTTTGCTGCACTTTGTCTCATGATTGAAACCTTTCCTTCCAAAAGATACGAGCGGAGGTCTGGTTGTCTCGTCGGTAACATTTGGAAATAAGAATGTGAAATATTATTTATCTAGTGTGTTCCAAAGTTTTTCATCAAATGAAGCTTAAGAACTTTTTTTAGGGCTATGGTTTAGTTTTGGGATATATGCAAGAACAAATTCAAGAGGATGGCTGTTATTTTCAGCCTTCCCTGGGTGATTATTTGACAGTAAGATAATGTTGGGTCTAGACAGAAAAAAACAACAACACTTCCTCTATGGTCTTAAACTCCAATTTGGGAAGTCAGAATATATCACAGAAGTTCCCCCTGGCAGCAGTATTTGCAGCTGGTTTTCAATGGGTTCCCTTGCATCTCATTGAACTAGAGTATAAACAAAATCAATTTGGCATGAACTACATTCACTCTGAGGACAGTAGTGCTCCCAAGTGCATACTTCGATTAAATGTTTAAATTGACTGCTCATGGCTATGGTGACAATGCATCCTACTAATTCACTTTCAGTTCCATTGTCCTCTCATGGCACTTCCTGCCAAGACTGCAACAAGGGAGCTTTGGGTTGCTATATTTTAATTAGTTAGAAGAAAATATCACTACTCTGAATAGGGTTGCCTTTTGAGGACTTTGCTTTACATTTTGACTGTAAAGCAGTAAAGTAGAAAATTTAGTGTAATTACTGAACAACAGATTCTTTTAAAAATATTATTTGTTGCCCTAACCGGTTTGGCTCAGTGGATAGAGCGTTGGCCTGCGGACTGCAAGGTCCCAGGTTTGATTCCGGTCAAGGGCATGTACCTTGGTTGCGTGCACATCCCCAGTAGGAGGTGTGCAGGAGGCAGCTAATCGATGTTTCTCTCTCATTGATGTTTCTAACTCTCTATTCCTCTCCCTTCCTCTCTGTAAAAAAATCAATAAAATATATTAAAAATTTGTTTGTTGATTTGAGGGAGGAGGGGAGAGAAAAACATCAATTTGTTGTTCCAGTTACTTATGCATTCATTGGTTGATTCTGTATGTGCTCTGACCAGCGGTTGAACCCACAATCATCGCATAATCTGGATAGTCAACTGAACTATCCAGCCAAGGTGAACAACAGATTCCTAAACCCATGTTACATCCACTTTTTTCATAAAAAATATTTCTAAAATAAAAGTATTTGATATACAACTATAGATACTAAATAACTGGAAAGAATATGATTCCTAATACTAGATTGCTTATGTGAAAGTCCAATCATTTGGGGGCAGGTGGTGATGAAATTTTCTTTTATTTATTGCTCTCTTGAGGAATTAAAAGAAGTTTAATTAAGTTTTGCAGGTTTTTATTTTTCATTTTTTAAAAAGGAGAGTATTTGGTCCTTTGCTGGCTCTTTAAAACATCAGTCAGATCATAACTGTGGGGAAGTAGATATTTTCTGAGTTTATGAGACTATGGGGAAAATTCGACAATTAAGACATGGCTCCTATATTATTTTTAAATGTAAAAATGAGATACTATAACAAGCTCTATGAAATAAATTTTAATTAATTTGGCTGAAAAGATAAAAATAATTATTTAGTGAATTATTCATAACACTAAGAAAAGCGATATTGTTGAAAGTTTGTTTCTTACTAGTATATACATTACTAGTAAAGTATGGACCTTTTTTGTAATGATTTTTTAATTCTTATTTAATGCTAAAATAAAATAAAATTTTGTCTTAAAGATTTAGTGTCCAATAATGCAGATTCAATTATTCAACAAGTGACCAAAACTAGGAGCCAGCCACTGTTCTAAACTCTGATGATATAGTCATGAACAAAGCAAAAACACCTGCTCTCATAGCCTTTAGGTTTAAGTGATACTAATATTTCCCAACTTGTGTTACTAATGCATTCTAACTCAAAAATTTAACTGGGGATATTCCTGTCTATTACTTCAACACATCTTTGAGAAAACATTTAACAGTAAAAATGATACATTCTTTTAAAACTTTGCTTTAAGACATATATGTGAAAAAGAACCACCAGTTAATTGGCTTAGATTTTAAGTTGTTCTGATAACTCAAGTTAATCTTGACAAATGGAGATGCCCCCTAATTCATTTTGGTTATTGGTTACTAGGTCCTAGTCACAATGGCTATTGAGGTAAAAACTATCATCTCTGTATAACTATCCTGGTGTTAATTATGGTTCCCATTTACTACTGAATTAATTTTGAAGTCACCAGGAATCCAAATCTAGGGGGTGAGAGACAAGAAAAAAGATTTAAAAATGTTTTTTTTTGCTAAACAGTGGTTGAAACACTTTATGCTATTTCTATACCCTAATATGAAATTCCCAAATTATTTTAGTAATAAAGAAAACAAAAGCACACCCTTTAAACTGTTAATAACTAAAATCCCATATCTCTGAGCTCAAATAGAAAGTAAATATTGCTTCTGAAAAACTCTGTGGAGACCATTGTCATATGCCCTCAGGCATAGAATAGGCAAAACCACATTCTCACTTCCATTCTCTCAGAGGGCAGTACAGATCTATTTGTCACTCCCCTTTAATTCCTCCAGACCCCGCTGAGCTAGTCCTCAAAGGGAACCTGCCAGGAAGCTGCTGGGCCCACCTGGAAATCAAACTATGTTCTCCTTTTACCCTGGAGAGAAACCAAAAGTATCAAAGACATTTAAAATCATCATAAATCACAGAGAGCTTCTTTCCTCTTTTCTAAAAAGTGCCCTTTAAAAGTCAGAAAACATGCTGGAAGTCAATGCTGTATTTAAATTCAATTCTGCCCATGTGTTTTCATCTAAAATCTCAGTGGTACTTTTATTGCAAATATAAAATATTCTCTGTGAGAACCTAGAAAATTATTCTTTTTTTCTTTTACATAATATACCTTTAAATTATATACAGAAAAATTTCATTTGTACAGCATCAACAGGAAGTCAACCACGTGTTACATAAATGTTTTTTTTTATCTTGTATTTTATCCCATTAAAGACTGAAAGTTTTCCTTCACATGTCATTTAAGTTTAACATATATATACTTACATGCGTATGTATATAAAATCTAGTATGTGCCTCTAATTTCTTATATGGAAACATAATATGTTTTTCTTCTGATTAAGGGCCATCATTGAAAATTTGATTAAAATTTACCCATTTTTATCTATACGAAAAGATAAACCAATCTACTTAAGTAGCCATGTAAATAGAAGTTTGAGGAACTTCACAATGCACATTCTGTTTTAGCTGTTGTTGGTTGATGGAAATGAGAGGTGTGGTATCTGAGATATTTAGTATGGAATCTGATTCTAACAATATTTAATCAGGATTTGGGACTTAAACATACATGGACCTACTTTATACATCTGACCTCAGGAAAGGGGTAACCACTGAAGATGTGGGGAAGAAGCAGTACTTTAGCTGAATCTTTACTGTTTTCTTTGTTTTTTTTTCTTTTAATTTTTAATGAAATCTGGAGCCAATTTGGAAAATGTTAATAGTTTTTAAAATCATGGTGGTTATAATATTGATCTGAAAACTTTTCTCAAAGAGCTATTGAACCTGTATAGTTATAAATATAAAATCAATGTATTAATATTCATTAATTGTTTTATACAAACACATTAGTTATGTTATTGGTGGAAGTGGAGTTCTTGGGGTGCTGTAGGAAATGAATTTCCTGAGGCCCCCATGGGAGGATGGGTTTTTGTGGGAAGCTTTATTGATGATGTAAAATTAAGGGGGTTCCCTTCCAAGGTCCCATCTCTGTCCATCTTCCCATGGAAGACGCCCAGTTTTGTCAGAATAAAAGCCTCTGCTCAGAGTTTCTGGGATGTATTAAAGTCCAGTCCAGTCCAGGATCCGGCATGGCCAGGCTCCTAAGGCCATCTGGCTTTGGAACAAGAACAGGCAGGCGCATGGGCCAGTGTGGCCACAGAGCAAGAGAGAGAACAAGAGCACAGAAGCTAGCAAGAGAGAGAGGGCACTCTTCGGCTGGGATTTTCTTCAGGAGCTTCTTCAAATTGACCAATTAACAACTTTCCAAGATTTTGTGCACTTCTGATGGGGTCTGCCCCCTAGTTAATCCTTGTTCCACAGGCTAGACTGACAGGCAGGAACATTCCCTATGTCATCCTGACTTCTACTGCATATGTGCCCATCCCCCACTTTGTTCAATCCCTTCCCCCAGTGATCTGCAGGGAATGGACCTGTGGTTCCCTGGGAAGCATGGAGTTGTAGCTTCCTGGTGAAGCTGCCCTTTGCTTGCTTCCTATGTTAATATCAACTAGCTAATTATGACCATAATAATTATGTTGGTTATATATATAATAAAGTATAACTTCACTTCTTCATAAATCATATGTTACTTTAAAAACAATCAAGTTAAAGAATATACTTAATTAAATTAAGTCTTTTATATTTAAAAGAAAACCAACATTTAGTGTTTTTTCAAACAGCGGCTTATAAGAATCATGACTTTCTCTGCATTTCAATAGCATTTTTGAAATGTTATAGCTTATTTCACTAAATACTGTACTATTTCTGTCTTCATATTTTATTGAATAACATATATTTTCTAGTACCAAATAGCTCTTAGTTTGAACCTAATCTTTATGAGGTTCTAAGTAAGTATCTTTGAAAAAGTCAGTTTAATGTGGTGTGCTTCAGTGCCTTCAGGTTAGATGGGATGTAGTAACATCTACCAGGACTTTTTGTTGAACAGTTTTCAAGATAGTTCCAGTAAAAGGTCAGGAGTGCATAAATATCTTGAAAAGTGAGGACTTATTAATACCACGGCTGCTGAATGTTCTCATTATACCTGAAGGCAAATGAAGCAAATGCACACACATATATGGTCTCTTTACTTTGCACCCTAATACACATAAATTTGTTTGAAGTAAATACATTTGAATCCAAAGTTTTTAGAGACCCATTTATTGCAATTGTTAAATATCCATATGATGTTATAATCTGTTTGCTTTCTCATCATTACCTGTCATTTTGATGCTAGAATGTAGTTTTAAAATAAAAATAATATTGATTTACAGAACAAAATTATATATACACATCTAGATCAGTGAATATGTGTGAGGCTCAAGAATTATAATTATATTATTTTACCTATAGCTCTCATCTCTATGATATAGGTGCTATTATTATACACATTTTTAAAAAGAGAGATCTGAGAAAGACAGAGTTTGAGTAATTTTCCTAAAGTCATAACAGTGGTTTTAAAGACTTAAGAGTTTTTTAATCCCCAAAGCAGAAGCAATACAATGAGCTCTCCCAAGATAAATAAAAATGGATAATGATCCTGGTTTGATCAAGTAAAGAATGTTCTGACTTTATTCCTACAGAATATCTTTGTGCATGTAAATGCCAATAGGGCCCTCACTGGTTTGGTTCAGTGGATAGAGCATCAGCCCGTGGACTGACTGGTTGCAGGTTTGATTCTGGTCCAGGGCACCTACCTTGGTTGGGGGCTCTATCCCCGCCCCCGGATTCAGGAAGCAACCAAATTAACCTCGACTGTTTAGTTCAGTGGATAGAGCGTCCATCTGTGGACTGAAGGGTCCCAGGTTTGATTCTGGTCAAGGACTGTCTCAGTTGCAGGCTCAATCCCTGGCCCTGGCTAGGGTGCATACTGGAGACAACCAATCAATGCGTCTCTCTCACAATGATGTTTCTCTCTCTCTTTCCCTCTCCCTTTTTACTCTGTCTAAAAATCAATGGAAAATATCCTTGGGTGAGGATTACAAAAAAAAAAAGCACATATTTCATGCAAACTGGTTTGTTTATGTATATATGCTCATACCATTATTAAGTAGTAATACATTATTTGTTTTTCTGAGATGCTCAATGTTTAACAGTGCATGATATTATGTTATTAAAAATTTCAATCATATGTTGACCTCAGGGATATCATTCATCAGGCATAGTTTCTTTAGTAACAACAAAATTGGTTAAAAATAACATGCATCATAAACATGAGCCAGTATCATAGAGCTTATAATTTTAATTTGTGTTATGGAAGTTAGATAATTGTAAGTTTAATCTGTCAGTTGGTATTTTCATTAGGTGCTAGATTTGAAAATGTGTTGATTGTAAATAAATTAGCTAGTTGCAAATCTGTGTACAGTATTACATTGACAACATAATCAGAAAGCTCCAACTATCTTTCCATAAACAATGAGATTTCTAACAGCCATGGCTTTACTAGGAGAAAAAACATAAATCACATAAATAAATTATAACTGTAGAACATGAATTGAAAATTTGCCAACGTTGTGAAGAGTTAAGTAAAACAATACTTTGGAACTTTAGGATATTCATTATTTTTATTGGATAATAATTTATTATCTAAGATACTTTAATTTACATTCTAAATGGGAAACAAAGATTCCTGTGACATTTCCCCCCATAGTATTTTATCGTTTAGATATTGTAGTTAAAGGGAACTGAGCACAGTGAGGTTATAATTTATTAATTATCATGAAGTTTTCATATCTGTTTATTGTCTGAAATGTACAGATGATCACTTGACTCATATGTAGAGTTTCACTCCATTAACAATTGTTTTGTTACTTGTAACAGTAGAGCCAGCTTAGATAAGAAAAAAATAAGAGGAGTTTCTTTATATTTGAGTCACAAAACTATGACCTCAAGGTAAGTTTTATGGAATATATTAGAAGATTATAATTAAGTTGAAGCTACTTAACCCAATTACATTTAGTCCTTTTAACAACTTACCAAACTACACTTCACAAGATGATCTTTGCTTAGGTATATTACATCACTTGGTTATCCTCATTAAAAGTTTGTAAACACTCCTGACTTTGGTATGTGATCCTATATAATAAAAGCTTTATATGCTAAGTGTCCGGTCGGCTGGCGGCCATTCAACCAATCAAAGCGTAATATGCTAATGGTATGCTAAGGCCGCTCAACCACTTGCTATATTGTGCACTGACCACTAGGGGGCAGACAGTTGACTGGTTGGCCAGCTGCTTTGACATGCACTGACCACCAGTGAGCAGACACTCTGACCAGTAGGTGAGCTTGCTGATGGGGTCTGGCCGATCGGGACCCATTGAGATGGGCTGGACATGCCCTGGAGCCCTCCTGGGGTCCTTCCCTGGCTGGCCAACCTCCAGCATCCCTCTGTGGCCTTGATAGTTCACCAGTGGGGTCCCTCGGCCTGGCCTGCACCCTCTTGAAATCTGGGACCACTCGGGGGATGTCAGAGAGCTGGTTTTGGCCCAATGGCAGAACGATTGGTCACTATGACTCACACTGACTAGCAGGGGGCAGATGCTCGGTGCAGGAGCTGCCCCTGGTGGTTAGTGTGCTCCCACAGTGGAGTTGCCGCTCAGCTAGAAGCTGGGCTCATAGCTGGCGAGTGCAGCAGCAGTGACGGGAGCCTCTCCCACCTCCATGGCAGCGCTAAGAATGTCCACCAGAGCGGGCCTAAGCCATGAGTTAGACATCCCCCGAGGGCTCCCAGACTGCGAGAGGGCACAGGTCAGCCTGAGGGACCCCCGCCAAGTGCACACATTTTGTGCACCAGGCCTCTAGTAATATAAATATACAATGTTGTTAGACATTACTAAAATATCTAAATATGTTATAAATATCAACAGATTCATTTTTTAAAATTACAACTTTAATAAAAATGTTTCCATTTATTTTATATTTTGTAGCATTTACAATATATTCCTAAAAGGTCAAATTTATCACTTGTTGAACACAAAGCTGCCCAGAAAATTAGTGTAACATATGGAATTTCTCACCTTTAGAAATGGTTCAATTTTTTCTTTAATGGTTGGTAGCTTTTAGAATCTGTAGAGTACTCCTTGAACATTTCCAACGTGACAGGTTTGTCCTCTGAGACCTTGGTTTGTTGCCTCAACACTGTGAGCTTCACTTGTCTAAGAATGAATAGTAAAGTGTTTCTCTCCCATGGATTTCTTAGAAATGAGATGTCAAAGATTACATTTTATAAGCTCTACTAGAGGCTCGTTGCTGGAAGATTCCTGCAAGAATAGGGATTCCTGCGTCTGGAGCGAATCAGAGAAGGGAGTAAAACCTGCTGAGGCAGGTCGCACATGGCAGGCCCAGATGGTGGCCGGGCGGGCCGGCGGATCGCTGCTGTCCTGCCCGGCCGCCCCGGGTCGCAAATGGCAGGCCCAGATGGTGGCCGGGCGGGCCGGCGGATCGCTGCTGTCCTGCCCGGCCGCCCCGGGTCGCAAATGGCAGGCCCAGATGGCGCTGTCCTGCCCTGCCTGCAGTATGCAAATTTAACAGCCATCTTTGTTGGATTAATTTGCATACTCTTCTGATTGGTTGTTGGCCTAGTGAAGGTACGGTCAATTAGCATCTTTGTCTTTTATTAGTGTAGATGTTTTTTGCTAATCTGGCCTATTGGAGATTGGTAACTTGATCATGAGATTGTTTTCTAATCTCTAGAGTTGTAAGATACTTTGTGACTTCAAGAAATAGTCCACTAATAACACAATCTCATAATCTGACCATACCTACCATGATACAAGGATATTTGTTGGTGAGGGAATCACAGTTTTTACCATTTTCATCAAAAGTGAAGACGGAGACTGTAAAACCTATTCAGGAAGCTTTTTGTAGTACTCCATAAAGTATCATTTGATGAGACAAAATATCACTATCTCTTAATGAGATAAAATAATCTAAAGCAAATTAGTAGTTATATTAAACATATGAACTTTTATTATGTCAAAATAATCCACATAGAAATCTATTAATATACCCCAATACATACTCACTAATAGGATTTTGATTGATAAAGTAGATATAAATTGATTTAAAGTACATAGAGTAGACATAGATTTTCTTTAAAAATTTCACTTGTGACCTATGCTCTCAGAATGTTTTTATGCAATCATCCAGGTCAACTTTATCTAAGATCAAGTGAGTCCCTTTCCTTGCAACTAGGAGAAACTAATAAAAACATCAAGAAATTGCTTTCTCACCATATCTGAGAAGCATTTATAATTTTTCCTCCTCTCAGCCCCGCTGGAGTCCCCCAGTCCCGGTGTGTGTGTGTGTGTGGGGGTGGTGTCATTGAGAGAGGGCAGCGTGAGCAGCCTGGCATTCTGTGCCCGGCCACAGATGGGCCTCTGGCCATTCCAGGGCATGGAACACTTGCATAAGAAGAGAAGGAACCGGCGAGCTGAGCAGAGTTGAGTGGCCCCTGACTCCTGTGCAAGGTCAAGTCTGGGCGGCCAGAGGGTGGAGGGTGTGAAGGATAGTGTGACAGGAGGGGCTGGTGGTGAAGGCACAGGGGTGAAAGCTGGCTGAGAAAGAGGAAGGAAGCCCTTTATCAGAGTTCCTGAGAACAGGGAGGTAAGTTATTTGCATTTCCCGGCCACAGATGGGCCTCTGGGCCACGGAGAGCCTCTGGGCAGCGGGCGCGGAGCAGCCAGGCCCCGCAGAGAGCTACTGGTGCACGGATTCGTGCACAGGGCTACTAGTATAATAAATAAAGAGTTTAAGACAATATATTTTAAGCCTTTTTAAACATTGCCACTTGATTATATTAGATTTCACTAGATTGAGTAGATTGGTATTCTAATAGTTCTTCCTGATACATAGCCATGCCCACAGTTTGCCTGCCCCAATTTGTTGGAGCAAAATCCATTCTTTTCTTACCCATCTTACTTTGATAGTGTTACATTTAGAGTAGTTTATTTAGTGCTACCGTATTTTCTATCCAGATACTTTCTTGGGAACATATGCAAGGATGTATGTGTATTTATGCAGAGGCCACTGGTGTAGCTCTTCAATCATGATAGACTTAAGTGTTTAATCTTTCTGAGGATGAAAATATGTTGTTAAACTTGGGAATAAAAATAATTTATAAGTTTGCTTATTAATAGTGTAAAGTAATATTGATTCATTTAATAAGAACAGTTTAGTCTAAGCCAAATCATATTCAGTATCTAAACCTAAGCATATAGAATATGACTTTTTAAAAGAATGTTCCCATTTATTAACTTTATTCTTTGAGAACAGGTATACTAGAATTCTCAAGTTTCTTTTTATTTCATCTAAGCTTTTATTCTTGGTATGTTAAGCTATTTATATGAGGGTTGTAATGTTTTTTTTTCCTCTTAGATTTTATAGTAGGCCATTTTTTTCTAATCCTTTGTTTCTGAAATTTGGAATACATTGGAGTTGCTCATCTCACTGTGTACAGTTCCATGCTTACACACTAATTCTGTGAAGAATCCTGAGGTAATGGGAGTTCCAGGCAACCAGAGGAGTTTTCTTCTTATTGTCATACAGAGGCCTTGTTCATTTAACCTATGATACATCTATTCAGTCAAGCCGTGCTTCTCAACCCAGCTTGAGAATTAACTTAGGGATCCCTATGTCTCAGGACTGAACCAGAAGTTTTATTTTAATTGGTTTGAGGTGCGGATATGTTAAAGCTCCATACACAATTCTAATGTGCTGCTGTGGTTAAGAGCCACCCTTAAAACAGAGCAGGTCCTAAGACTGCCATGTAGCTACTTTGCAAAAGTGTGCTTTTTGCCCAGTAACCATGTAGATAGAAGCTTGAGGATTTTTATTTTTATTTTTAATTTTTTCCTTTTAAATCTAGTTGAATAGGGGATAGGATTGAAAGAGTGCTATGGGAAATATATCCATGTGGAGATTTGATCTAAGAGCTTGCAACCCATTTAGGTGATTTTAGAGGTTTATAACTTTAGATAAGTTTCAAAAATATTCTTCAAACAAAACTGTTAGGCTTTAGTAAATCACTCTTTTATACATGACAATCTTCCTAAAGATGTGACTCCCAGACCTCCTGCAACAATGTCACCCAGGGAACCTGTTGAAATCTTAAATTTCTCGGCTCCAATTTTGACTTTGTCAATCATGATCTCTTGGGGACAGTAACTGGGTTTTCCAGGTGATGGCTAGACACACTTAGCTTAAGAACCACTGATGTCCACTCAAGCTCTGAGGGCCGCTCCTCATATCATAACATCTCTGGGTAAAGTTAGCTTGTAGATCCTAATGTTATGTAGATTTTGTTTCCAGTTCAGCACATTCTTAATATTCAGCCATCTGCAATGCCATATGCTCACCAGGAAGATATACAGGGCAAGAAAATGCAGAGATGATGTGAATATAATGATGGTGTTACTGGAAATGGAAAATGAAAGGGTAAAAATGTCAATTTCCCTCCAAGCCCATTCATGTATGATGTATTATATAACTCCTCCTTTTCAAGAGGATGGGTGTTTCTAGAGAAAGTTACATGCATCTAGCACTACTGAAAGTGTGGCTGTTGGGTGACTTGCTGTGAAAATGTGCCAGTGTGTGGAGCAGGATGCATGTATGGAGCTGCTAGCTATTCTGTGGGAGAAAACCAAGAGATTTATTGGTTATGTTTTATATCCTTCATGCCATTTCACTGGGTGTGCTTCTGATCTTTAGGACCTCTCTTATGGGGTTATTATAATTAAATACATAGGTAGATAACAGTTATAGAGCTCTTACTATATACCAGGCAATGTGACATGTGTTTTAAGTATGTGTGTGTGTTTTCTTTCATGCTACAAATGAAGACAATTTTTAATTCCATTTTCTACATGAGGAAATTGAGATTTGAAGAGGACTTAGTAGTAGAATTGAGATATAAGCCCATATTTTGATTTAGAATATGAACCCCCATCTTTCAGATATAATGTATACTCTCCAGTGTAGAATGACTCACAACACTTGGATGAGTTTCCTTGGGCTACTGTAATAAAATAGGTGGCTTTAAACTACAGAAATCTGTTCTCTGGTAGATCTCTGTATGCTAGGACTTGGCAATCAAGATGTTGGTAAGACCATGAGTAAGAGGTTTGGAGAAACAGCCTGATTTACTGTTTTGTGGATGAAGAATATAAAAATGATGAGGTAAAGTGGGAGGGAAGGGAATTAAAATGGTTCATAGTTGGTCTAGAATTTCAAATGTAGTCTGATGAAAAACCTAGAATTTTGATATCCTAACATGGAAAGAAGTGGAGAGGTTAAATCTTATCTGTAGGACCAGGTACCAGAGGAAAGGGAAAGAATTCAAGGAAAATTGAATTAAGTCATTTATCCAAAGATGTTAGTTATCCAAGAGAAGGAGACCAGGTGCTTTAGGAAAAAAAGGTGCCTGTGCATAGTTCTCAACAACCGAGGACTGCAGTGGTGCTAGGTTGACAAGCACATTGTACAATGTTATAATAACCTACATCTGCAAGTTGGGAATTATGAGCTTTGGGTAACATAGATGAAGATACCATTTGCAATGTATATCATACTCTTGAGGTAGAGGATGAGTGTGTTGGTCTAGCCCAGTGGTTGGCAAACTCATTAGTCAACAGAGCCAAATATCAACAGTACAACGATTGAAATTTCTTTTGATAGCCAAATTTTTTAAACTTAAACTATATAGGTAGGTACATTGTTATTAACTTAATTAGGGTACTCCTAAGGCTTAGGAAGAGCCACACTCAAGGGGCCAAAGAGCCGCATGTGGCTCGCGAGCCGCAGTTTGCCGACCACGGGTCTAGCCAGTAATACAGCTACTAGGATGCAAACTACAGAAACAATAGCTTATTTTTTTTGTTTGTTTGTTTTGTACCTTAACTTTTCCCCAGTAAGTATGGTCAAAAATAAGTAGGAAAAGGGAATTAATTATAATATGTTAAAGTATCTGGTATAGTTTTATCAGTAACCATTACATTTATTCCTATTAGTTATGGAGTATGTGCTATTTAGAGTTCACATGTTCTCATAAACAGGGATTTAAAGTTAAATTAAATTCTAACTCTCTTTGACATTCTCTGTTTAGATTTTTGTCATTAATGAGTTTGTCTATTAGATAACATCAAATATGACGAGGGTGCACTATAAAACAGCAAAATGTGAAATGCCTATAATTGGGATACATCTATTGCAGTAATTTGCACATAATAGACATAAAATAACTATTTGCCAAATGATTGAAAGTAATCCAAAGTTAAACATTCACCAACAGAACAGCAAACAGAAGGGCCACACAGTGATAGTGTTTGGAGAGATGACAGTTCAGAGTCTCCAGAGGTGGAATCCAGTGAACAGTGCTGTACCGTGAAAGCTCCGAGAACTGCTACAGAAAGCACACTGTTTATTTCCATTCCCGTATCGCCATCAAAATCAGCTGCCCAATACTTTTCCAGCTCAGTAATGCAAAGGCATTAGTGGTTGGTAGCTGCATTGGTCATGTGATCCTATATCACAATTTATTTTTTTTTTTGGGGGGGGGGCACTGGAGTTTAGGACTTTTAATTTGTCCCATAGCTGCTGAAGCAAAATTATGATAAGACATTCTGCTCTCCTTTATACCCCAATGCACACACACAAAAACTATTTGTAGGGAAAAATGGTTTTGTACACAGGAAGAAACATTATTAACTCAAAACTTACAGATAAGGGTTAATTCTATCACTCATCTCTTTTAAAAGTTTACACAAATATCCAGTCAGAGCCAACAGGTATCTCCTTTGACATGTTATCTAAATGAATTTCCAAGTAGACCACAGGACTGTATACTGTCTTGGAATGTCCTTAGAAGGCTCTGTCATTGATTGGGTAACAGAGTAAAAACACCAGAGTCCTTTCTTTCAAATGGAAGAGGGAAAGACAGGGATAGAAGGAACTCTTCAAACTTCATCTTCTTTCCTTGTGGCTTATGGTCTCCTCCTCCTCCTCGGCCTCCAAAACCTCCCTGGCCTCTGCCACCAAATCCACCTCGGCCTCCCCTGCCACCACCTCTGCTTCCAAAGACACCTCTGCCTCCACCAAGACCCCCAAAACCACCTTCACCCTTAGGCTCAGCCCGGTCCAAAGTAACTTTGTTTCCATCCATTTCACCATCTCCCATGGCCTCCTTGGCGGCTTTGGCGTTTCCCTCACTGTTGAAGTCTGCAAATCCTTTGGAAGAGCCCAGTCAGTGACCTTGCCCGGACAGAGCCATCAAGTGACTCCTTCAATGTCTCTTCTGTAGTCTCCTCAGACAGACCCTCGACAAACAGAATTTTGGATGGCTGGCTTCTTGCATAGGATGATCTTCTGGATCCTTGCAATTCCAACCTGATTGCGCTGCCCTCGGTTTTTCTTTTATTACAGGAATTTAAAGCTTCTTTAGCATCTAAACATGAAGCAAATCCTATAAATGCATACCCTATAGATTTGCCATTTTGTTTCTGGGGCACTTTGATAAAAGTTGCCTTCTTAAATACTTACTGAAGAGTTGCTTCTGTTTCACTGTAGGAAAGGTTGCTTAAAACCAGAGTTTTTTGACTCACCACTCCAAGTGCTATTCTTTCCACGTCTATAATCTTGATTTTGACCTTTCTCTCCAGTATAGTACAGGAAAATGGATCGCCCATCTATTTCTGTTCCCTGCCTTTCTTCCAAGATTTTCTCTGCATCAGCTTCTGTCTTAAATTCAATAGAAGCAATCCCTTTACTCTTCCCATCCTTGCTGACTAATCTGATCTCCATAGTATCTTCAAAAGTTTCTTTTAATTCATCCCGAGTAACTTTATAAGGCAGTTTTTTTTAGCCCAAAGTGTTCTTGCATCTCAATCTTTTTTATTATCTTTACCTTTGTTTTTTTTTTCTAGTTTAATTGCATAGCCAAATACTTTTAAACCAGTGAGTTCTAAGGCTTTTTCTGGGTCCTCAGCTGATTCAAAATCCACATAGGCAAACTTCCTAGACACACCAATTCTGACATCCACAACAGTAAGATCATTTTTAGCAAAAACATTACTGAAACTCATTTTTAATTCAGGAGCAGATTTGCTGAAGTTCAGGTTTACAACAAAGAGATTGAAAGCCATGGTTGGTTCTCTGGCTTCCACTTTCTATTTCTTAGCCTCAGGAGGAGCTTTCTGTTTGGCCATATCCTTCTTTCATTTCCCAGTTGCTTCTTTGACAGGCTCTTCCTCCTCCTCCTCCTCCTCCTCTTTGTCATATTCCTCATCATCATCCTCTTCATCATCTTCCTCTTCATCATCACCTTCTTCATCCTCATCCTCAGCTGTGCTGTTGGCCTTCACAGGAACAGCTTTTATGGGATCTTTCTTGCCTTTGGCTGGTGTAATCTCTATAGGTTCTTTTTCAGAATCATCTTCATCATCATCCTCATCTTTATCATCTTCTTCTTCATCATCATCATCGTCATCATCATCATCATCATCATCACCTGAGGCAGGAGCAGCCACAGCAAGAGTTTTCATCACTGCTGGCTCAAATGCATCCTCATCTTCATCCTCCTCCTCTTCATCATTATCTTCTTCACTGTCATCATCAAAATCATCTTCATCATCATCCTCATCTTTATCATCTTCTTCTTCTTCATCATCATCATCGTCATCATCATCTGAGGCAAGAGCAGCAGCAGCGAGAGTTTTCATCACTGCTGGCCCAAATGCATCCTCATCATCCTCCTCCTCGTCATCATTATCTTCTTCACTGTCATCATCATCTTCCTCATCACTGTCTTCCTTCTTGGCGTTCTTGCCATTCTTTGCTCTCTTGACTGGGATGGCTCCCTTTTTACCAGGGGTTGCTACTAATGCTTTTCCTGTTGTGCCTCCCTTCTTGCCAAGTGTGGCTAATGCTTTAGCTGATGTAACTGTTGCCTTTTTGCCAGTGGTCAGCATAGCCACTGCCTTTTTGCCAGGAGTGGCAACTACTTTCTTGCCTGGTGTGGCAACTGCAATCTGTTTTGTTGGGGAAAACATCACCTTCTTTCCTGGAGTTGTGACAGCCTTCTTGCCTTTTTTGGAGGAATGATAACCTCTTCTCCACAGCTTTCATCTTCTTCATCTGACATTTCCTCATCTTCACTATCTTCTTCTAACTCCTTTGGAGGAGAAGCCATTTTCTTGGGATCACCTTGATTTTTACTATCCTCTGTGAGCTTCACCATGAAGGTAGCTTATGATGGTGGAGTGTGTGGCAAGTGAGTGGTGCAGATGTGCCCAGAGGAACCAAACGGTGTCGAGGGCTGTCATTGGTACTCTTAGCAATTTACTTTTGATAGGAAGTATGTCCAAAAACTGAAGATATGACAATTACCAAAATAAGTGTTTATTTTTTTTCCACAAACAAGAAAGCAAAAAGATACTGTGTTCATTTCTTATCAAAAAAGAAATATTCCTAAGAGAACATTTTTCTTGTTCGGTACAAGCACTAATAAAATTTGAAAACAAAAAAATGTTTTTCTTTCAGTTAATATTTGGCAGTAAGTAGATAACTGTTTCAGATGCCAGGTTGTTAATTTCATACCACCAATCTACTGTCTTTTTTATGTTTGCATTTCTTTTTCTATTTAGAGGTTAAAGTGATATAAAATATTTTTCTGTCTTACAAGAAAAGATAAATAACTTGTAATATATCTTGGATTTTTATTCAGTATTCTTTTCTCTAGAATTAGTGGGGGGGGGAGAAAAGAAAGTAGCTTTTAAATAAAAATGCTGGGTTTTGGAAAAATTGAAATTCATGGTATGTTTTTATCTTAGAATAATTTATTCTGAAAGTACTACTATAGCATTCATAATTAGAAAACATTGCCATCTTTTTTGTTGAGTTCATTCTTTGGCCAATAATGAGAAACAGCTTCTCTAAAGCATTCATTAAATGCAAACCTGACAAAGTCCCGAAGAAGAACAGACATCTAGTATCCTACCAACGCTCTCTTAAGAAAACGTTTTTTCCAGATGACTAAAGTATACTTCCCTCAGATCATTTTCCAAAAAGGGATCATAACCCACCCCTGAACTAATTGGCGGCAAAGGGATCGGACTTACGATAAATGGCTTAATCTACTGGAGTAATAATAGGTGTTAGGAAGTTGGACAGAATGCCTTCTATACTTCGTAACACTTTTTGAAGTAATGTTCTAATTAAATAAGAAAACTAAAATATCCAAAACTATGTCTGAAACATCACAAGGGCTCAATGCATGGCTGGTGTTCTTAAAATGCACAGTTCTCAAAACACAAATCCAGTTGACTGCCAAATTCTGTTTTATTGACTCACATTTTGGAGAACATTTTCTTATTTTCAGAAAATTTATAAACATCTTGATCTTATCCAATTTGTACTACTGTAGTTTTTTATTCACTGTCTTTCTGACTCCAGTTTCAAGCCTTGTTTCATTAAACAGAAGTATTGCTGTCCTGCCAAATTTATTTTCCTTGCCGCTCTGAAGGATACACTGACAGTACCCTTCATCAGTTCCTTTATAATAGCTCTAAATTTTCTATTCTCCTTATCCCAGGTGCCCAAACCATTACATTCTTGGATTGAATCTATTTCCTTTTCTGTTTATTTTTGAAATTAAAAGATATTGTTCTCTTATGTGCTAACCATATTACTATTTGTTTCCTCTAGCTTTGTTTTTTCCTTTTCACTTGAGTGATTAGATTGCCTATAGCACAATTCATAGTATTCACTAATGTCTATCATGGAAAAGAACCTCTGCGATAGCCCCCTATGCTCCTTGGCTCCTGGAACTTACACCAAGGCTAATTTTCTCATCTTGGTTGTAAGCTGGACATACGGAATTGATCATAATGAACATAATATTATTGATGGGATGGACTGTCCCTTCTGAGATTAGTTTATCAAAAGACCATCATGGCATCTGTCTTGGATGCTTGCTTATGGGTGCTCTCTTTCTCTCACTAGCTCTTGCTCTCGCTCTCACTCTCCCGCTTTGTCAAAATGCTCACTCTGGGAGAACCTAGCTGACAGCTTGTGAAGCAGCACAGTGGAGAAGCACATATAGCAAGAGACTGAGACCATTAGTGTACATTTAGAAACATCCTTCCCACTGCCACACCAGTTGAACTTTGGGATTAGACTGTAGTAGTCAACAGCTTGACTGCAACCTGCTGAGAAACCTTAATATAAATTAACTCAACTAAGAACCTGTAGAAACTGAGATATCATAAAAGCTTGTCATTAAGTCTCTAAATTTTATGGTCATTTGTTACATAGTAATAGACAATGAATAGATCTATTTCTTTTATAGATTTTCTCCATATTTTGCTGTAGCATTTCCATATTTTAACCTATTTCTTCTATTCATACTTATGTAAATCTTAAAATTGAGTAATACATTGTAGTTTCCTTCAGCAATTTTATATATGACATTTCCTATATGAAAACTGTCTTTCTATTAGGAACAAAGATGATTTAGGCTTTCTCTCTTTATGGTTCTTGATCTACTTTCTCCTAATTTCCACTTCACACCCTGTAGCCACCAGTATCTTCTATTTGCAAGACCTCTAATTTTGTGGGCTATTAGTGCTTTGTATTGTTTTTCTGATGTGTTTACCTCTTGTATGCAAAAACTGATATGTGTTTCACTGTATCATGGCACGACATTTCTTTCTATTTCTAAATAGCTTTAGATATATTAGTGAAAATAGTTTATTTGTTAGACTTAATTGGAGCTACCTGTCTTCTGAAAATTCTTTGGATTTGTACTGATATACATGGCATGATGGATTTTTAAAGAGACTTCATTAACGAGAGCTTTAAATATGATCACTTATTTAACTGATGAAGTCTAATTAGGCAACAATTCAAACATAACTGCTACATTTTTGACAGTGTTAGAATTTATTACAGTGGAGGAACTATCACTCGAAATTTTGTTATATCCTTCATACAGCCTCCTAAACAACGCCATGGCTTTCCTTCTGACTGCAGGTTTGATTTGAGTGTCAGTGCCAGTTCTAATACTGACTGTAACATAGCCCATCAAATATATGAAGCTTCACAGATATAGCTTTAAATCTCTCTCTTCTTCTTCTACAGTATTTGTACCTCCAATGCTTTAGTTCCCTTGTATTCTCTATTCTGGCTCTGATTTTCTGAATAAGAAAAAAGTTGGCTCACTTATATATCTTGTATTACAATATTCAATGAAATATATTTTTATAAAAATGCATCTTAAAAATGGGGTCCCTCTTTCAAAGCCAGCTGTCGATCATTTATTTAAAAAGTAATATCATCATAATTAATGAAAGAAATGTTAATTTAACTTTGATTATTTATAAAAGATTAAAACAGGATAAAAATTCCATGAACTATATGGCTTACACATGTCTTCATGAACACTAATGATAAAAATATGGGAAATTAGAAAATAAAAAGTGAAATACTTTAGTTATTTCCATTACAATATGTGTGTAATTAATGCAATTGATAAATGCTTATTTCTTTCCTTTTCAAAACTGGCTATATATAATTAATATATATATATATATGTATATACATATGTATATGTGTATATCTATATGTGTATATATTAAAAACTCTAGCTCTTCACCTAAAATAAGTTAGTTTTTTTTCCTCTAAGTTCCCCCCTCCTTCTATAGACAAGTTATTTCACTGAGCCTGACTTTTTTATTGTTGTACTTTATGTTATTTTCAGCCTTTTATCGACATATACTGTAAACTTTCAAATTATTTTAAATCTTTGCAATTTTATTTATTCAAGACAAAAAAGAAAAAACAGAGTCAAACATTTTTTGGAAACAGTAATGATGCTGATCCCAATATTTGCATTTTCACTGAATTTGTTTGCAATTTTCTGTAGACTCGTTAAAATCTAATTTTCACACAAAGATAAATGTGTTGTGTAAATGCTTAACACTAGTACAGAATTTTATACATTATTTATATCTGAAGATTTTTTTAAAGTTGTTATATATCTAGTACTTGGGCAAATTGACTCTTTAAGCTACTTGACATTCAACTTAATGTCATTGTAGCCTGTCCTATCAGGATTACTACTAAAAGAACATTTAACTAGAAACTTCACATAATGTCCTAAAAAGTCACACTAAATCTTATTTCCTGAAAGGAGTAACTATAATGCATGTTTAAATCTGCATTTTTAATTCCATAAGTCTGTTACTCCAGAAGAACAGAGATGAACGTTATAGGGAAGGAAGAATTTCAAATCCTTCAAGAAAAATTGAAACTAAAATTACATTATTTTCTAGATTAAGGATAATATATACAGAACTCTCAATAAATATCATAAAATAAATAAATCAGACCTATTGAACAAATTTGATTAAAATGTTAGGATATATAGAATATAGTGTTACATTCTATATAACAATTTCATTAATTAGAAGATTTTCTACTTGGTTTTAATAAATCAATTCTGTATGGAAAGCACTAGGGAGAATTGCCTTAATAATCATGCATGTGGTACAAGTAGCCAGGAAATTAAATTACTCATAAAGTTAATTTAAGGAAATAATTTTCTGAGTCTGAAGATAAGCAACATATTAGACAAATATCAACATATTGACAAAGTAATCACAATGTTAAAATCTGTTTTAAATTTTGAGTGGGAAAAGGTAGGAAAAAATAATGGCAAATGTAAATAAATGTATATTATTCAAAACTATTGAAGAAATAAAGTATTTCTTCCCCTATCAGATCATAGCAAGAGCCATGTGTTATGTCTGAGGTGTTATAGTTTATAAAATACATCAACTAATGGTGCATGGTGAAGATCGTGACCAATGTAGTAAAAGGCTAGAAAATCATATTAGTTGGAACTAAGACTTTTACATAAAAAGAGAGAATGAGATAAATATGAAGAATATTACAGGCTTATTTTACTATATTCAGCATTAGATATTAGTTGATCTTGTGAAATTGAACAAATTATTTCATCATTTGGAGTTTTCTTTTTTTTTAATATATTTTATTGATTTTTTACAGAGAGGAAGGGAGAGAGATAGAGAGTTAGAAACATCGATCAGCTGCCTCCTGCACATCTCCTACTGGGGATGTGCCCGCAACCCAAGTACATGCCCTTGACCGGAATCGAACCTGGGACCTTTCAGTCCCCAGGCCGACGCTCTATCCACTGAGCCAAACCAGTTTCGGCATCATTTGGAGTTTTCAAGTTACCTAACTGTTCTTTGTAAAATGATGCCTACATCACAGTCACACGAAGAACACAGTTGTCACCCAAGAAATCTTACCTTCTTCATATTTGACTGAAATATGAAACCTACCTGATTGAGAACTAGAAAAGATAGATTTGGGCATGAGCTGCAATGATGTACTGTCGAACTTGGCAAATCATTTCTCAGTTAACTACATATAGAAAATGATGACTTAATAAAATAGTTTTAGGGGTAAAAGGACAAACTTTACAGTAAGGGGTTTAATTTTTTTCTTTTCAGAAAGAAAATGGAAGTTTTAGAAAAAAACTTAAATTACTTTCTAGGGACAAGTATACAGAGAGAATGGGAAGGAGAAAGAAGATATAAAAAGTGTGGTTGAGAAGGACAAATATGAAAGGATTATGTTCATTGTAATGGAAATTCACTATTACTAGTTAGATTTGAGATTTATGAATATTAATTTGGAGGAAATTAAGATACATAAAGGAGCAATATTAAGGTGTTTTTTCAAATAGAAGCAGCTTCATATTTCTTCCCATGTAGGAAAAGCAAAAGGGTAAGGGAGCCTGGCTGATGTGGCTCACAGGTTGAGCATTGATCCAAGAACCAAGAGGTCACTGGTTTGGTTCCTGGTCAGGGCACATGCCCAGGTTGAAGGTTCTATAGCCAGTAGGGGGTGTGCAGGAGGCAGCCAAATCAGTGATGTTTCTCTCTCATTGTTCTATCTCTCTTTCCCTTTCCCTTCCTCTCTCTCTCAAAATTAATAAAATATATAAATTTTAAAAAGGAAAGGGAGACCCATAAGAGAAGATGTGGTGGGATGAATTCAGTAGAGACATAGCTAGAAGAAGATAATAAAAGGAGGGCTTTACCCTTAGGAGTAATGGTACACTTCTAAACTGTGGCCATGCTGATTTAACTACCATATTAATATCACACAATATATAAGGCTATATGTATATATCTCCTTCTAAACTAAGAGGAAAATCCTGAAAGAGGAATTATCCCATCATGGTTCTATCATTTTGTTTTATTATTCAGTGTATGTACAATCATCCAGTAATTTTTGTTTTTAAGTAAGCTGTGCTATTTTGAAACTATAAGGAATAATGTCATCACCACAAAAGATGATTTTTATTGCAAATTATGTATTTAAACATGCACATATCTACATTTACACAATTATTTTATCAAAAAGACTTAAAAGTCTAAACTAGGTATAATAAAATGTTTATTATTTAGATACAGAGATTTGTATCCTATATAATAAAAGCCTAAATGCTAAGTGTCCAGCTGTTTGTTCTATCATTCAACCAGTCGCTATGATGTGCAATGACCACCATGGTGCAGACACTCCAACCGGTAGGTTAGCTTGCTGCTGGGGTCCAGCTGATCCGGACTAGGCGAGATGGGCTGGACATGCCCTGGAGCCTGGTCCCTCCCCCAACCGGTAGGTTAGCTTGCTGCTGGAGTCCAGCTGATCTGGACTAGATCAGATGGGCTGGACATGCCCTGGAGCCCTCCCGCAGTTTCTCCCCACCCCAATTGTGCACCAGTGGGGTCCCTTGGCCTGGCCTGGGCCCTCTCGCAATCCGGGACCCCTTAGGGGATGTTGTAGAGCTGATTTTGGCCCCATCTCTGCGGGCCAGGCCGAGGGACCCCACTGGTGCATGAATCTGTGCACCGGGCCTCTAGTAGTTTATCAAAAGAATAACGATGTGAAGATTGCAAATACTTCTGGTAGTTCTAGTAACTGTTGGCATTACATTTCCATGCTGATGTTCAGAGAGGGCTTCCATCCAATCATGAAAAATATAATCATATAGAACATCAAAAAGTAAGCTGTAAAAATAGACTGAAGCTTAGAAAAATGATTCCAATTTGACGGGCACCCTTATTACCCGCTTCCCAAACCCAAATCTGAAAACTAGGACAATAAAGGAAGGGACAGAAAATGAATTTTAAAGGGTTTCATGACAATACAAATAAATAAAAGCAAGGATATTCTAAGAGTGGAAGAATTGTTTGTAAAATAGAACTTTAAAATACATTTAAATCAAATAAAATAATCAACATTTTATGGGGAATTACTAGATTTAAGGTTTAGGAACTTTAGATTATAACTCTGATTCAGCTGTTATTAAACGGGGGACCTACTGATAATCCTTAAAGGTGTCATAATTTTTATTCTTTATATAATGCAGGATTGGATTAGTTTATATCTAGGATTTCATTTGACTTTGATAGTATATCATTCTAAAGAGTATTTTATGACTTCTTTTTTATCTAGCAAATATGACATGTTTTGTTTTTTGTGTTTTTTTTTTGGACAGTTGCTAATGTGATAGGGAGTCAGAGGGAAACTCATTGTCCACTAAACCCCCAGTGCAGAGGCGATGAGTGAGTGACAATCTCTGTACAGAAATCTCTGCACACCACAGATCTGTAGGTTAGTTCTGACATCCCTCCCCTAGAAAAGTCCTCAGAGAGTTAGGTCAGCACTTCTCTTTAGTTTCAAGGATGAGAAGGCAACATTCAGCACGAGGAAAAGGCACCTTAAGACAGTGATGGCGAACCTTTTGAGCTCGGCGTGTCAGCATTTTGAAAAACCCTAACTTAACTCTGGTGCCGTGTCACATATAGAAATTTTTTGATATTTGCAACCATAGTAAAACAAAGACTTATATTTTTGATATTTATTTTATATATTTAAATGCCATTTAACAAAGAAAAATCAACCAAAAAAATGAGTTCATGTGTCACCTCTGACACACGTGTCATGGGTTTGCCATCACTGCCTTAAGAGATGTCATTCGAACCTGGTAGGATAAAGTCCAGGGTCTGCCACAGGAGTTTTTAATCATTGGATTTCATGTGATGTTGATTGTTTTACGTGATGGAGACACATAGGGATTGTGATACATCACAGAGGACCAAAACTACCACTTTCAGACATGGCAGTATTTATGAAAGTGTACATAGGATCAGTAGGAGGCCATTTGATTAAGCTGGTATCAGGCGTAGAGCTAGGAATCAGAATTCTGAAATCAGGATCAGATAGATTTTTTATGGATTAATGTGATGAACAAGCAGGGGTGGATGGTCAATGATGAATGCATAGAGATCAGTAAGGATCATGGAATAAACTATGAGACAAATTATGTTGCAGGTCTGAATTGCACAAGCTTTTTTTATTTTTAATAATGTATTTCCAGGGAAAACAGAGCATTCTGTGAAGAAAGCTTCCAGTTCCACAGGGTTGAAGATTAAGGAAACTAAGAACTAAGGACAATTTTTTTTATAATTGCCACTTGTGACTATGTTATTTTTAAGAAATATACTTTGAAGCTATGTGAAACCCCTTGAGGTATATATCTTTTGGGTATTTTCTATCAGTTTTATAGTGATGAAGTCTTTTGATTAGGTCTTAACCAAATTATATTTTACTAGAGGCTTGGTGCACAAAAATTG
>NW_005357311.1:100565-134932 GCF_000412655.1 Myotis brandtii | reverse complement strand
GTTTGTCCCCCAGCCCAGCCTGCACCCTCTGCAATCTGGGACCCGTCAGGGGATGTCCAACTGCTGGTTTAGGCCCGATCCCACTGCAGTCGGACATCCCTCTCACAATCTGGGACTGCTGGCTCCCAACAGCTCGCCTGCCTGCCAGCCTGATCACCCCCTAACTACTCCCCTGCTGGCCTGATTGACACTTAACTGCTCCCCTGATGGCCTGGTCCCCCCCAACTGCCCTTCCCTGATGGACAGGTCACCCACAACTGACCTCCCCTGCCAGCCTGGTCACCCCAACTGCCCTCACCTGCCAGCCTGGCCGCCCCCAACTGCCCCTGCTGGCCTGATTGACACTTAACTGCTCCCCTGATGGCCTGGTCCCCCCCAACTGCCCTTCCCTGATGGACAGGTCACCCACAACTGACCTCCCCTGCCAGCCTGGTCACCCCAACTGCCCTCACCTGCCAGCCTGGCCGCCCCCAACTGCCCTTCCCTGATGGACAGGTCACCCACAACTGACCTCCCCTGCCAGCCTGGCCACCCCAACTGCCCTCACCTGCCAGCCTGGCCGCCCCCAACTGCCCTCCCTTGCTGGCCATCTTGTAGCAGCCATCTTGTGATGACATGGGCACGGCCATCTTGTGACCAACATAGGTGCCTGCCCTGTACTGCTTCCTGAGTTAGAGTTAAGATGACTTGTCCCTTTTCCACTGAAATGGTTGTTGTTGAGGATCTCTCTGCTCCCAATCTTCATATAACAAAGTTTCCAAATCATTGTGTATGAATCTCATTTACTCCATACTGAAAAGAGAAGAGAGGATTTCTAGGCGATTCATGAGCAGTTTATTTGCTTGGACAGCATGCCAGTCTTACAGGGGAACTTTTTTTTTCTCCAGAAAATAATTAATAGTTAATTTCAATGTATGTACACCCAGTATATCTCAGATCCACATCTTCTGCTTTCAAGAGCCACATCTTAATTCAGACATTGAAAAGCATGTAAAAGAATGTAACCTGTGCTAGCCTGTGCAGTAAACAAAGGGAAAAAAAGACCAAAGGACTTGATTAAATTTTCATAATAATGCCCTGGGCCTTCTTCCATTAACAATATTTCTCAGAGTGGAAGATATAGTCTTAGAAAAAAGTTTTAAATTCTTGTTTATGTCTCTTACTGCAATAGTCACATCTCATGGCTAATGATTTACAATTAAAAGGTCCTCAGATCGTAATACTGATGATATATCATTTGAATTAGTCTCAGAGTAATTTAGGAATTCCATGGACTGGTAACTTCGTTGACTCCATTATGCACAGTTGAGAAAATGTTTCGATATAAGCTAAAGATGACAAAGATTGCTTAGAAGAGAATGCTGTGGAATCAATCAAGTCCACAATCTCTTTTCTTAAACATTTGCTGCCAAAGCTCAGATTAAAAAAAATAAAAGTTATAAAGGAAATATAATGCATATCCAATAAATTATTTGATACCCCTGGTGGATTCTAGACAAATATTCCATCATCACACACATTAATATTTTTCCAATGAATGTGTCTGGTTAGTTCAGATTTTGCTGCCAAATGCCTTTACACCAATCTTAAATAAAACAGCTTTTGCTCTTTTTAGAGCTTTTTAGATTGGAGGAATTCAAATAAGGTATTATTGTTATAGTAGCATCTTAGGATTTTTATCTATCTATCTCTACACTAAGTTACCTAAAATTCAATAAACTAAAAAGAACTTATTTTGAATACATTATCACAGTATTTTTTTTTTCATATATCTTATGGGAGTTAAAATAGAAAGCTCAGGCATCATGTTCTCTGGAAAGCTTTTCTATAATATCAATGTGTGGCCTGGGCAATTTCACCACCTCCATATTCTCATGGCCTCTCACTGAGCACTTTCCACTCTCTATCATAGCCGTCTCTTTATGTCTGTGGCTCTCCGTGTCAATCAGTTGATAGGTGTTTTCTTATGAGAACCATTCAGCAAAAGCAGAACCACAAGAAACAATTTACTTCATTTACACATGTTATGCCTTTCATTCATAACTTGTGAACTCACTAGAACCAAAAAACGTTTAACAAACATTTCTCTGTGTCATTTGTGACTGCTGAGCTACAGTGCTTGTTTTTCTATATATGCTAATCTAACAAAGACTTTATAAAGAGTAAAATATATACTACCACTCGGGTTAGCAGCAACGTGTGTGTTTCATTTAAACTCTTGTTATAAAGATTTGCTCAGTATAAGAGTAGGCCAGTTCACAAAGTGACCAATATACCAGTTTTAAAAGAAAATGTGTTATTTTCAAATACTCATTTTGATTACTGCCATTTATGTTAAATATCTACAATACTCAGACACATGTATTTAGTAATCTAATAAATTCAGAATGTCTTATGGGAATATGTTAGTTTATATTAATTATTGTTAAGTAATCTCTACAGACACATGTTCTATTATCTTATCTTTGTGCTTTCTAAAAATTATCCCAAGGATTCTTTTGCCAATGATTCAAACAGCATATCAACTTTAATTTGTCATTTATAATAACTAGAAGTTCAGATTTACTATGATAGTCTTCTTGTCATTTACTAATTTATCATACTTGTCTAGTTTTTACTTTTTTTCAGCATATTTATCCTACTTAATTTGTTATCCTTTCATCATAGGCTATTTATGGATGATATATAATTTAAGATATTCATGTTCATTATATAATACTGCCTTTTACTGCTTTGATCATCTTACCCCTTCATGCTAAAATTGTCTGTAGTCAGCTACCAAGGAAATATATTCCACTGTTCCTTGTTAGAAATCAATATTTTAACATTTTATCTGACATAGGGTTGTTTCAGTGACTTCTTTTTTCAGATGTTTTGAGTATCACTTTTTTGGAATCTCAAGGCAACCACTTAGAATGTAATTTGCCAAAACCACAATAGTATATATGATTTAATTCTATATTCTATGGTGATTAATCAAAACTTTGGCATTTTAATTTGATGTGGTGTTAGAGCCCTATTGTTTGGTTTTATATGTATGTTTTCTTACAATTTTTATATCTTTGTTGAAATTCTCACTTTGATTATGCATTGTTCTCCTTACCTGAGTAAACATCTTTATGGCCATTACTTTGAACACTTTATCAGGTAAAACTCTTACCTCCATTTTATTAAGTACTGTTTCTGGAGTTGTATCTTTGTTTTATTTTGTTTGAAACATAGACCTCTACTTCTTCCTTTTTCTTGATTATGTGTTGGTTTATCTGCATTGAGAAAATACAGCCACCTCCGCCAGTCTTCACAGTGTGGTCTCAGAATATGAAGCTTATCATTCAGACTGGCCCTAACTCTTTGTTGTTTCTCAAAACTTTGCCATGGTCCATGCTGCCTTCTTTGTTGTTAGTGGCTCCCAGTGGTAAAGGGGATGCCAGGACCTGTCGGAGTCCTGCAGGGAAGGCTCTCAGTAAGCACTGTTACTGGTCCGAAGTCCTTGTGCCCAGTGTTTTAAAGGCCAAAACTCAAACATCAGAGTTTGGAGTTAACAAAGGTTTATTGATTGAGAAAGTTCCAACAGAGAAGGTGGGTGCCCTAGTAATATCTCAAATTTATCTTACCAAAGTATAGAGCTCAGGCTTCTTTTATGTCAAGGGAAGAGAAAATGGGAGGGGAAATGAGTAATTTATCACTACAGACAGCTGAGCACCAGCAGGGTCCTAGAAGACCATGAAACCTCTTGTTCTCAGTTTGTTGACCTCAGTTGATTTGCGTTCAGTCACCAGGCACCTGCAGATTTGGATAAGCAATTATTATTTTATTACTTGTTTCTCCCATCTCCTCAGGAGAGGCATCTTCCAGCAAGGGACTGTTTTTGTGCAACTCAGGCCTCAAACAATATTCCTCTAATGATTAGCCTGCCTATATGCAAAACATAGCAGGATCTTGAAGGCCCTGGGAACAAAGCAGGCACGAGCAACATGCAGTCAGAGAGACCTAGCCTTTCATTTGGTTACATACCTAATTGCAGGCTGATTGGAAGCCAGGTCCTCAGGGAGAGACCGGGAGCTCGGTGTTTCTTCCATGCTGAATTCTAATAAAGTAGCCTATTAAGAACTAGAGGCCCGGTGCAGGGATTCATGCATGGTGGGGTCCGGCAGGCCCGCCCAGATCTGGGCGGATGGAGCCAGGCCAGCCAGGTGGAGGGACCGCGGGTGGTTGGCTGGCCCTGCCCCCTGGTCAAACTCCAGGTAGAGGTGACAATTTGCATATTAGCCTTTAATTATATAGGATTGTTTCTTTGTTTCGTACACTCCTGTGGGCCTGTGAGCACAAGCCCTGCTGGCCACCAGAATCAGATTACTAAGGGGTGCCTCCTCTGGGTGACAGCCTTAAAAGCCCAGGTGCCAACTGTGAGCATAGACTGCTTCCCGGGAGATACTGGTGACTTGATGTGGGCTACAGGGAGAATATGGAGATAGTATCTGCTAGGAGGATCTCAATTTGTCCTTAGATGAGGGATAAATTACAAGCCCCTCAGGTTACAGCTTTTAAGATATGTCCTTTCAGAAAAGGCTGGGAAATAGCATTTCTGTCTGCTCCCTCTGTGCTGATCCCTGGGCAGGTAGGAAAGTGGGTCTTTGATATTCAGCCAAGAACCCTTTCTTTTCTATAGTCTTTGGGTCTTCTCAATACAAACTCTGTTGGCTTTCAGAGTTAGGTGTTTAGTATCTGGATGTCTTTAATGTGATAGATATTGGGTCCAAACCCTTCCCTACACAGGGTTGGAGGAATTAGAGTTTCCTCTCACTTGTATGTTTCTCCCCATTTTGACATGGGAATTTTCTCATTCACCAGGCATGTAAGAATTGCTTAGCTAGTTCGTGGATTTCTTCCAGAGGATGTGTAGCTGTATATCTGGTGTGTCCCTGGGAAGAGGTGAGTTAAGGAACCCCCCATGTTGTCATCTTAGACCAGAATATGTCTCTTCAATTTAAACCATCATTTCATACAAAGTCTTGACTCAAACATTTCAGATCCCAGAGCTCAAAAGTAAGCAGAAGACATAGAAAGGTCTTTGGATGGATTTAACCACTTGCTAAAGACCAAGATGTGCAGATATTCTACAAGTATAGGGTGTTTTTTTTTTTCATTAAAACTGTTAAAATTTACTAAGCTTAACTACACATTTCACTGAGCATCATATTGAAAACAATAAAGAACAATCTCTAATGTACAGCCTGACAAATAAAGAAAAAAATATGTAATTTAGCAAAATTAATTACCCAACATAATTTGGCTTTTTAAATTTTTTGCAGATAAGAGCAAATTAAGATATGTAGGACAGTAAAGAGTTTATGTTCTGGCCATATAAGTGTCCTCTGGATCATTAAATAGTTTTACGTGGCATTTTCTCACTGGAATATATTTCCGTTTTCTGCAGTCTTCACTTGGCTAAATCCTAATAATGCTTTAGGACCCAGCTTAAATATACCTTTTCATCAGACTATCCTCTATCCTCCCTTTCTAAATTAGTAAGATGCTTCCATTTTAAAACAGATTTCTTAAGAGTGAGATACATGTAATGAGCCCTAAAACATCTTATTAGGCCTGGACAGTGTTGCTCAGTGATTGATCATTTGACCCATGAACCAAGAGGTTGCCAGTTTGATTCCCTGTCAGGGCACATGCTGCATTGCAGGCTCGATCCCCAGTAGGGGCGTGCAGGGGGCAGCCAATCCATGTTTCTATCTCTCTATACCTCTCCCTCTAAAAACACCCATAAAAATGAAGCAAAACAAAACACCATTTTATTAGTAGGAATGTTATTATCAGGATCAATATTGTATCATATAAAGTATATGGGTTTGGAGATCAGATAGTAGCACATTCAAATCCTGACTGACATGGGTTAGCAGTCTGCTCCTTGAATAATTTTCTTAAAATTTCTGAACATCACTTTTTCATCTGTAAATGAGTCAGGGGAATTATACATAATTCTGAAAGGCTTAACGTGGAAGACATTTATGTGATGTTCAATAAATATTTATTCACACACACCCATTCTGCTGGCCCTCTCTACTATTTGCTTCAATTATTTAATTTGTTGCCGGGAAGTAAAAATTTGTACAATTTCAGTTTTCTGCTCACTGAGGAGTGGAAATAAGTATGTGCTTGAGTATACTTTATGATGTGAATGTTATAAATGCTATGAGTAATCAATTTAATTCCAGGTAAATTGTAATCTGTTCTTCATAATCTGCAGAGTATGAACTTGTAGAACAAGGTAACCCTGACTGTAGTTAAAGAGTAAAACTAAACTACAAAAGGAAGTTTAGTCTTAATGGGAAAGACATGATAAAATATCCATAAAAGAGCTCAATATAATTCTAGAAAACAAATGAAAATATAAGACAATTAAAATACATATTAAGACTATAATGTACATGGGCAATAACACATCAAAGTAATGCACTGTTGCTAGACTCTTTGTAAGACTACAGTTAGAGACTTTGAAGTTTGGTTCCTGTCTTTTAGCACAGGCATTATGTAAATTAAATGGTATAGCAGAAGGAAAACAATTTGCTTTAGTAGTCATGATTATGAATCATGAAGATTAGACAGCGTCTTTGCATCTTTAACAGATTCAAGAAGAATTAAGAGTAGAGAACAGTTAGGAAAATCCTGAAAGGGTAAGTCAATGACAAAACTAAGGATATTTACTAATTTGAAGCTGATATCATGAATTTTAAGCAATCAACTTTGTGCAAATTGTCTTTTAAACAGTAAAGTTTAATGTTTAAGTAGGATAAATGATATAGGTGATAAATGAAATAATAAATAATACATGTGTAGCATTACCTTAAATATTATATCATGCCTGAATGCTATGCTATATAATATCTATTCTGATAGCTTTTAACAATTCTCTCTCTCTCTCTCTCTCTCTCTCTCTCTCTCTCTCTCTCTCTCCTCTCTCTCTCTCTCTCTCTTTCTCTCTTTCTTTTTTCCTGAAGAAGTAGTCAGGTTGGGCAGGGATCACTTAACAAACTTGTCACCTAAAGCAGTTAGTGTATTGACAGGGAAGAATTTTGGCTTAATAATTGGATACAGGTGAAAGAGAAGTAATGTCAAGGTCGATTCATTAGCAGTGATTATATGTCACTCCACAACCCTTGTTTTCTCTTTCCTTGCAACATCTACTTAAAAAAAAAGTAAAGAGCTATTTTGTAGGAACCAAATGATAAGCAAAAGCAAATTTTTCATATTTTGAAGAGGAAGTTGAGCATGGCTAGTATCAGATTGCTGGAGATGACTATGTTGATAAGCTTTTTTTTTTTCCCACCTCTGTGACCCTCCTGCCCCCCCCCCAAAAAAAAAAAACTTCCAAAATATAGAAGAATTAATTCTGATATAGGTTAAGTACACAGTTATCTTCAATTTGGAACAGAAAGGTTCTTTCATTCATTCATCATTCATTCATTCATTCATTCATCAAAGATTAAGCAAATCCATTCCCTACTGGAGTGACTCAGTTTGTTGATCATATCCTGTGCACTGAAAGGTTGCTGGTTCCATCCCCAGTCAGGGCACATACAGAAGGCAACAGATCAATGTTTCTCTATCACATGGATGTTTCACTCTCACGTGATGTTTCACTCCTGTACTTCACACAGTCTTTTCTCTCCCATCCTCTCTCTAAGCATGTCCTCAGGTGAGGATTAAAAAAACAAGAAAAGTTTAACAAATCCTGAGGGATCTGCAATTGAATAGGCCACAGACACACACATTTGCATATTTTAAATCAATGACCTTGCAACCTCTACTTTTTTGACTATCCATTCCTCTGATTGATGAATAGATTTAGTTATATTGAAGCTTTATGTACAGTATATCAGGTTGAGGTGGTGGTATTAGTGAGGTGGTTAATAGTAGAACATCAATAATCAAGTTAGAGAAAAGAGCATTTTCAGCCATTACTAGATTTTCTCTAGTGTTAACACTTAATATGAGGTAAAAATAAATAATTTGTATAAAAATACAAAACTGCATGGAATGATTTAAAAAAATAAATGATGTGCTTGATTGTTTATATGAATATATAGTTTCCCACAGTCTGGTAAAATTCCTGTGTTTCAAGTTGCTTACCTGGTACTTGAGCACTGGAATTGGTTAAAATATATTGGGGAAGTTATAATTATTTCAAAAAAATTTCCGGTCATTTTCACTTCCAAAAATTCTGTGTATAAAGACAAGAACATTACCCTTTACTCTTATAGCCCGGGCCTCATTTTCCTCTAACACTGAATTCTGAGCAGCCACAGTAGAAATCTACTGAGACTTCATTAAGAATATTAGCATAATAGATGATAAGGCCTTATAAGGCCTTGGCTATATTTTCACTGCTTATATGCAGAATCTTGACCACATTATTCATTATAGCAGTTAGTACCAATAGAATTTTGACTAACTTTCAAAAAGGCAATCTTTGGGGTGGGCTAGAATTTAAAAAAAATGCTCCATCCATAATTTGTCTCAGCTTGATTCAGGGATCAGACACTAGGGAGTGAATCTCATGTAGATTTCAGTGTCCACTTGCTGTCTCACCCGTCTTTTGTGTGGTGCACACACTGACCCACCCTGCCAAGGGATCCGTGGTTTCCTCAAAGGTGCTGTGTGGAAATTTGGAAATAGCAACTCCATTTGCATATGCTATTTGCTTGCCAAAAATGAGTTAAACCTCATTTAAAGTGTTAATAACAAAATATACATTCTAGGAGGTAATTGAGCACATTGCAAAAATTTACTAAATTTTTTTTAAAAAATTCTTTTAAAAATCCTTATTCAATGTGACTTTAAATTAAATATATAAATCTTTTCAAGCATTTTTTAAAGTAAATATTACACACAAGCAGAATAAAAGTAAAAGAGAATAACAATAATTTAAATGTACTTTTATTCCTGCTCTGGAGGCTAAAAATAAAATAATTGCTCTGATACATTTAAGTTCAGATAAGTTTTAAAAACACTATTGCATCACAATTTTCTGGAACACATCAAGTGCCTAAAACAATAATCATCAGGTTCACAGTAAAAATCAATTAAAGAGTTTCCACAAAATTTATAAAGATATTAGATATTTGAATAACTAACGGATGCAATAAGTTTGAACTTTATTTCTAAATTTCCTATCAATGATTTGTGAATGTGGATATATATTTCAACAGATGTTATAATACCCATTGAAAAAAATATTAGAAAAACCTTTCTCTAGCCATAGATGCTTCCACCAGAGGGGGCGTCAGGAAAGCAAAGGTGTGGGGGCATCATGAAGGCGCATGTCGAAATTTCTGTTAAAAAAAAAATAAGGAGGGTGTTTTGTACATGACAGGGCTCCAGTTCACAGGAGATGATGTTCTTGAGTTCAGTTATCTCCCTGAACTGTATCCTAACATCTTGACTTGAACACAGTTTCTCTCACCGTCCTTGTCCTCCCCTTTCTCTAGACACACACACACATAAACACACATTTTATAAATTAAGATTTCTGACAGTATTATTGTAGCTTTCTACATCATCTAAATAATATAATACCTCTTTTCTAACCTATGTTCATTATGTGTGCATGCCAAATGGAACTGGCTCTTTACATAACATTAGGATTCAAAATATTTCAGCTCTGCTTAGTGATGAGCGGTTGGATATATACACTTATTTTTACTTATTTTAAATTCTAGCTTTCTAATCTCAGTGGAGTAACACTGAAGTATGTATGAAAGGTTACCCCAGCCAGACTCTGTATTATATTATGAAATAAGCATACTCAATTCTGTATTGAAAATATTTTCTTGTTTTCACAAACAGTCATAGACTATTTTTTTACCCATCTTCACTTTACAGGTATTTTTAAACTGGGGACACATAACCCCGATCCCAATGTTTTGAGTCTGAGATGCATCAGGGACTGTTTCTGAAATTTTCATTGCTCATCTGGAAATTTTACTACATTTGTGGAAGGAAACTTGTTTAATAAGCTTTATCACTGAACAACTCTCAAAATATTTTAATGGAATTCACTCTTTGTTACACAAAGATTGAGTAAAAGTAAGGTATGCAATATAGAGAAAATCTTAGTAACTATTAAAGTATAAAGTTGAGAAACAAAACCTCTCATTTGAGGAGGTTTTACATCCTTTGTATCTCTCAGGACATACAAAGAACATTTAGCCAGTAAGAGTAAGGATCAAGTGTCAGCCTGTCAGACAGCTATAAATCACAATTAAGTTGGTTTCTAGTTATAAATGCCTTCCCTGGCATTCAATTCCAGCTCTAAGCATGTCAGGAAGAAATATTAGTATTCTGACCCAGAGGTCTGGCACGTTAGACTTGCCTGATTGTTAAGCTTACATATTAATATAGGATGTACCTTTGTTTGGCTCAAATCCGTCTCCCTTGAACACAATGCAATTATTTTCCTTGCCAGTGTTTCAACTGGAAGGGCACACTCTACTTGTTCAATTCTCCCTGAAGTTCATGAAGGCAAATGATGCAAAAATAATGAAAGGAATGCTTTAGGTAGTCTTTTTATTTATTTTTTTTATGGGCTCTCTGGATACTGCTGAGGAGATGGGCTCCAATATTACAATTCAAAACCTATATGTTAAATGTCCCTGACTTTGTTAGAATTGTAAAATCTGGTAATGAGCTCTTTCAACTGTGCTACCTGTGTTCCTCTTTACAGGCATGAAGTTTCATTACATTTACATGTCATGACACCCGCCCACACCACCTCCCAGTAATGTCAACCTGCCTTCCTCTTTCTTTGGCTTCAAATGTTATTTACTCTGGAATGTCTGGATGATAACTGCATGCTATTGAATAGTTAAAATACCCCTGGTCAAGGTGCTCAGTTGGTTTCTCTCTCTCTCTCTCTCTCTCTCTCTCTCTCTCTCTCTCTCTCTCCCCTCACCTTCCTCTTCCAGTCTAAAACTCAATAAATCAAATATTTTTTTTAATTGTAGAAATAATTTACATTCTTTGGTATCATTCTGAACTATGGAAAGTGAGAGTTTAATTTATCCAAAACTCCAGTCTGTTTCAAAGAGATGTGTTTAGATGAGATACTATATAAAAAAATAAAGTTTCAATTTACTGATTGTATACCAAAATAAGTAAGATATTCTTTGATATAGTTATAGAATTGGGTCGGAGATTTTAGGCAGGCTCACAACTGCAAAGTCCATGCCTATAGTAAGACCAGTTTTCTTGCAGGTAGAAATCATGTTCTTTGATGACGTTGCATAGGGAATTGTGGCTTGGTAAGATTTATTTTGGGTGGAAATAGAAGTCTGCCCCCAGGTTCCCAGTGTCTCAGAAAAAACGTAGCCTTGCCTTCATCAAGCCCAGAACAAAGACCAGTGTCCAGATATTCGGTGCCAAATGAAAGCTTAGTCCTGTGTCTGCTGTTGGCCCTGGCGGCTACTAGATCCATGTGGCTGCTACAAAACATGTGAACGAACAGAGAGAGTGGTGTATATTACCAGGAGAGAGAGACAGAGATCTTTGTTAGACTGATTATATTATTTCAGGTTTGTGAAGAACAAGGTGCTTTTTTCAAAATGACCAATCCACTTCTCAATCTTTCACAGGCTTCTGTTGGATCCACCCCATAACCAATCTATTCCCTAGATCTTCTGAGGTTCTATGACCTGATCCAACCTGATCCTTTTCTCAGGCTAGACTGACAGGCCCCTATGGCTTCTGCTGTGCATGCCTGAACACGCGAGCACCTTCCCCTGTGCCTTCTTGACTTCTATTGGGCATGTGCCCAGCTGTGGAGTGCCCCCTGCTGTTTTTATTCCTCCCTGGTATGCCAGCTTCTGGGGATTAGGTCCCTAGGGCAGGGATACCCTGGAGAGTATGCGAAGCTGTAACTTTCTATGGAAGCAAGCAGGCTTAAGCTCCCTGCTTTATTAGGCTTAATAATGACTGATTTTTTTTGCTCATTTCCTTCATTAATATCTCGCTACCTATGCTAACAGTTTGACATTGTATATAGTTATAGCTCTTCACATTATTCTTAATCTATGCTTACTTTGCAAATCTAAAAAAAATCTTAGTAAAATTCCATAACATATATTTTAAAACTAGAAATGTAGATGATCCCTTGTAGGACTTAATGACAAATTTTCTCCTGGTGTTTGAAGCTAAATGCATTAGCAAAAATACATTGCTATAAGACAGCAATTTTCAACCTTTTCCATCTCTTGGCACATATAAACTAATTACTAAAATTCTGAGGTACATGCAAAATATATTTTTGCCAATCTAACAAGAAATAGGTATAATTTTGAATCATTCACATCCGATAGCTATTGCTGTGTTGGCTTTTGTAATTTTTTTTAAAATTTCACAATCTGAGAGAAAAAAGATCAGTGCCCTTGACTTAATAGTCAGGTATTGCATGTTTTAAAAAACTCCTGGGGCACACGGGTGTGCCTGCAGCAGCACACAGGTTGATAATTGCTGCTATAAGAAATGGAAATGAAGAGCAGGTCACAGATTACTAAGCACAAGCTCCTAGAATCAGAAAAAAATGTTCAGAATGGCAGGGAAGATACCTGAAGAAAAGATACCTTGCAGAAGAAGAGGCTAATAGTTTTAAGAATAAGCCTGAATGGAGGGAAACTATAAAATTACAAGGACTTTGCTATTAAATTATTCTCATTTGTTCATTCCCTCCTCTACCTCTCTTTGTGTCTCTGTTTCTGTCCTTCCCTGCCTCTGTTTCCTTCTCTCTCTCTCTTCTCTCTCTCCTCTCTCTCTCTCTCTCTCTCTCTCCACAACACACACACACACACACACACACACACACACACACACACAATTCCCCTTTCCCTTATCTGCCACCTTGAAATTATTGAGGAAGTTTATAAATCTTATAGTAACATAAAGAGACTAAGTCCAAGTTCTTTGATATAACTAAAGCTTTTCACCTGTGACATGATTTATTTTCTTAATTCAGATCATCTCCCTTTGGTAAAAATTATGTATAATTATTAAAATAAAGTTAAACGATGCAGAATATACTGTCATATCAAAATAAACATGGTTTACATACGATCTGTCTAGACTTCTCTGTAAGCATGTATGTAGGTAGAAAAGAAATAGCTACAAATGTAGGTGGTTAAGTAAAACAACAAATATGTTTATTAAAATGGAATATAACATGTATGCTACATTTAAATAAAATATTAAATTTAATTCCATTTTTATTTATAAAAATGTTAAACAGAAATTAAAACAGTTGATTAACTTCAGATAATAATATTTAAACATTCATTTAAGATTAAGGAGATGATTGCAAGTATATTACTAAGTTAAAGCAATTGTGTTTTAAATTACATTTTAAAAGTACATAGTATAAATTGACTCCTTGATATAAAAAACTGAGGAGATAGTAAATTACCATTCTTCTCAATTTTACCAATCACATTATTTTAAAAATTTTTTAATAGTTTGCCTGAGCCAGTTTGGCTCAGTGGATATAGCATTGGCCTGCAGATGAAAAGGTCCCGGGTTCGATTCTGGTCAAGGTCCAGTACCTCCGTTGCAGGCTCCTCCCCTGCCTGGCCCTGGTCAAGGCTCCTGCAGGAGGTAACCAATGGATGTGTTTCTCTCACATCGATGTTCTCTCTGTCTTTTCCCTCTCTCTTCCACTCTCTCTTAAAAAATCAATGAAATAAGTGAAATAAGCCAGTCAGAGAAAGATAAATATCACATGATCTCACTCATTTATGGAATATAATGAACAACATAAACTGATGGACAAAAACAGATCCAGAGACAGAGAAGCATTGATCAGACCATCAAACCTCAGAGGGAAGGTAGGGGAGGGTGGGGGTAAAGGGGAGAGATCATCCAAAGGACTTGTATGCATGCATATAAGCCTAACCAATGGACACAGACAACAGGGGGGTGAGGGCATGGGTTGGGGGTTGGGGGGGTAATGGGGAGATAAGGACACATATGTAATATCTTAATCAATAAAGAAATAAAAAAAACTATTAAAAAATCAATGGAAAAGTATCCTCAGGTGAGAATTAAAAAATAAATTTATAACAATTTATAATAATTACATTCAGCTTTTCAATCATATTTTTAGTTTTTAGTTTTATTTAATAGTATTCAATTCTTAATGCTTACTTTTTAAACACAGTTCTTCCAATACTTTCTGAGTTCATTATTTTTCTTAATTTTTAATTGGTTTAATCTCTGTGTGTGTGTGTGTGTGTACTAGACTCATGATAATTATATTAGCTAGTTTTTCACATCTAAGAATGCTTTCATTGTGTTTGTTTTATTTATGCATAAACATTATCTTGTCTGGGTGTATCTTTAGGGCATATTTGTAAACATTGTCTGGTAATTTCTAGTTCTGATTGTTATTTTGAAAAACTATCAGCTGGTTAAATTTCTCATGTTTTTTTTTTTTAAGGGAATTTAATTTTTTGGCCTGTATGACAGAAGAAAATTTAGTCTATATTCTTAATTTTTAATATCTTAATGTGGATATGTTATTGTATTGGTCATCTACATCTACTTTCCTAGAATGATTTGTCCTTTTAAACCTTATATTCTGCTCTTCATTCTTTCCCAAAAATTTACCCTGAACTATTATGAGCATCTTTTTATCAGTTTTTAACAGTTTTTTACCTCAGTGATAACAATTACTCTTATGTTGCCCTGTTATTGCCCTATATTTGTTATCTTCTAATTATTTGATGTTTTCTGCTTTATGTTCACTTTTATTACCTAAAACTTTTCCAGTGTCATTAATTATTTTTTCATAATGCTTATTAATTATTAGTTTTGCAATGCTATGCTTTAAATATCAATTAGTAGCTTTGCCATTTTATCTTTATCAATTTATCATTATTCTTTTTTTGAGTTGACATATTTAATTTATGATATTATTGAAGTAGTCAGCAATGTGAAAAGTACTGGTGAGATAAATTATTTTGTTTCCAGGACAATGGCATACTTTGTATTAGATTCCTAATATATAAATTTCATGTCATAGATGTTGAATTTCTAGGTTTGAAGATAAATATTGACACTTTTATCAAAGCTGGTATTAACTCTAGAGGTAATTAATTAGAACCATGAGGATGTTCTTATCTTCCTTCTGCAGTATAGATCTACTGACAGTGTTCTTTGAAAATCTTAATCATGCTATTGTTTTTATTCATAACATCATACCATACTATTATAATATTGCATATAACATAGAGTAATATTTTAATTCAGTAGTCAACTAAGTTGTCATATTTTTTTGCTCTTTAGACTTTAATAGCACTGAACTTCCCCAAGACAGGTATGCACTTCCAGTTATATCTTAGAATTCTTCAGTAAGACACCACTGAGCATGAACAACACAGTCCATGGACATCTAACTATAGTTTTCTACCCTGCATTAAATAAAAGTCCTGGGTCAAGGAGGGAAGGAGGGAAAGAGAGAGGAGAAAGAGATTGATTCTACATGATTGGGGTTACGGGTGCAAGTACCAAAGTTACAGGTCAGGTTCATAAATTGGAAATTCTAGTAACATTCTTGAGTCTGAAAACCACAGTGCAGGACAACAGGTAGAAACTCAGGTAGGATTTATCTGTTTTAGTCTTGGGCAGAATTTCTTCTATTCAGGAAACCTCAGTCTGTGTTCTTAAGACCCTCAAATGATTGGATAATGCCACTCGCATTGTGGAAAGTAGTCTGCTTTACTCAAAGTATACTGATTATAGGTGTGGCTCACATTTAAAAAATTCCTTCACAGCAACATCTAGAATAACCTCTGACCAAACAACAAAGCAGCATCCCCTAGCCAAATTGACACATAAAATGAACAGTGATACTTTCAATATCTGCATCTTAATAATGGTGCAATCTTGAGATAGTTATCTTCTCTAAGACTGTTTCCTACCACTAACATGTAGCTAATGACACATATATCACAGCATATATTAACTACTAGAGGCCCAGTGCACGAAATTCATGCACTGGGGAGGGGGGGGGTGTCCCTCAGCACAGGCTGCTCCCTCTCCAATCTGGGACCCCTCAAGGGATGTCCGACTGCCCATTTAGACCCGATCCCACAGGCAGTCAGACATCCCTCTCACAATCTAGGACTGTTGGCTCCCAACCGCTCGCCTGCCAGCCTGCCTGATTGCCCCTAACGGCGTCTGCCTGCCAGCCTGATCACCCCCTAACCACTCCCCTGCCAGCCTGATCGATGCTTAACTGCTCCCCTGCAGGCTCAGTCGCCCCCAACAGCCCTCCCCTGCCGGCTTGGTTGCCCCCAACTGCCCTCCCCTGCAGGCCTGATCGCCCCTAACTGTCCTCCCCTGCAGGCCTGGTCCCTCCCAACTGCCCTCCCCTGCAGGCCATCTTGTGGCCACATGGGGGTGGCCATCTTTGACCACATGGGGGCAGCCATCTTGTGTGTTGGAGTGGTGGTCAATTTGCATACTGGTGATGACTAATTAGCATAGCAGGGCTAATTAGCATATCCCTCTCTTATTGTGTTGGAGTGGTGGTCAATTTGCATATTGGCCATGACTAATGAGCATATCCGGTCGTGACTCTGAGGGCGTTGTGACCAATTTGCATATTACCCTTTTATTAGTATAGATGATATATACATATATGTACTATGCATATGTAGAATATATACAAATATAGTTTATAGATACCGAATCTATATATATAAAAGCCTAATATGCAAATTGTCCCCTCGAGAATTCGACCAGGAGACCAGGAGTTTGATCACTCACTATGACGTGCGCTGACCATCAGGATGCAGCGTGGAATGAAGGAAGGCCCCGGCTAGCAGCCAGAAGGCCCCAATTGTCCCTGATCACCAGCCAGGCCTACGGACCCTACCCGTGCATGAATTTCATGCAGCAGGCCTCTAGTGTATATATAATTTGTTTCTTATTACCTTCTTCTTACATGTACATTGAACTGCTACTCATTAGCTGTGCAGTCCTACTAACTTCTCCCTTATTACTCTTCAGCTTTCTCACCTGTGAAATGTAGCATTTTGGAATAGAAGTTATTGAATTCTGTTTTAGCTGTAAAATTTAATCAGCCTACGCGGTCACCACTTCAGTGACATTTGTTTATTTCATCATTCACAATACTTCTAACTGATCTCTATATTCATCTGTTGACAGAAGGAATGTTGCCATCATATGGCATTCATGATCAGGCAAAAGAAGGTCCTTATTTTTCTGTTAGTGGGAATAGTTTCAAGCCTGACCATCCACATTTTCTTGTCTGGTTGCCTTGGAGACTCAAGTCATACATTTCTGGGAAATAAGGTCAGTGCTCCAGAGAAAACATTTTTTTTTTTTAAATTTCAGTACAAATGTACTAGCCAGGATTAGGACTGAGTGGCATATTAGTTCTTTAGGATGCATATGGGAATGTATGAATGTCAGGAAAATAATCTAAACTTTTCATAAAAGGGTTATACTGCAAATGCAATTGTTTACCACTTCTAATGTTTTCATTTATCTGATTAAAACATATCCACATAGTCTCTCTACATTTTTGCATCTAAATGAAATTGGCATTTTAAATAGACATGTTTAAAAAATTGAGGACTGGTGCCTACTTTATGTATTCCATTGGTTGTTTGTTTTTTGTTCTCAGAGTTAATTTAGGTCTGACTAGACTACTGTGCTGAATTAGATGGTCAGTGATGGAATATCATTCATTGCCAATGCTTCTCCTAGGATTCCTCAGCCTGTTCCAAATCAGTATCTTTGTGTTAACAGCCAAGAGGGACATCAGCTTTATGAGTAGGTTTTTCATGAGCCCACTTTGGCATCAAGTTAGAGAACGCAAACATAAAGGAAGCTTTAGATGTGTAGATACTTCAAAGGCATTAAAAATCTGTAAACAAGTTTTTATTTCCTGAATTAAGAGTATTTACACCCAGAGGAAAACACACCTAAGTGAACATACAAATATGCACTTATCACTTTGTGCATTCGGTAACTTTTTTTGCTGTTATTTTCCCTAAGCCAATATAAGTGAATGTTTCTGTCTTAGATGTGAAGCACTCTAGAAAAGTTCTTATGTCTTTTCTATGTTAATGGGGTCTAGTGAAGTATTATACCAAGGTGACCACTTAATGAAAAAAATGTTTGGTGATGATAGAACCTCTAAATTATTCCAACTAAAGAAGATTGAATTTGACTTCTTTCAAAGGCAATTTGTGCCCAGAGTGAAAACATATCTATAAACATGTAGAGTTCAAGATTATTTTCTTCTTGTGTGAATTAGTTTTTGTTTGTGATGCTGTGTGCTTACATAATGCCAGGTTTTAGAAAAGAATCTGTATTGTTGAGAGTATCACATGTCTCCTTTTTCACCCCCATTGACCCCTTCTATCACACCCCACCCCAGCTTTGACCACCCTAAAGTCTGTGTCCATGGGTTATGCATATATGCATACTAGTTCTTTGATTGATCTCTTCACACCCACCCACCCACCCACCAACCCCGCCTTCCTTCTGAGATTCCACATTCTGTTCTGTGCTTCTATGTCTCTGGATCTATGTCTCTTAATAAGTTTATTTTGTCCATTAGATTCCACATATAAGTGAGATCATGTGAAAGTTGTCTTCCTCTGATTTGCTTATTTCACTTAGCATGATACTCTCCAAGTCCCTCCATGCTCTCTCAAAGGGTATGAGATCCTTCTTTTTATGGCTGCATTGTGTAAATGTACTACAGCTTTTTTATACACTCATCTACTAATGGGTACTTCGGCTGTTTCTAGATCTTAGCTATTGTAAATATTAGTGCTGTGAACATAGGGGTACATACATTCTTTCTGATAGGTGTTTCTGGTTTCTTTGGATAAATTCCTAGAAGTGGGATTACTTGGTCAAATGGCAGTTTCATATGTAATTGTTTTAGGGAACTCGATACTGTTTTCCATAGAGGCTGCACCAGTCTGCATTCCCACCAGCAGTGTACTAAGGTTCCCTTTTTTCCACATCTTAGCCAGCACTTGTCATTTGCTGATTTGCCATTGGTAGCCATTCTGACAGGTGTGAGGTGATACCTCATTGTCGTTTTAATTTGCATCGCTCTGTTGATCAGTGACTTAGAGCATTTTTTCATGTCTCTTGGCCATCTGCACAAGCACTTTGGGAAAGGCTAGTTTGTTTCTTAATCAGCAATTCTGTTGCCAATGCTACAGTTTGCACAAGCGTTGAAAAGTTGAGTTGTGAGTAAACCAAATCTTCACTCCTAACAAATTGTTAATGAACTTCCACAAATTAGTAAGCATTAATCACATTGTGAAAAACTGGTAAAATGGAAGAAAAGTGGCTGTAAAAATATCCGAGGTAATTGTTTATTGAAATTAACAAGGTACAATGGTGCTTCTTTTGCAATGTATTTGATATTTGAACTGCATGAAATATTTCAAGTGTTGAAAATATTTTTTGTAATTCTCATTCCAATAATCTGTTCTTTTATTCCCATAAGTCTCATGAAAAATAAATTCTGAAGAACAAGGAAAAAGTCAACACAAATAATTTTTTGTTAGCTCAGGAATGAAAAAAAAATACATTACAGTTATCTTTTATTCCAAATCTCTGTTTTCAGGAATTCAAATAGCAGTGCTTCTGTGAGTGATTATATTTATCAGAATTTATTGAATTAAGCAGTGGCTACATATGCTTAGTGATAACCTACTTGTTCCAAGAATAAATTAACTTTCCATAAGAACAATCGCCCTCTGCTAAGGAATACAGATTATTTCATATTTGTGCATAATTGTATTGATTCTGTTGGTAGGGACTCCATTACTCAGCCCTTGCCTATTCATTTTGTGAGGCACTAGAAGTTGAGGAAAAGCAACAATTTATTTGCTGTATTCTCTCCCCATTACACAAGAATATTTTTATATGTGAGTTGCTAAGTTTGGCAGAGCTTGCTGTTTTCTTTGAACATTTTTTTCTGAGGTAAAACCATCATTATAATTTAGAAGGAAAATAGATTTCAGTGTTTCAATTTAGAAATAACAGAATTGGATGACCTGAATGAAATGGAAGCCTCCATCTATGAGGCTCTAAATATGCTGGAGCAAAGGAACAAATTAATGTTTACAGATAAATGAGTGGCTTTCTCCGCATATCAATAGGTGTACTCCATCTTTTGTTGAGACAATGTACAACCAAGAAAAAAACAGCTCCTGGGAGCTTTGGATACAGTGGCCATATAATCTAGGATTAAGCTGGAAAGGAGAGCTTTATTAATAGATAGAAATAAGCCAGAACTGCCAACTGGTCCATGTTGTCTTTCCTGTAGGCAACTAGGAGACTCAGGGACATTTGGAAGCCTGGCAACGAGATGCACAAATGCCATTTGTACCACAGACTAGGCACTCAGTACATGCCTTTTAGGTTAAGCACAGGGATTTAATTTGGGTTGACTACAGTTAATTCTGGGCTTCACCACTTCCTAGGTGTTCAACTTTGGTCAAGTTATTTAACATCTTTCTACTTCAAACTTCTTCCTGAATCGTGGGGATAAGAATAGGACCCATCTCCTGGTATCATGCGGCAATTTTGTAAGATTGTTTACATAAAGCATGTAGAACAGTGCAAAACATCCCTTAGTGAATCCACAATAGTTACCTCTACCAGAATACTTTTTGTTGGTGCTTGTGTTATTATTGGTTACACTTCTGCAATGAGAGGTTTAGAATGAGAATCTAGGATCTAAACTGACCTTATAATGAATCTCTCTGCTTTCACTTTTACCACTGTCACTGTTCCACTATTATTTACTAGGACTTTCTCTTCACTGCAAAACAGCCAGAGTAAATCTTTTAAAACCTTCCAATGCCTATCCATCCTACCTGAAGCAAAAGCCAAGTCTTGACCTACAAGACCTGTGTATAAAAACTAGACCTAGATATCTGTTTTCTTATTCCTCTTCTCCTGGCTCATCCCTGCACATGACACCATGTCTTAGAGCTTTATAAAACTTGCTAAGTTCACAGAGCTACTGGGCCTTTACACTTGAAGTTCTCTCAGACTGGCACTCTCTTCATCAGATCTGCAATATAATCACTACATTCAGGTCTCTGATTTAATTCCCATCTGAAAAAGGACTTCCCTGAGCTCTTTTTTGACTACGGTTTCTTTTTCTGCTTTATTTTTCTTTGGGACATGTGCCACACTATCCAATATTATGTGTCTGTGTATTTTCTGTCTCTAGTGATAGAATGTAAGTTAGTTTTCCAAATAAACTATGCAGTTTTTCAAATGTGCTAGAAAAAGTCGTTTATTTGAGGAAAGTATAAGTAATTTATATGGGAGTTTTTTTCATCACATGCAGCAAAGCTGTTTGAACCCTCATCCCAAATCACCCGTATTGCAAGTCTGCTTCCTCATACGTTGTTGAGCATCATGTTCAGAGAACCTGGAACATGGTCGATGCAATAGATATTTGTTGTCTCTGCCAGCTAAATGAAAATGGCAATTAGCTCCGTAATAATTTTAAAGGTTTCAATAAGCCCAACAGGCATTTTAATAAGATGCAATTGTTTTCCACCAGGTCTTCCGTGTTGAAAATCAGGACTTGGCTCCCAAAGGAGAGAAAAGCAATGAAATGTAGTTGATTTAAATGACTCTCTACTGAAAATTGCTTTTCCTCTCACTGTCTGTCTTGCAGACTTTAGGGAAAAAAATAAGTAAAACTAAAAAGTACAATATTGCAAATTTAGCAGAACAAAGACACTTATAAGGTTGAGACTCAGGAGGCTAATAATTTTTTTTTCCAATGGACCATCTTCTGGTTATTGGTTCTAATATTGCCCAGTTTAGGGTTATTGGATGTTACCATCTGTTGTTTGTTTGACAGTTTGTGGGAGAAAAACAAAACATTCACTCCAGTGTTTCTTGAGTACACATTTGGAAACCATTATAAATATTTGTGTTCTGGCTAGTGAGCTCAAGAGAGACAGCAGCATTTTCATACTGAGTAGCTGTCTTTCAGAGAGCACATGTCAATGGCAGTGCTAATGTAGACATCACTCTCCTGTTAGAGAAGACACTGTCATCCAGAGGTGAACTGGCTCTCTGGCCATCTGCTAGCACAAGACATTTCCTGGCATTCATTCCCTACAACACATGTATTCCCATATGTGCACTTGGAACCCCGCTCCTGGCATGTCTAAAAGTCCAACCAGAGTCTTCTTAGTGTGTTTTCAGAAGGGAAAGCAAGTAGCTTTTGTCTCAAGAAACAAATTCTGGTGACTACTTGTGTTTGTAAATCCTGAGTCTGCGTTCAGGGTCAGTAGAAAGGAATGCTACCATTAGTTAGTTACACCTTCTACAGAAGGAAGGGTGGTCATATACTTACTTTATATCTGCTTTCTATGGTACAAATTAGCCTATATTTTATAATTTACCAAATGGAAAAAATGAGGACACTTCCATGTCTTTCTCTTATATTTTTACTATGGATTTTAAGATTGTGTCCTGACATGCTTAAAATCTTGTGGACTACTTGTAAAATACCATTGAAAATTATGGCTCATACTTGACTTTTTTACCCCAACATTGCCATTTTGTTTTTAAATGTAAACCAAATTGGATTTTATAAATCCCTTCATTCCATATTTCATCTACGTGCCTGTGATTTTGCATAATGCTTCAATAGATCCAAAATTGCTTGTTTGGGGAGGCTAATCTTTCAATGTTTTGTTTGTTTCTGTTGTGTCTTGCCATTTTATATTCTATTCATACATCTACCATTTTAAATTTGGGTTGAATATGTTAACTTTGATTAACTTTGATGTGATTAGTCATATTTTTAATAAAGTATCTATACAAACAAAAGGGTAATATGCTAATTAGACTGGATGTCTTCTGGACGACCATCTGGACGTCCTTCTGACAAAGTTGGGCCCGGGCGAAGCTACCTGCCCACGGTCCCCTGCGGCTGCGGCTAGCCTGGGTGAAGCTGGTCCGGGTCATGGATGCCTGCGGCCAGCTGGAGGAGGAAATCCTGGGTCTTGGGTGTGGGGCCGAGGCAGAGGTGGTTAGGGGCGATCAGGCCAGGAGGGGGACAGTTAGGGGTGATCAGGCAGGCAGACAGAGGGGTTAGGGGTAATTAGGCAGGCAGGCAGGCATGCAGGTGAGCAGTTATGAGTCAGTGGTCCCAGATTTTGAGAGGCATGTCCACCTGCCAGTGGGATCGGGCCTAAACCGGCAGTTGGACATCCCCCATGGGGTCCCAGATTGGAGAGGGTGCAGGCCAGGCTGAGGGGCCAATCCCCCCCCCCCCCGCACAAATTTCGTGCACCGGGCCTCTAGTATTAGTATAAGGAAGAATTTCCACAAAATAATATAGGGTGATTGAAAGCTCTCACATATCATATCTACAGATTGATTGATTACCTTATTTAGTCAGTAAACATTAATGGAGTCTATAATAAGGAAATTAGGCTCTCTGCTGTCTCTCTTCTAGGCTCCTGTGATACAAATACAAGAAGATAAGGTCTCTACAATAAGGGGGTAAACATTTTAAACACTAATGTAAGGGTATACAGAAAAAATAACTAACTCTATAAAGACATCAGGCAATGTTTTACTAGAGAGGGATACTCTGTCATGGAATTTGATTCTTAATTGAAAGCTGTATGTGCTTACTGAAAATTTTAAAACTGATGTTATGGTGGACTTAGATGTTCAAGAAACCACTGAAGATAACAGGCTATAACAGTAGGGTCTAATATATTATAGAGAATACTAGAGGCCTTTTGCACGAAGAGATTCTTGCAATAGGCCTTCCCTTCCCTTGGCTGCTGGCACAGTTTTCCTCTGGCCCCGGGACCCAGGCCTTTCGCTCTGGCTGGGCTCTGGTCAGAGCCCCCCCCCCCCCCCCCCCCCCCCGCCCAGTCGTAAGGCTTTGCGGCTCCGCTGATCCCGGGGCTGTGAGGCCTCACTGCTTGGTCGGCTTCGGGGCCGTTTGGCTTAGCTCCAATGCTTGGAGCCTACGTATGCAAATTAACTGCCATCTTTGTTGGCGGATAATTTGCATATCACCCTGCTTAGCCAATGGGAAGCATAGCAAAGGTACGGTCAATTACCCTTTTTGTCTTTTATTAGATAGGATTGTGCTTCCTCATGTTTTATGTGGTTAGTGCACTATGTAACAATTCTATAATATCATTATCAATTTCATATTGTGACACAAAAAAGAACATATTAAATTATATGTGATGATTAGCCAAGATGATTGGGGTTAGGATTTACCAGACACAAAGAATATTTAAATTGTGTAAATAGGGCATTTTCAAAACAGAATGTTTTCATGTGTTGAGGGGAAAAATGGGTGATATTATTTCCACCCATACTCCTGTGTATTTTCTGTGAGATTTTGGCTTCAATGAATATCTATTTTTTGTTTATTTATTTTCCATGGGAACAAATAAGAGTATATCTGAGCTGCTGAACCATGCTCAGTCATGGGCACAAAGCTAGGTAAATAAGGCAAGACAATATCTACTACCTTCTTGCTTTCTGTATCTTCTCTTTCCCATTTCTTCATAGTCTAAGAACTGTCCGTTGACATACATGATAAGAAATAGTGGAGGCATTTGGGTACTTCTTCTTTAGACCAGAGACCACAGCAATGGGCGGAGAGTGCCTTCTGATGCACTTGTGAGGTCAGTTTGTTTTTGCTCTTTCTTCAGAGTAACAGGTGGAGAAAAGCCCCAATTAACCTAGGCATCTAGCTGTCTGCCATCTTTTTCACAGTTGTTTCCTTTGTTCTATTTTCTTCTGCGTTGGGCCTTGAGAAATGACAACTTGGGATTTTTACTTCTGGTTTCTGGCTCATTATATCCATTATAATTTAGCAATTTCTGCAGAAGTGGACTTTAGTATATGGTAAACATCAATATACATACATTTAAATCCTGTTGCAGTGCTTTGGGACCCATAGACAAGTGATAAATTTACCCAGGGACTGAGAGAACTGGAAAAAGGAAATAAAACCTCTAGAATTTGATGATGGCACCCCTGTGGAAATTCTTCCACAGGCATTTACACAGAAGATGTAAGACTTTCCTTGGAAGCCTGGGAACAATAAAGAGACAGTACTAATATACTTTGATAGTGGGAATATGGCAGTGTTGGATGGTATGTTAGACAAGGTATAGATTTATAAGCATTGAAAGTAAATTTTTTGGGTCTTTACTGTTATAACCCTGGGCATGCAGGTAAGAAAAATTGCAGACTGTTCAAAGAAGAGTCTTCAAAACTCTAAATCCAGTATCATTTATTGGGTTGCATGAAGCTTTTCAAGAACAAATATTTTTAACCTTTGTGTTTCTAAGACACAAACAATTCTGTTAGGTTTTCCTAATTTTAAAATTATATGCAGGAGCAAGCTACCATTTCATAAAATGAGGTAGAATAGTATAATTTGGTACAGAATTTGTTATAAGGTGGTTCATTTTTCACTGACAAAGATACCAACAGGATAGGAAAGCCATCAGTAGCTCTGAGTCTAAGATCAGAGAAAACTGGATTCAAGTCTGATATTTCCTGCCTCTGATTAATCAGTCTCTTTTATGCTTCATTTAATGTAACATGAAAAAAAAAGAATGAAGATAGAAGGCACTTACTTCACAGGACTGTTGTAGGAAGTAGGTGTGAAACGTCTATGAAGTGCTTAGAACAGTGCTGGAATGTTACCAATGTCCTTAGCTTTTGCTGTGAACCACTCTATTTCCTCAGTTATAAAATAATCACAGTATTATTCTCTCTTCAAAGGTAAGTTTAGCACAAAGCTCCTCAAGTGGAAGTGTCAGAACATTTTATTCTCATTTGATGCCATGCCAAACCAAATTAGGTTCTGAGGGAAAATGTACACCTGTGTGCGTGCATGTGTGTGTGCGCAGACGTGTGTGTGTGTGTGTGTGTGTGTGTGTGTGTGTGTTTGTTTCTTTTAATACTGTATCAAAATATTATTTATTGTATTACTTGTCTTGATTAGTGAGTGATTGGTGGATCTCAAATTTTGTGATCAAGTTGAGTGCCTCACTCATTTTTCCTAATTCTGGCCCTAATCTCGCAGACCCATCCAAGGACTTGGGGAAAGTGGTTGATGAATGTCAATAAGGCAAAGAATATTTATGATTACTCATCAGGGCAAAAACAAAACAAAACAAAACAAAACACACACACACACAAACACACAAACCTACTTTAATTTTCCTAAAACCTTACAGTTCCTACAAAGAAGAAACTTGATAGAAAATTTACCAATTTGTATAACAATAAATACAATTTATAGTGACGAAGCTAAGGAAACTTCTGAACTATCAACAGCAACAATAAAAAGATTAATCATAGTAACTAGAAGACTTAATTATCTTCCAATTATCACTAGAGATATTAATAATATAAAGTTGATCTCCTATTAAGAAGAAATCAAAGATGATGAAGCCTAAATATGTAAGAAAAATAAATATTATAGATCTATATCATGTGTGCTTATCTACTTTGAAAATACAGTTCTGGATATAGTGATGCTAGTGGCATAGACCGACTATTGAAAAGTGTAATTAGTCATAATTTGTTTTCTCATGGCAAATAAATATCCACATATTTTAAAGCAGAATATATGTTATTTAATTAATTTTTCAATTACAATTGACATTAAATATTATATAAGCTTCAGGTGTATAGCATACTAGTTAGACATTTCTATAACTTACAAACTGATCCCCCCGTGAAGTCTAGTGCCCATTGGTACCATACATAGTTATTACAATATTATTGGTTATATTCTTTATGCTGTACTTGGCTTGCCTGTGACTGTTTTGTAACTACCACTTTGTTGCTTCTTGATATCTTTACCTTTTTCACCCAGTCCTCCCATCTGTTACTTTTGCTCCTGATTTCTCTTTTGTAAAGTTTTACTTAAATGGAGTCAGAAAATGTATATGTTTTAGGCCCTACAAAAGTGGAACTGCCTCTATACCTACTACATTGAGCTGCTAATGTATATAGGTCAGTGACACAGGTTGTGATAAAAACTAACACATTCTGATTTGTTGAGCTTTGGTGCTTACCTACACTATTGTAAATATGCAGGGAAGCAAAGAACTTGAAAATATTGATATGATTTATCAATCATAGGTTGTATGCTTATGAAAAAGGCCCATGTACCCTCTCTCTTCATTGGAAAGCATAATATAATTACATTGTATTTTGTTGTCAATATTTTTCTGGAATGAATTACGATTGGCTAAGTAGAAGTGGAAAGAAATGATATTAGCTTCATGAAAAAGGTGGGTATTTGTCAGATATATTAGATGTTATATGTAGTATTTTCCATAAAAATATTTAGCTATTTATTTAAAAATGTCCAAGAAACATTGAGCAAATACTTTTTTAAAGCCCTTTTACATAAAATGCTTACATTATTCTCTCTTTTCTGAGAAAATTTTACCATTTGTATATATACAAAATTAATAGATCTCATTAATTGGGGGGGAGCTGAATTGATGACATGGAGCTTTAATAGCAAATGCAGATTTGTCTATCTATTTGAACACCATGATACAATCAATGATCCTCTTTAAACTTTAGATTCAACAAACTTTCCTTTCCTGAACTATATATAGCCTATCTTACAGGAACTAAAAATAATTTTTTAAAGAAACAGAGGAGCAGGATATTTCAGTTATATTTGTAATAAAATGGATAGTTTCTCTTAAAAGCTATATAATAAAAATATAGCTTATAAAGCCAACAAAGCAGAACATGAAAATCTATTTATTGTCTTGAAAAAAAATTTAATGATTCAACCAGGAAAGACTAATTTTAGCATGATTACTTTCAAATTTAAGAACACTTTTTATAATAAAGGAATCAAAGCAAAGGATGAGAGAATGTCACACTCTTACGTCTAAAAAGACTGAGCAAGAACGTGGTAAGGAGTAGAGTTGGCAGCAAAAGGAATGTCAGTACACTCTAAGGAACAAAACAGTTCATGCTAATGAGCAAATCCTTTCATGTGGAACATGGTGATTGGAAAAAGTAACTTTAGGAAAGCCATGATGAGATTCAGAATGTGAATGCATATTTGGGTACATGTCTCCATGGGATTTGTCATTCCTCTCATTGCATCAGATGGATATATTCAGTAAGTTCTTCTTTGATGGGTATATTCAGTAAGTTCTTCTTGAGTCAGTAAGACTACCTTCCTTATCATAGGTAGAATGATTTCTGTGGGGAAAATGGTAAACCTTTTCACACATTTAGCATACTCATGGACCTTGATAATGATTCCTTGGCCATCACTTGAATTTTTTTTAGAAAACTTATTTTGGCAGCAGCTGATACTACCACAAAGTATGCTTTCTTACGAGGTTAGAGGACATTCACTTGCATTAGCAAGGCATAGGGAAAGGGGAATAGAAAAAGTACTCTAGAAAAATGTATAGTTTTTCTTTCCCTGTGGAGGAAAAGAAACTAATTGATCTTAGTCACATGGCACGTGTTTGACATTTAAATGTATTAAATTTATCACTTCCCAAAAGCACTCATAAGTCACACAATAAAGGGGGATGATCCCTCTGTCATGGAGTGATATCTTGCTATAATTTTCCTATGGTATATAGTCTCCTTTATATCTATGCCTTTATTTCATAGTGAAACTAAGAAATGTTAAAAAAACGAAACACTTTACCTAAAAAAAAATCAAACCCACACTTTAAAACACTTTACTTAAAGAACTCTGTGTTATTACTGAAACTTAAGAAAACAGCCTTCAAAATCATGGACATTGTAATATCTAGAATTCTTTTAAAACAAGAGAAAAATGTAACAGCTTTGTTGTTTTTTTTAACTCTACTATCACTTCTAAGAATGAGACAAAGAATTTCAATTTGTTTTTAGTTTAAACTAATAGGAAATTATTGTGTTAAACAAAACACAACAACAAAAACTAAACAAAATCTTTTTTAGAAGAAATGGTTTATTAGGCCATTGCTAGAAGAAAAAATCAGGTCTTGGGCATGCAGTTTTGTTACTGAACCCCAATATTTGAGTCTGTCTGCTGCACTGGCTGAAAGATGTATGAGCAGGAGTTTGCAGTATAGAATGGAGGTCTCTTAGGGAACTGGCAAATCCAGAGTGTGGGCAAACTCATGTTCTAAAACCCATCTCCTTAATGGCATGTAGGCTACAGGTTATATAGGGCAGAATGACACACAAGAAACAACAAGCTAATTTAGGGTTTAGGGTAGTGCTGGGGTCTGATTGGTTGGAGGTGAGGTAAGGGTAATAAATCACTTCTTCAGGTCAAGAGGACAGTTCTGCGGTATGCTCTGGTGTCTCTCTGGTTTCATGGAAAAGTAGTCAGGAGTCCTTCCACCTTAGGGCTCAGGAGCCGAAACCTGTCTTAAGTCAATAGGTGTTCTTCAGCTTGCCAGAGGTCCAGACCTTGTGACCATTAGTCAGGTCCCCACTATTATCTTCTGCCTCCAGGGGTGGGGTGGGGGAGAGGACTTCTAAAGCTAGGATTCCAATGTAAATTTAATCAAAGTCATAAGGATCCTTAGTTTCACTATGAACCAACACAAGCAGGAGTAGATAGAAAAGACAATCATGTTCAGTGCCCTGCAGTTGAGATCTTTCATGGAAGCAGTTGGGGAAGAAAGATATAAATTGTTTTGAAAGGATTTACATTGGCTATAGATAAAGGGGGTGGAGGAAGATGAAGTGGGGCTACTTTAGGGATAGGTGCACAGTCCTAATGAAGAAATGTCCACTCCAATGGATTGGTTGTAGGTAACAGATTAGAAAGTCCATGTGTAAGCAAGAAGTGGAGGCTCCCACGGCGGGGTGGCACCTGGCTATTCTCTTTTAGATAATTGCGGAAATAGTCACTTGGAAGTTCATTTAAAGTCCAAGCATACTTTCAGAAATGCCAGCCGTCTTTTGTTGGCTTTGCCCTGCAGTTGTTAACTGATTAACTTCTCTTGTATCTTTCTACCCTCTGGCTCACTGTAATTTAATTTAGTTCATCTCAGAATTTTCTCATTGTCAATGGAATATGAGTTAAAGACCCAAAATATGAACAAGAAAGATAAAGTGCACTAATTGAAATTATTTTTTCATGTAAGATTTTTGAGAGTGGTATTTCCTTAGTATAGTAGTATTCGTTATCATGAGTTTTTAAACTGTAATATGAAGGACCTTGCATGTCCTAAATGCATTGGACCTGATCAAACCATTAAACACTATTTTTTTTTTTTAAAATTAGTGCTTGCAGATACTTAATTGTGTCCTTGATGCTGTCCTAAAATAATTTATGTTCTCAGAAAAGCCTGCGTTTTAGTTACTCTGGTTGTGTAACAACCTAAAAACATAATGACTTAAAGCACGAATAAAAAAATGATCTCTCAGGAATTTTGAAAGTTTCAGCTATCAGTTCTGTCACAGGGTCTCCAATACAGTTGTAGTGAGTGAGACAGTAGGTGGAGCTGGGGGGATGCAGCAACTGAGAGAGGTGTCCAGGTGTATCTTTTTATGTAAGTAATCTCACAGATTTTTCATCTAGTCCAGTGGTTCTCAACCTTCTGGCCCTTTAAATATAGTTCCTCATGTTGTGACCCAACCATAAAATCATTTTTGTTGCTACTTCATAACTGTAATGTTGCTACTGTGATGAATCATAATGTAAATATCTGATATGCAGGATGGTCTTAGGGGACCCCTGTGAAAGGGTCGTTTGACCGCCAAAGGGGTCACAACCCACAGGTTGAGAACCGCTGGTCTAGTCTATCTGGGAGGCCTAATTTGGACTTCCTGACAGCATGGCCTTAGTCAGACTGCTTACATGGCAGTTTAAGATTTGGGTGAGGATTTCAAGAGAACTGGATGGGACATATATAGCCTTTTATCAACTAGTTTCATGAGTCACACAGTGTCTCTTCCACTGGAGTCAGAGTAACAAACCAACAGAGATTCAAGGAGAAGGATCCTACACTCTTAATAGGAAGAGTGCCAAAGAGATATTATAAGAGGAACATGTGTGATAAAAGATACTGATGCGGCTATCTCTGGAAAGCACAATTTGCCACCATGAGTAATCGCTACATAATTTTACTGAACAGACCCTATTATAATTCTCCAATTTCTTCTCATGCTGAATGGAGACTTGTCATAATACATTTTGAGCCAGATATTAATCAATGCATTATGATGGGTAGGTAGATTAATCTAAACAAAAACAACCTAGACTACATGGATAGATGGATGAATTAAAAAAAGAAAAATGGGATGTGAATTATACCTAACTTTGGAGTAACAACTCTGTACTAAGTTGTATGCTAGAAACTAGGCAGATATAAATAAGAATGAAACATTGTCCCTTCCTTGATATAGTTTACCATCTTCTGAGGTATTTAAGCACAACATTATAATTCAAGACAATAAAATATATGATTTTAACATATGAATATAAGGTGAATTATAATATTAGTAATAGATATAGATAAAGCTAATAAAATGAAAAGATCTTCCAGGTGTTAGTGTCATTGTGTGAATGTTTTCATTCTCTCGGTAACTTTAGCATTTCAAGTATGGAAATGGGATGATGAACATGCTTTCTTTTTTTAAAATATATTTTATTGATTTTTTTTACAGAGAGGAAGGGAGATGGATAGAGAGTTAGAAACATCGATTTTTTTTTGCACACTCCCTACTGGGGATGTGCCCGCAACCAAGGTACATGCCCTTGACCGGACTGGAACCTGGGACCCTTCAGTCCTCAGGCCAATGCTCTATCCACTGAGCCAAGCCGGTTAGGGCTGAACATGCTTGCTAAGAATACCTCATGTTAATGAAATATGTGGGTTTCATAGTAACCTCAAAGGCATAGTATATAATTCATGTGAGAAGCATTTAATGCAAATGAATTGATTGGAATTACCATAAGTTTCTCATCTTAGTACCATTTCACTTATAATTTTAGCAACAGAATTATCTCAGTGAAGAAGATCCAGGGCCATGATGTTAAGTGATGTGCTGGGCCAAGGATTTATCTTTCCCTTTTTGACAAATGAATACTCATTTTGGATTTAACATTCAGGCAATTAATAGAGATGACTAAGAATGTGGATTTTAGAGGCAGGCAGATTGATCACCTTTCTCTACCTTTTAGTGGTTATATGATCCAAGGTACTTAATATAGCATTATTAAGTCTCAATTTCCTCATTCTTAGAATGGAGATGATAATATTTACTTTAAAAGATTTATGATAATTGTCGTATGAAAGATAGCTCTGCTATTATTATCATTATAGCTTCTAAAACTATTTTTTATATGTAGGGTACTATGAACACTTTGACACAGATATAAGGTTTTATTACATTAGGTTCTCAGATTGATATTTGGGAAATTTCTTTTAACCTACTTTAATATATTTAATATTAGGACTTTAATGATTTCTTTGGATATTAAATAGTATTTTAATGATGTAGATTACAGCTAAGGCTAGTCGCCTACAAGGACTGGCTTGCATGATAGCTAAAGTTTAGGTCACTTTTGTTTCAGTTTAAGTACAGAGGAACCTACACATTAATTCAAAGAATAGTGAGAAGGATTCACCTAATTTTATAAAGATAAAGTATATAAACTTCTCTTAAGTAGCACTAACTGGCTTGCATGATAGCTAAAGTTTAGGTCACTTTTGCTTCAGTTTAAGTACAGAGGAACCTACACATTAATTCAGAGAATAGTGAGAAGGATTCACCTAATTTTATAAAGACAAAGTAAGTATATGAACTTCTGTTAAGTAGCACTGCAGCCCATGAAGTATGAGGAAGAACCTGTGAGGCCATTATAGCTCAGAACTGTCAAATTACTACATTTCATACCATCAGATAGTAAAGCCATGTAGGGACAGGGCCATCATTACTTAAAAATTCATCCTGTAACCAAATTAGAAACATTAGGTTTAGGTGAGTTCATGAGTGTAGATTCCCCATGTTGGGATTGGTATCCCTATACATGAATGAAGAGAACAGAGCTCTTTCTCTCTCTTTATCATGTAAGTATACAGAAAGAAAGTAGACATCTGTAAACCACAAAAGGAACTTGACCAAAAACCTGAACAATTAGGACCCTGATCTCAGACTTCCAGCCTCTAGTCTGGAAATATGAGAAAGAAATGGTTTTTATTTAAGCTACTCAGTCTATGGTATTTTTGTTGTAGCAGCCCAAACTGATTAATACAACCTCATTGAAAGATTATTGTGAGGCCCAGCTGGCATGACTCAGTGGTATCTTCCCTTGACCAGGAAGCAAACTGGTGACTGACACTCTAACCACTGAGCAACACTAGCTAGGGCTAAAATCATTTATTTACACCAGAAATAATATCATGTGAGCAGGACATGAGTCTTGAGGAAAGATGCCATGCTTTACTAAGTAAATATAACTCAGATTTTATAACATGTAGATGGTCACGAGGGGAGTGAAATGAAATAAAATTAAAAGAGAAGAATAAGGCCAGGTTTTCAAATATTTCAGTGAACCTTAATGGTGTCTACCTGGGTGAGATCTAGAAAGTTGTGTCAAATATCACTTTGATTGTGATATGCAGAGTAGATTGAAGGAAGAATGGAAATGATGTGTTAAAAGACTCTTGCTCTTGTCTTAAAGAGAAATGATGCAGTACAGATAGGCTAGAGCAGTGATCGGCAAACTCATTAGTCAACAGAGACAAATATCAACAGTACAACGATTGAAATTTCTTTTGAGAGCCAAATTTTTTAAACTTAAACTATATAGGTAGGTACATTGTTATAAACTTAATTAGGGTACTCCTAAGCTGGCCTTTGTTAAAAACGTTCTCAATCTGATTGAGGTATGTTCGCTGAGGTCGACCCCTTCCAACTCTCCCATCCACACTCGTCTTGTATACTTGTTTCGTCTATCTCATTTCCCTCATCCTCTCTATATGTCCAAACCATCTCAACATACCTTTCTCAATCCTCGACACTACATCTTCTTTCACTCCACAACATTCCCTAAAATTAACTTAATAAGCTTTAATTAAAGTTTTAAGTCTTAGTTAAACTATAGGTACATTGAATAAAACTTGATATCATACTTAATAACAATATTATTTATTGATAAAATTAAATTCCTTACAATTTACCTTACAATATCCATAAATTAAATCATGACAATGACGCCACTTCTTCAAAATAGACTCACCCAGGCCAAAAACTGACTTCTGCGCATGGGCCAC
>NW_005357311.1:72758-99433 GCF_000412655.1 Myotis brandtii | reverse complement strand
ATAATAATAAAGCCACCAACACAAAATAATTACAATTCTTAAATTGATGACAAAAATACCTGTAGGATTTGCAGCTGGTTGGAAAAATACAGGTAACTTTATGCTTCGAGCAGTTACTTTGGTAACCCGCGTGCAATTTGCGGACGCAACTAGCACTAACCACTGCACAATGAGACTGCTGACTGACTGCCTCACTCAACACATGCATGGATCGCGAGCGCCTCCCCTGCACTGCGCACTGAGTATCCTGCGGGCCCGCCTGCGCAGCGTCTCCTGTTGCCCTACCGACCGACCGACACCCCCCACTTCTTCTAATGCCACTTATTCAAAATAGACTTGCCCAGCCCGAAAACCGACTTCTGCGCATGGGCCACGAAGTTTCCATCGCACTGTACATGCACGCCCGCACATGGTATTTTGTGGAAGAGCCACACTCAAGGGGCCAAAGAGCTGCATGTGGCTCGTGAGCCGCGGTTTGCCGACCACTGGGCTAGAGAATAAAGAATAGATTTGAGGTATGTTTAGGAGTTAAAATTAACTAGTGACCCAGTGCATGGATTCATGAACATTGAAAGGAAATTAATTTGGCCTGCGGGGCAGGGCTGGGCAAGATGCTCTGGAGTCAACCTCCTGCAGTCCCTCCTCGGTGTCTACAGAGTCAGCGGGGGTCCCTCCAGCAGATGGGGTCCCTCGGCCTGGCCTGTGGCGATTGGGCTCAAACTGGCTCTCTGACATCCCCCGAGAGGTCCCGGAGTGTGAGAGGAGTCAGGCTCCCTCTTTTCTGGTTCCAGGGTGTGTCACCGGAGAACCACCACTGCCAAGTCACTGCAGCTCAGCAGCTCCTGCATTGATCGTCTGCCCCCTGGTGGTCAGTGTGCATCTTAGCTATCAGTAGGAGGGACACTTATCACAGGAGAAACCAGGAGAGTGTATTTCCTAGTGTTAGAAGAGAACAGACTCTAGTAGGAAAGATTGTCAGAGGTTCTGAAAGTATTGTAAAGGCAAGGAAAGAAAATATTGAAAATTAAGACATCTATCAGAAGTGAGATGTTTGATAGGTGGTAGAATCCACATTAATGTGTTTGAGCAGTAAGTGGTAGAAAAGGACAATCTTCTTGAAAAGAGTTTTCTATTTAAGGAGGAGAGAGTGATAGCTAGAAACAACCAATTACTATTACTTTTTTATTTTTTGTTTTTGAGCTGGGATTGGGAGAGAATGTGAAGAACAGAGAAAGATTCCTTATTCTTGATTGGGTATAATTTTTGATATTTGCGCTTGTGGTAGAAAACATTTTATAACTGATGCTCTTATAATATTTTCATTATTTCTGTTAGTTACCTATCTTACTTGATTAATTAAGAATTATGAAGATACCTTTAGTCTTTGGTGAAGAACACATAGTTAAGTTTCCTTAGCAATTTGAGGTCTATTCAAGTATGTTTATAAATGCTCCAGAAGATTGCAAGCTAAATATTAGAAAAAAAAAAACAACCTACTCTAAGCATGGTATTTAAAACTACCATTTTGAGAACAAGTGATTGCATCCGTGTCTTTCAACTCATAGGACTATCAACTTTAGTTACTTTTTTTCTGAAATAACTTTAAGGGTACCGATAAATTTTTAAAATGTTAATCATGTAGCTATCAGTGAGTTATTGCTAACTGCATTATTTTATAAAAATGCAATACAGCAAATGTAAAAATAGAACTGTAAAAGTAAAGGAACCCAGAATTTGGGTGTCCCATGAAATCCACTAAATCAAACACTCCATCAATGCTTGGATCCCTATACAATTTATATGTGTGTGTTTTTCCTCAGAAGTTCTCCTCAGATAAAATAAATATCTCTTTTTATTTAATTATGTAAAAACGCTGTTAGAAACAAGTGCCTAAAGAAAATGTTCAGATTAGTTTATGTTGCCAATACTATGTTTTACTTATTCTTTATATATTTTATGCAGTTCCAATATATTTCAGACACTCATTAAAAAAGACATAGAACAACTATGAGAAAAATTTTATAGAAAAATAATCTTTAAACTTACAATTATAAATGCATAATTGAGTAGTCCTACTTATGTGTTAATACAGATCCTTTTTGTTATTCTATTTTTTATTGACGTGCTACAAAATTGTAAGCTTATTAACAATGGCCAAGCTGCCCTACCGGTTTGGCTCAGTGGATAGAGCGTCGGCCTGCGGACTCAAGGGTCCCAGGTTTGATTCCAGTCAAGGGCATGTACCTTGGTTGCGGGCACATCCCCAGTGGGGAGTGTGCAGGAGGCAGCTGATCGATGTTTCTAACTCCCTATCCCTCTCCCTTCCTCTCTGTAAAAACTCAGTAAAATAGATATATATTTTTTTTTAAAAAAAAAGAATGGCCAAGCTGTTTTTATATTTCCCTTAGATTTGAAAGAATTAAGATAGAAGATCATCCTCAAGTTACTTTAATCCCCTGTTTTCCAGTAATTGGTCTGAATTTTCAGAAAGGATATCCAATTCAGGATTCAGTTAGGTTGCAAGTTCAAATTCTAGTTCTACTAGTAAAATTCTGTTATCAGTGCAAAAAGAAAATCAGCTCCCAGGCGTATTTTCACATTAACAACCCTCATTAATATAGGTAAGCAGAATATATTCAATGTCATTCTGGAGGTTGATCTTTGGTTGTTTTCCTTTATATTGGTTTACTTATTTTAGGGTGAAATCTAGAGTAGAAAATTTTAAGATCATCTAAAGAGATTTAGGTACCAACAAAGTTAATAAAATTATGATTCTTATGATATATTTTAATATATGAATCATGTAATATAAATGTGTATGTGTTCTTTCAGAAGGGGGAATTATTTGAATGTGTATTATGAATCTCTTCTAATGACAAATTCTGCTCAAATATTTTTTAAAAAATAGATGAATTTAAAGTCTGTACAATGTTATGTCTAGAAATATGTATATTGTCCATGTCTGGTAGATGGGCAATCAAACCACCGAAACAATGATGCCAGAGGCACACACTCCTTAATAGAAATCTAGGATTGTACAGTGATAACATCTCACACCTTGGATAAGAAAAAATTTATGTGTCAGAGCTGTGATAATAGATGGAAGTGTTCTCTGGCATATGAAGGGATATTTTTATATTAATCTTTATTTAAATAAAAAATTATTTAAATTTTTACATAGATTACAATAGTGCTTCTGTGATGTAGAATGAGAGCCTGAGATTTATTATGCCTCAGGATTGCACCTAGATCTTCTTGTCACAAGAGGTCCGAAGTTGACAATGCAGAGAATCCAGAACTGTTTTCATCATTGATTTTTGAAAATTGAATAAAGTTCCTGATTGTTCATGTTTGGGAGAACCATTTGGGGACTATTTAAAAGCTCACATTGTTTGAGAAAAATTCAACAGATTATTAATTTTCATTAGAAAGTATATTAAATGTTTGATCATATTGAAACTGAGAAATATTATCTGCTTCAAATATGACTACTCTTCCTGAAACTGTATTTTCAACTCTTACAACCATTAATGGTGAGAGTTAACCATTTCTAACAGCAGAGGTAACTGATTAAGAAATTATTCCAACTTATTCTATTCAAAGGGAGAATTCTGGCTTGAGCAAACTGACAATAGCAATGACTTCCTTTTCCACCACACACACTCCCTATCTTCCTTTTCCTATGATCCAGCCTCATTTTTAGGAATATCTGTTCTTTTACATGCTTTGTTTACCGGTTATTTTCTTTATTTTCACCTATAAATGTAATTAGTGACAATCTAGGAAGATGTTACTGACAGAGTATGTTGATGGTAGCTTGAATAATATTTTATCAACCTCTGACAATTCTAGAATCTAACAGCTTTCCCAACATGCTTGACCAAGAGGCTCTGTTGTTAAATAACTTACATACAATATTCATACCTTAACAATGGGCAAGGACCATTCTCCAGTGTAATCTATACTCTCCTACTATTGCCGTACTTATATCCATCTTTATCATCTAGTCTAGGAATAAAAATACTGTTTTTCAGGCTGTCAGGATAATTTTTAATGCAAGTTGATTTGTTGTTTGTTTTTGTTTTTCAATTGTTTAATTTTTTTTAGAGCTAAATCAACATAAAATGAACATGAGTATAGTTAAAGGTATATGTGTCTCAGAAGATATTTCTGGTTCTATATTTCTTCATGTTTCTATTCACTGGCAGAATTATTGTCATATCACTTTGAGTCTAAAGTGGAACTTGAACTTGTTCCAAAATATGTGACATGGTAATCAGTTGCTATGGAAATTATGAAGCTCTAATAAATGAAGCTATAAAGCAGTTAGAAATTCCTTCACTCCAGCAGGATATGGATTTGAAGGAAGAATACACATTTTGGACATATGAATGATGGCCAAGAAGTAAATCAACTGTCCATAATCCTTTAAGATCCAGGTGCTGGAGGTGGCTTTAAAGGTGGCAGTCAGAGCTAAAAGATGGGCTGCCTGGCTTATTGACTTCCCTGATTCTGTGCCAGTGAACAGAATGGCTGCATCCCTTCCACACTTATTAGCTCATTTCATTCTGTTCTGTCTGTTTAGAAGAAGCTTGCTGGGCTCAGAAATAACTCTGACTCCACGTTTCCTCTGCCTGCGAGTTTGTTTGTTTGAAAACTTGTGTTCTCTGCATTGAATGAATGGCAGTTTTCTGCCAACACATTTGTCTATGACTGCTTTTGAAGAACAGGCAAGAGGCAGAGAAGGACAGAAAGACAGAATAAATTTGTTTGCACAGTTAGGGAAAAAATTTGTCTTGCCAAATGTTGCTCTTTGAAATGGGGTAAAACACTAGCGATTATTGAGTGAAAAATAAACCAGTATAAATCACAAAATAAAGGTTTCAGTTATTGTAAACCTTAGTGATTTGTCTTACTCCATCTAAAAATAATATTCATTTATACAAATGCATCTAATGTTGGGTCTGGTATAGAAAGTACCAACAAATATTTACTGAGACTTGAACTCCTGAAGGATGATAAAATGTGTATAAAATTTCAATATATTATTTTACAATTATAGATAACTGAGACCATTTGAAAATCAGCAAAATATATTGAGGATTACTTATAAGTTCCAAGGTAGCAGAGTGAGGAAGGTGATTCATAAAACTTTTTCCCTATCATCTAAAGTCTAGTGATGAAAGCTTTAAGTGACTAAAATAATTTCATCATTACCTGTTGAATAGCTTTATGTGTGTGTGTGTGTGTATGTACACATGTACACACATACACACACACACACAGGATATCTATATTACATCCTGTGTTTAGTATAGGCTTAGGCTCAAGAAATCTAAGAGGACATCTTGGTAATCTTCCCTCAGATTTACTATTATAGGCAGAAGACAACACAAAGCTGATTTGTTTCATTTTACTATTGAAAGAAGTTCCCTAGTCATTAGCAATTATATGAAAGTACAGTGCATGGCAAGTACTACGTAATCTACAATATGTGTTCCTGAAGTTCCTCTGCACATGTAACTTAAGATTATGTTGAGATTCTTTCACATTTTTTTTTATTTTGGAAAATCTTTTCCTAAACTACTCTGGTTATAAATATTTCAATTACTTAAGTATCAAAGTGCTTGTATTTATTGGAGTTATGTTTTTCCTCTGATAAAATAATATATAATTTTACATTTTGAAAAGTCTTATAAGGTTTTCAAAAATATTGAAAATAAGCTTTGATAGTCCAGAATCTTCAAATACTTTATTTTATTAAATTATTTCTGCATAGATAAATATAATTTGGTGTCTAGCTGAATATAGTAAATACATTATAAGTTAATTCAGTGTGGTTGGCAGAACTCGAAGATGGCCCCTTGATCACCACCTGGAGATATTTCCTACATAAGCCTCTCCCATCAAATGTGGGAGGAACCTGTAACTTGCTTATAACCAAGGGCATGTGATAGAGTTTATGGGATATCAATCTTGTGATGATGTAAAGCTGTGTCACAAGAGAGATGTAAGGTTTCATCTTGCTAGCACACATCAAGAGCTCCTCAAAGAAGCGAACAGTGTGTTATAAATTAAGAAGAGAGTCATCTGGCAGAGGGTACAATGGGCCATCTCTAGCATCTGAAGGCATCCGCCAATCAATACTGAGTAAGAAGTCAAGGCAGGACCCTCAGTCACACAGTCACCACCAAATAGAGTCTGTCAAGGAAGCTGAATGAGTTTATACACAAATTCTTTCCTACCTGAGCCTCCAGAAGATAGCAGCCCAGCCAACACCTGACCTGGGCCAGTAGGTGATAAAAGTATGAGATAATAAATATATACTATTATAAGCTGCTAATTTTGTGGTGATTTGTTATACAACATGCAATACAAATATATCCAGAATATAAGAATTGGAATTGAGAGGTAGCATAAATAGTTATTTTTTTCTATTTATACCAATTAAACTATTTTGTAAAGTTTCAACTCTCTCTTTAGAAACAAAAAATATCCCTAAGACAAGTGTGAAATAGTTAAAAAATAAGCATGGAATTAAAAAAATATTTTATAACAATTATTATCTACACTTTTTTGCTTTATTTTTACTGGTTTCAAAAGTTTTTAGAATATATGAAATAGTCAAATCATTGACCTTATAATGTCTATTCTCACCCAAGCTTAAAAATAGTTCCTATATTTTCAAGTCCATCAGATGTACATGGAGATAAATGTCTTATCCTAAATCCAATACTCTTTAAAAATTGTTTTAAAAATGGTATAAACAGTTCAGCATCTTCTTCACATAGTTTACCTAGTAGCATTGCATATGTGCATACACAACTATATGTTTATGAAATTAGTTATTCCTTTCAGCATTGTCATAGAACTACTGTATTATATTCCCAAACTGCTCTTTTAAAATAATAGTCTGCCTGTTTGAAATCTCAGCACAGCTAAGTATTAAATAAAAATTGTACTGTTTCTGCCCTAACCTGTTTGGCTCAGTGGATAGAGCATCGGCTTGGGGACTGAAGGGTCCCAGGTTCGATTCCAGTCAAGGGCATGTACCTTGGTTGCAGGCACATCCCCAGTAGGGGGTGTGCAGGAGGCAGCTGATTGGTGTTTCTCTCTCATCGATGTTTCTAACTCTCTATCCCTCTCTGTTCCTCTCTGTAAAAAATCAATAAAATATATTTTAAAAAAATTGTTCTGTTTCTTATTTCTCAATCTCTCGCTATAAAACAGGCAAGTGCTGGATTAAAAATAAATAAAAACAAGGAAAGATACTGATGGCAAAAAAAAATTAATTCTAGATACTTTGAATCCTGATGATAAAGGGGTGTCCAAATAAAAAATAAAGCTGTGAAAAAAAGAGCTGTGCAACATGAAACTTAACATACTTATTGGTGAGACAAATGACTCCTCAGTCCCCAGGTGCCTGGTTGAGGTTTTACCCAACAGCTTTGAATTTCAACTCGAAATGACAAGCCTAGAGTGGCTTGATCCCAGCAACTTGGTGAGACACTGCTTGCAAAGAGCAAGGCTATTTTGATAATACTGCAGAGGCTTTTGTTCGCTAAAGCTTTAATGTGGGTTAAAAAAAAAAAAGCCGCCTCTACTTCTCTCTACTTTGCAGTTCCTATTGACTCAAGGACTCAGTCCACATTCTGGAAGGATAGATGAAATCCTCTTCTGTCTTATTTTCTCAATGAGATACATTGGAGAATAGTATAGAAGTAATGGTTTGTTTAACTTTACTTGGATACTCTGAAATGCTCCCTAACAGCAGCCTGCTGTCTAAGGCTATAAGAATTATTCTATTCAGTTAATATGTTAATTTGCCAGAACCATTGAATGGAGTAAGAAGTATTATCAGAGAAGTAGCTTTGCATTATAATTAGTATAATATAATATAAACCTTCTATTTGTAAGTATAATATAAACCTCCTGTTAAAACAAGTCAAGATTCCAAAAAATTAAATACAGAAAATAAAATTTCTATCTTTGACCAGCTATTTGCTTTTTATTGCTCATTAAGTACCAGTGCACAGATGAACTGGCATGAATACAAAAGTTGATGGCAGTCTTCACAGCTGTATGTAGGATGTAGCTGATTTTTGGCATGCAGCTAGAACATTATGTGTTTTGTTCCATTGCTCTGTAAAATGTGTAAAATCCATGTTTATGAAAACTTCTCACAGGGTACAAATACAATTAGTTTTCTGAAATATCACAATAACACACAAAATATGCATTTTGTACAAACACAAACAAAACCACCAAAGTAAACATGTTCAGATGTTTATCTCTGAAAGGAAATGGGGAATGAGAATAAGATGTGCTAAAAAGGAATTTCAGAAGTATAATTTCATTCAAGAGACAATATGGAGAAAATTTACCAGTCTCTCTGCAATGATAATCATCAAATTTATATTCATGTGATATTGCCAGTCAGTACACACGTATCTACACAAACTGGAATGCAGTTTTTAAGAGAGAGTGAATACTACCTTTTTTTTAACTTAAAAAATTAGACAATTTATTTTATTTTTCCCCATTTTTATAGATTTCATAATTAATAGTTTAAAGGCTACATAACTACTCTTAAAGTTATGTAATATAATTTACATGTCCACTTCTCCATTTTGATTGACTTTGTATTTAATGATTCATTTTAACTGTATATATGACACTTTTCATTTTCTAAAATAGATGAAGTCCTAATCTTCAATGTTTAAACCAAACCTATTTTCACATGTGTGATTGACGGCTGTGCTTTGAAGAAACTCCTCCTCCTCAGCCTCTGTGTTATGCAGTTGAAGTATGTTACCTCGTATAACAGACCGCTCTATTGCAGGCAACAAATCTTCTAGCCCATTTACACTTCCATGAGATGTAGAAAAGGACATCTTAGTGTAGATGTAGACTGTGGATGGCACAGCATTGCCTTTATGGGAAGAAAGGGTACCTCTTCCTTCAGAAGAACACTGGCCCAAGACAGAGCACAAAGACTCACAAGGTGAGCACGTTGGACTTCAGACGCAACTGCCTCCTCCCCAGGCACCGTCACCCATGACCGTGGCTAAAAGCAGCAGAATGGAAGTTCAGGAAGTTAAAGTGTCTCAAGCCAGTATTCAAACCCAAGTCTTAACTTTTAAGGCCCTTCCTTCTCTTCTCTTCCCCTGTTTCCATGAAAGATGGTCATCACTATCTGATTAACTTATTCAGCACTTCCTATATGCCTTACATGCATGCAGTATGCCAGGCATCCTGATATACATTGCCTCATAGGCACCTTCTGTTTAATCTTAAAATACTAGTTGATCCTATTTTACATATGAGAATCCTGAAGCTTAAAAAGGAAGCAGCTTGGTGAAGGTCAGCTGACTGATAGATTTCAGGATGAAGTTTCCAGTTCCCATAGTTGACGGCAAACCACAAGTGCTTAACCATGATATTGTGTGGTATCACTGTGAACCTCATGAGCTGGGACTGTGGCTTAGGATCACGCTGTACTTCTGTGTACAGTGAATGGACATAGAGGTAGCTTCAGTTTCATACTCCTAGGCCACTCCAGATCCTTTGATTCAGAATCTCCACAGCACTCTGCATTTTAACAATCACCCTATGACCCTTAGACAAATAAAAACTTAGACCATCTAACTTGTCATAGGACATGCTTGCCTGAAATTATATGTTGACTTTCTTCTGCCTATATTATAAAAAACTAAACTTGAAAGCATTGCATTGCAAAGGCTTGCTTTATCTGAAGCTTGCTCTCTCATGTTTGTACCTATTACCTAATCATACCAAACTTTGTGTTAAAATGATACTACTAATACCTAAAATTTCCAAGTAGATACCATATTCCATTTACTATTATGAGTATTAGCAAAATATATCACATTTAAGTATCTTCATATGCCTATGGGGGTAGGTATCATTACTATTCTAATATCCAGATTAAAATACAAGTAATTAAATATTTACTTTATATATAAGACTCTTGGCTAGAAGCAGTAAGGCATGCAAAGATATATTAAACAAGGTCCATCAAATATGAAACTTAAGTTATTAAAGGTGCTAAGGTTCACTAAAAAAATCATCATGTTACCTACAAGAGTTCACTTGATGATAATGACTGGCCAGCTCCCTTAGACCAATATTTTCCATTCCTGGAAGTTATGCAAATGACCACCAGATAGAATAAAATATATTTCTCTAAATACATTAAAATTAGAAACTACCTAAAAGTCAAAACTTAAGTGTTACATAAATTATATGTATGCACATGTAATGAAACATCATTAATAGTTATTATTTTAAAAAAAAGAGTTATTGTCAAAAGAATGCCCATGATATTTTGTAAAAGAGAAAAAGGAGGTGAAAATTGATGCTTACAGCAGGATTTAATTTGGTTTTAAAATATATGTGAGAGAAAGAGAAAGATACAGAGAGAGAGAGCGAGAGAGAGAGAGAGAGAGAGACAGAAATTTTGAGACATCTAGAGAATTATACACCATATTTTTAAGAGAAATTATCTCAGGTTATTGAATTTTTCAGTCACCTTTTTCCTTTTCCTTATTGTCTTTTTAAATTGCTTCCCTAAAATCTACCTATATTTATCCTAGACTATAGTGCATTTTTTATTTCTTATTATAGTTTCCCTAAATCCAAATTTGGTGATATAAAAATTCAGCTATTGTAATCCATAGAGTTTAACTGTTAATGATCTAATACCTCACAGGAGGAGAGAAGAGATGGTTTTTACCACATATGTGATATTTCAGTGAAGTGAAAAAGTCTTCCCAAACAAAACGTGCATGACTTTGTTTAAACACTTATTGATAAAGATATCTTTAATAAAACATAATTTCTGAGCTTTTAAAGCTTCAATTTCTACAACTGTAAAATGTCTCTGTCTCTTACAGTCCTCACCACTGCTTCCTCCCCCCCCCGCCCCCCCCCCCCCCCCCCCAATCTTCTGGGTTTTGAAGAAAGCAAATTATTCAGTTTCTTTGAGTCATCTATAAAACTAGAGCGAATAGGATCTGCTGAAGGGCTCTAGGACTTCACCTATCATTTATCTATGATTAACTCATACACATCTTACTGCTTGACATTTGTGACACATTTGGCTAAACTCAGATTATTTCTACATTCTTCAGAATTTTCCCTTTCCTCTGGAAAACTGAGCTTGCAAGATAAATTAATTTTGTATTAAGTGAGATGTTACTTTCTGAGAATGTATGTGTATAAATATGGCAACACTCCAGAGGCATTCTGTGCTATTTTTTTTTTTCTTGAATGAGATGAGTATATCGTCATGATAAATAACCCCTTTGTCCCATGAAGAAAACATGTGCTATGGGGGTTTTGAGGCTCAGATGAATGTGTGGACAAATCTGATAAGGACCTGAATAAATCCTAGGCATGAGAGATTCCTTAGAAAATGTGTACCTGATTTAGACAACAGAAAGCCTTTTTTCACCAGTTTACCTGGCTATTTTCAGAACTTTATTAGGAGGATCTTATGTATCACAATATTTAAAAACTACAGTATAACTTTTTTATAGTATGTTTCTCCATTATGCCCTAAGTCATATGTGCCCATAAAGGCCTAAAAGCCTTGGCCAGCATCGACCCATGGACCGAATGGTCTTGGGTTTGATTTCCAGTCAAGGACATGTACCTGAATTGCATATTCAGTCCCCGGTCCCATGGTTGGGTCGTGTGCAGGAGGCAACCAATTGATGTGTCTCTCTCACACTGATGTTTCTCTATCTCCCTTTTTTCTCTCTCAACCTCTCCCTTCCACTCTTTCTAAATAAAAGCAATGGGGGAAAAATATCCTCAGTAAGGACTAATAATAAAAAAAGACCTAAAAAGTCTATTTTTTAACTCCTGTAGAATGTATGCTGTTTCCTCATGCTCCAAAAATGTGGGGATATGTAGGGCTTGATATAAGAGGGTGGACTGAGAGGGAGAGAAAGAAAGAGGGCTACATCGAGGGAGCATGATGAAAGGAGCTTAAGGGATTATTTTGACTTGTCACTAATATTGTCCTTGAGTGTAAACTGCTAAACTTCTTAGAACTGATGAAGTAAAACAGTCAAAACAACCACACAAAGGAGAGCAGAGGATCACCAGGCAGACTGACAGGACACCGTACCCATAAGGCAGCCAAGGGCAGTGATCAGTGGGCATCAGTTTGTCTTTGGGGCTGTAGCACCTGCTACTAATTGCTGCAAAGAGCTCAGCCGTCACTGTGTGGTTTAGCACACTCAGCTCTCTCCTGTATGTGCTGTGAGAAGCAGGACAGCTAATTGCTGTTGCTTCAGCGCCAGTGAATCGACATGCTGAGCTAATAGCGACAGATAGAGGGCAGACAGATTCCTGCTAGCAGCTTCCAGTTAGTTGCATGTGATAACTAAGGCAGTTGGCACACCTCTCAGAACGGGGAGAAAGAAAGATAGTACGCCTCCTGGGTTGATTATGTTGAGGTGATTTTTTTCTCTCCTCTGTAACATTTTCCTGATGACACGAGACTGGATATTAATGCCTCCCAGAATCAAGAAGTGTAACGTGTGAACGAATCGCCTTGGACCTAGATGATGAACACGGGTTGTTTCGGAAGGGATGTGCAGGAGGCAGCCTTGGCAAGAAAACTTGCTGCATAATCTCACATGGGCTACAGATGAAACTTTAAAACGGCAAGTAAGTTCTTTCTCCCCCTCCCTTCCGCTTCATTTTCTTACTCTTTCACATGTAAGGCAGCAGCAAAGTACAGAGAAAGTTAAGAGCTTGTTTCTGGGCAATTGGTCTCTGTCATGATATCACTTTCTGTCATGCTCATTCAAAGAACGGAGTGGTGATGATGTGTGAGCAATTATCTTCTGGAAGAACCAGCACCACTCCTTGTCCTCTCAGTTTTCTAATTACTGTGTGTTCTTGTAATTTTTTTGAGGTGTCAGTGTAATACTTAGACACACACTTTTAAATGATAACTCTGTGTGGTGTTTTTTTTTTTTTAATGTCACTCTTCAACCACTTTCTTTGCTTCTCTCTCTCTTCTCTCTCTCGCAAAATATGGGAAAAAAGGGCAGGGGTATTGGCATGCTATGTTATTTTTCGTGTGTGCAAATGTGTGTGTGCATGATGTTTTGTGCATGGTAGTTGCTGGAGGGTATAGTCAGTGGATAAGTTAAGGTGGCTAACTCTGCCTCACAATGAACAGCATTATCTCTTGGGTTTTGTTATAATATAGAGTATCCTGATGTTTCACAACAGATGTTTTAGTGTATTAGAAAATCTGCTCCTTTATGAAAGTGTCTGGGAGCAGTTAGAAAGCAAATCCAGATGGATTTATCCTTATAATACAAAGTTAATACCACCTAGAACTAGCAACTTTCCCACTTTGTGGTGTAGCCTTCACTTTAAAAACACACTTTGTTACAGGGAAGGAGGGCCCTGAGTAACAAGTTTCAGGCCCCATCTGCTGCTACTCTAATGCATATCTCTCATACGCACAGGTGGCCATCGGTGGCATGGACTAGTAGTATGTATGCAGACAGCCATTGTTAACTAGAGGATAGTATGACGGCCTCATGTAAGGTTAACTCCAAGTCCTTACTCATTGTCTTTTGCAAATAGAGCTAATTGTCAAACGTAGTAACCAAATACTTAAGGGGTAGAGTCATTGTGTTGCTTAACATCAGAGAAGCAAATAATTTGTGGAAGAAGCATAAAATGCTTGCTGTAGCTTTTACAGCACATTTGAATCTTTTTATACAGGTTCTTGTGAACTTATTTTTTTTTTTTACTGCAACTTGACTCTTCTATAAGTTTCTTTAGTTTTCTGTAGTTGTTGGTGTGTGTGCATTTATCTGTACATGTGAGTCTTCAAATTTCAGCAACTTAATCCCCATGACTGTGGGCTCGCTTTCCTATGAAATAAAAGAGCAATTTAATGTGTACCGAGTTGCGCAGACTGGGGACATCCTCACCTCTCAGCTGATGCAATAACAACTGAACAGGGAACATGAATCCCCTCACTTTGCCACAAAAAATGATCCTTAGGCATTAACCGTCCATTAACAGACCTGAATTGATCAGGGTGTGTACTAAATTACTGATAGTTGTTCTTAGTTTTGCATCCCTGGTGTTTTTGAGCTACTTGTCTAAAATATTATGAAGTAAAGTTTTGAGTATTTTTCATAAAGAGATTTAAATAAAATCTTTCATTTTCTAAGAGAGGTTTTGGAATAATAATATTAGTGCTATTATTTGATTAGCTTAGTGAGTCTCTAAACTATAAGAACAGTCCCCCAAAACACTAATAATTATAATTCTAAGAAGAAAAGAACTTAGAGTTCCAGTTAAATGCCCATTATCTACTTTCTTAGTCTTTCCACATTTAAATTTTGTATAGTATGCATTTTGCCTTTTTATCACCCAACTTTCTAAGCAGAAGGAGACATAAGCTGAAGTCATTTTGGTACATAGCCTAAGTTTGAAGTTAAATACAAAAGGTAATTATTACTTTCTTGTCAAAGGAAATAGCTATTTTTCTTTGATCACAAAATGTGTGCCAGGCAAATATATGTTGACCAATTAATTGCACCTTTCTACAATCATTTTATCATGGGGGCTTTTACCTCCTGAATAAATTATTAGCCTTTATAGTAAAAGTAAAAAATAAAACAAACAAAATAATAATAAAGTAATCCCCTAAATGTGAATGTCTTCAAGGGTAGAAGAGCATACTATGCCTTGTAAATGTGCAGGTGTAATTACAGACAATAAGAACTTTTGTTTCTATTTACAGGGTTTAAAATAATATAAAACTTCTCTCATAAACCAGCTGTTATCTTAAATTTTTTAAGCGTGGAAGCCCCTGTATAGACTTACATTTTATTGTAGCCTTAACAGTGGGGATAAATATATGGTTTTAAGTTTTACCAAGGATTCCAACCTATGAATAGATTCAAGTTGGCAGAAAAATGATCCCCAGCAAGAGATTGCTTCTAAATCAACTGGGTGTATTTATCTTCTAAAAGTTTAATTTTGCTTTGGACTCCATGTTAAGAGTAGGTTTTGGTAACAGTCATTTTTATTTCTTGTCTACTTTTTTTTAAAGGGTTGTTCTTACTTCGGCATCCCTGGTGTTTTTGAACTATTTCGTCACCCTATGTCTCTCTCATATATGTGGAAGGCTTACAATTATAATATTTAAAATAAATAACAGTTTTACTTGATGGGGCTGGCTTATCTCAAAAGGTTTCGGTTACTCTCAACTAAAGTTTTAGTTTGGATATAGATATGTTTGTTTTGTGATGGGATTTTTATTTATTACTTTACAATATAGTAGATGCTAGATTCAAAGTGATGATGACATAGGGGGCTTTACATATTAGTTTTATGCTCAAATATCATTGGGTCGCATGAGGAGATATTGGAAGGAATTATAGGTATTCATTAAGGCTCACAGTCAATTTTGAGTGAAAGAAATAACTACTATGCGCAATGTATGGCAAGATTACGTCCTCTAGTCTCTGTACAAATTTCAAACACTCAGAAACTAATATGTAACTTCCAGTTAACTTGAATGTTAGAGTCACTTAGATTGAAATAGTGACAGGACCATGGAATATGCACAGAAATTCCAAATGCAAGCATACTTTCTTGCACATGAGAATGAGGGGGAGGGAGGTAAGAAGGTAATTTTGAACATGAGTATGAATAGCATGACCTAGCACTGGAGTCACCAACAGTAATGTATAAATCAAAGTGCCAGATTTACAGGACTATGAAGATGAGTATGACTTGGTCTCAGTCTGCAAATAAGTCACACATTATCGCATAAGATACGCACACACACACTTTATTCATTGAAGTAAGGAGCAAAGAAACCTGAAATTCTGGTATAGACAATAATTATTTACCTTGGGAAATTCGGCACATTCCCTAAGCATTTTTGCCTCAGTGCCCTCAACCTATCAGAGTTTTTGTAAGGATCAGCCAAGATAATGAATAAGAAACCTGTAAATTGCTAAATAATCTAATGTACAATTAATCATTCTAGTATTCTAGCAGTTAATTCTCAAGATGATTTGTATGTGTGTGTGTGTTTCTATCAGCACACAGTAACAACAAGAAGATGATTTCCAATATAAACAGTAAAAGTTTCTACCTGAGCAGGGTCATGGACCAATTTCCTTTTATCTCACAAGTTGTTTAAAGGTTGCACTCAACCTTAAATATCAGATCATGGCTATTGAAGCCATAAATGTAAAAGGCAAAAGCAGTCATTACTTCAAGAAGCTAAAGCATATAAAGCACTTCTTCCCTTTGACCTGGTAAATGGAAAAATTCAAAACTTGTTTATTGTGTTCCTTGATGGATATGAAATTGACAGGAGGTGTAACTTTTCTGTGGCTTTTAGAGTGTAAACATTCTCAGGCCATGGCAGATGTGTAGTTCCCATTACTTTGAAAAGTCATTCATTCTAATGCTCAGTGAAAGGACGGGTTTCAGATAGAATTGGGCACCGTTTCCTGAACGGGGGGAAGACAGTGTGTGCAATGAAGTGCATCATTCAAACGCGAACCTAGCTAATGAATGCTCTCCCTGTGGTTTTCATGGAGGTGTCAGAATGAGCCTTTTCTGATTCTGCATCACTGGATCCTTATGGAAATGCAAATTGTTTACCCAAGGACAGTGACTTTCCTTTTTGCTTTATCATTTAAGGGGCTGATTTCTTCAACTTTGCAGCACACCACTGGAATCCAGAGAAGGTTCATTAAAATGGGATCAGCGGTTGTTATTTCTTTAGAACCTTAAGTCACTGTCTGAGAGGCAGAGACACAGAGAGGTGACAGAGATAAATAGAGAGACACAGACTATGTGAAGAACGGGAGAATCAGAGAGACTCACAAAAAGAGAGAAGAAATAAAGTTAGAGACAGAGTAAAAGATGAGCTAAAAAAGAACGAGGGCTGAGAGAGAAACTGACATACACACAGAGAGAAAGAAGAGTCAAGTCAGAATCACATAGACAGAAATGAACAACAACAAAAACCCAAACTGGCAGAAAGACAAATGGTTGAACAAGATATATAGATGGGGAAAGGGGAACAGAGACAAAAAGACTAAAGACAGCGATTAGAAAGGGTGATTGAGAAAGACAGACAGATTAGACAGACAGACAGAAAGAGAATCAGGTAATCAGGTAGAAAGACAGAGGAGGAGAGATCCTGTGACCCAGAGGAGAAATGAGATACAGAGAGTGTGTGAGAAGATGAGAGGAGAGCAGAGGGCACTGAGCTTCAGTTCTGCTCTGGTCTCTTACTAGTGATGAACTTGTTATCTAGCATCTCAGCCCAGTTTCTGTCTGTAACGGTTTAACAATGGATTAATTCCCATCTATACAGCTCTCTAGCACAGGGCCCAGAATCAAGAAATGTCTCAGTAAATGGGGACCAATATTTATCATCATTTTCATCAACACTTAGGTGGAATTCCAGCAGCAGAAGTTTCTGAGTGAGAGCTCAGGTCAAATCCTTGTCTCAGCCCTTATTCCACATAGAATATAGTAAATGATTGAGCATTCATAAGCTGTAGTTGTTTCACCTATAAAACTCAGGTATTATTTTCTACCTCACAGCCATACTCTCTGAATTAAATGAAAGAGTATATTTCATTTGGGGCTTTGCACAGCATATTTTAGTAGTTTCACTAGCTCTCTCAGTGTCCAGAATTTAGTAAGTGCTCAATAAATATTTAATCAATGAATGTATATTTGCTCTGAATATTAGTTTCTGTGAAGTAAGGAAAAGCTGAAATGATTTTGTGGCATTTTAATATGAAATATTAAATAAAACAGTCAGTTTCCTCCTGTCTGCTCTGGAGAGAACGGTGGTATTGATTTGCAGAAGTCTTCCTGCTATCCATTCCCTTTCTTAAGAACATTTGACGCAATAGTTGTGACCAGGAAAATTGTCTTTCCTGTTGGTGACTTTTAGTCATATTTACTTACTTACTTACTTACTTACTTACTTACTTACTTACTACAGGGACTATTTGTAGAAGAGAGAGGTGGTCAGGATGTGGAAAAAGTGAATGACTGTAAGAAGAGGAGCAAAGATGGCCTAGGAGAAGTTAGAACAATTAAGTTAGAAAAAGGTGTGAGATAAAGGATTTGGAAAAGTGAGATAAACATGAGCCTACTATTATGAATTTCAAGAGGAGATGGCTTAAAAGAGCATAAGAAAGAATATGTAGCCCTAGCCAGTTTGGCTCAGTGGATAGAGTGTCAGCCTAAGGACTGACGAGTCCAGGTTTCAATTCCAGTCAAGGGCACATGCCTGGGTTGTGGGCTTTATCCTCAGTTGGGGGCATGCAGGAGACAGCCCATCAGTGATTATCTCTCATCATTGATGTTTCTATCTCTCTCTCCCTCTCTCTCCCTCTCTGAAATCAATAAGAAAATATTAAAAGAAAAAGAATATGTATGGTTCATAAATGAAAATCCTATGTAATAAAAGCCTAATATACTAAGTGTCCAGTCATCTGGTCAGCCTTTCAACCAACCAAAGTGTAATATGCTAATGATATGCTAAGGCCACTCAACCGCTTGCTATGATGTGGACTGACCACCAGGGGACAGACCAGTCGCTATGATGTGCACTGATCACCAGGGGTCAGACGCTCTGACTGGTAGGTTAGCTTGCTGCTGGGGTCCAGCGGATTGGGACTGAGCAAGATGGGCCAGACACTCCCTGGAGTCCTCACGTGTCCCTCCCTGGCTGGCCAACCTCCCGCATCCCTCCTCAACTCCTCAACCCCGATCATGCACTGGTGAGGTCCCTTGGCCTTGCCTGTGCCTTCTCACAATCCGGTACCCCGTGGGGGATGTCGGAGAGCCAATTTTGGTCCGATCCCACAGACCAGGCCAAGGGACCCCACTGGTACACAAATTCATGCACCGGACCTCTAGTGTAGATTATAAAAGCACTAAAGCTATTTGTAGCTATAAGGTAGAGTATGAGAAAGTAAAGCACATTGTCAAAAAATAATTGAAGTGTTCAAATTTATTTTTATTTCTTTTTTTGAATTTTTAAATACTAAGTTCTCTTCACTAAATATATTATTCCTTATACATGGCTATATTTAGAGGAAAACAGTCTAAAAATGTATGCAAGAGTTTGATTCAAATGCTCTTTTTCTTCTGTCTTTGATGTGTTGTTAAATTTGTTTGATAAATGAATAAAGAAAAGAATAAATATTGAGCATCTACTATGTGCCAGAAATGATTCATGGTACTTTTCTTCTTAATATATATTTACTGATTTCAAAGAAGAAGGGAGAGGGAGAGAGAGATAGAAACATCAATGATGAGAGCTAATCATTGATTGGCTGCCTCCTGCACACCCCACACTGGGGATCAAGCCCACAACCTGGGCATGTGCCCTGACTGGGAATCAAATCATGACTTCCTGGTTCATAGGTTTTCAATACGTCATTCATGTAACCTGTGCAAAATAGATGATGTAGAGCAGTTTTCCCCTACCTCATTAATTTTATTTCTGAATACCTTTGCATGAGTCCCTTCATCTAACAGGTGTTGACAGTCTGTTAAACAACCTTACTTTTTACCTTATGCTATTAGCATGGGATAGATGCTCTGTTTTGGAGCTAGTGTTACATAGATTTGCTAATATTTTGCAGAAAAGGGCAGCAAGAATTTTAGGGATCTTTACAAGGATTATTGAAAAATTTTCACTCAAGATATACTGAGTTCTGAATAGCATACATTACATGAATTTCTATTTACATTCATATATCAAGGTTAAGAATAGAATAAAATTCAGCAGAGCTTTAGATAACAAGGCTACACTTTAACATGGTGGCTAATAATTTTTTCCAATGATGGTAGTAACATCTGTGGAAAATGTGTGAATGATAAAATGCTAAAGCAGAGAAGATTTCTAGCATTTATGTGTCACAGATGACGAGGCTCTGAAATGCTCTTTGGTAGTCGTTTGTGTAGGTGGGCTTTACTGTGCTGTATTCAAACTGAGGTGGCCTTGTATTCAATGACCCAAAATCTGGGGGAATCTGTGAAAATGGCTAAGCTCTGGAGCAGGAGAAAGTTTAAGGGAAGGTTTCTCAGCACTGGGAGAGGGAATCCTGATAATTAAATCAATATCCAGGTTTAAGGGATCTCAGCTAACATCATGTCCCTCCCCTGCTTCTCATGGTACGTAATTCAATTTGCTAAGCTTTTCACATATTCTGCTGATTCCATAGGCTTTATGTTACCACTGTCTCCCCACTTTTGCCATTTGCTATGTAGTTTTCTGTAGTCAGCTAAATACGTTACTGTTCTTCCACTTTCAAACATCGACAAACTTGTTGAAATTAACACATTTTCTTTTGCCACTACTTTGTCCTCGTGGCTTAATATTTCTTCTGCTTCCTATACTGAGCTGAGTTTCTGGAATATAACAGCTAAGTACTTTTGATCATCCTATATCTTAATGTCACAAATTTATACTTCAAAATAAAAGTAAGAAAACTCGTTTTTTGGAATAATAGGTTTGTAAACTAGTTATATTTAAACATGCACTAAAATTAAAACATTCATTGCATATCTTCATAATGGCACTGTAACAGAAATATAGCAATTGCTCTCTGTAAAATGGTGATTATAATCATTGCTTCTTTGGAAATATTTGATTTTTAATGTATTAAGTGTATGCTTGTTTCTTGTCACTGAATTATGTTTGCAGCAATTAAATCACCTCAAGTCTTTATCTTTTGCTTAAAGCAAGCAAGCACGTGTGTGTGCACACACACTCAGGCACACACACACGCACACACACACACACACACCTCAAGCTAGGCTTACTATCACACTCACTTCTGCTGCAGTGCAATTTAATGACAAATATGAATGTTGGAGACATAGCAGGAGGGAGGAATAAGCTGTTACATAGCTCATCAGGAAATTCTCTATCCTGCAGTTTTTCAGCAAGTCAAAGGGTAAGGATTTAACAAGGGACAAAATAGAAACAAGATTTTGCGATAAAGTACTGCATTCACACAAAGAGTATATCTTAGGGTGTTTTGTTTTGGGGGCGATCATATCAAAGAGATTCTTGTAAATATTATGAAATATCTTGATTGTGAATTCAATTTTAGGTTAAGAATATTTTTGAAGCCACCCACTATGTTAGAGGTGCTTATTGATCATGTAGGAAGAGTCAGCCACAGTGCTCAATGTTGCCTCCTTTCCTGTGTAGTTAGGATCTTTCTTTTATGGAAAGTGATATCCTTCTTGGACGTCTCATATAGGGAATGAACTGGTTTCCAGGGGTCCTTGATTCTATAAAATCAGCCACAGTGCTCAATGTTGCCTCCTTTCCTGTGTATTTAGGATCTTTCTTTTATGGAAAGTGATATTCTTTCTTGGACGTCTCATATAGGGAATGACCTGGTTTCCAGGGGTCCTTGATTCTATAAAGAATTAGATTAATAATTTTGTATTCAAATTCAATGACCCATTAAGTGATTTATTAAAGCAGTTTCACTGTTTCCATTGCAATCTGGCTCCCACCCCTACTTCTTATCTGAAATACCAAATACCAATATCACCAACTACTTAACCTGAAATGCCAAATACCAATATCACTACTGACCTCCTTCCTGCTGAATTCAATAGAAGATTTCAGGCCTTGTCTTACTTTCTGCTTTATTCAGTATTGCTAACTATACCTTAATCTTTGAACCTCTCTCTTCTCTTAATTTTTATGGCACAGATTTCTCTTTTGTTTTATTGTTATCTTTGCTTTTTACATCTTATTTCTCAAGACAAATTTCAGGTTAATTTTCAGGCTGATCTTCCTCTGTGTATGTCATACATGTTAATGTGCTCAGTTATACCTACCTGCTTTCTTCTCTTTCATTTTATATTACTTCTGATTTATTTCATTTAGTTAAATTCTTAACCAATTTATTTCTGCAGATCACAGCTAAAATTATATCTCTGACATCTACACATTTCATTCCAAAGCTCAGATCTGCAAAACCACCTGCCCCTTGGAACTTCCATTTGGATATCTTATGGGCATTTCAAATCCATTAATCCTGTGACTGCATTCATGATTTTTTCCCCACCCCTTCTTCCCAGCCTCTCCTTCTTCTTTCCTGTAATGTATTCTTATTTCAGGGACTAATGACAACCAACATCAAATTGCTCAAGCTTAAAATCTATTTATCAGACTTCTAGTTCTCTCTCACCTTTTATGCTCATGTCCTATCAAATACCACAATGTTTCTGTCAATTCTACCATGTTAGTAAAATTAGGATCTAATCCTTCTTCCATTCTTTCCTTTATGTTATCATCACTTCCCACCTAATACCCAACTCATCTGTTTTCCATTTCATCACTTGCTGTCCCTCTGTTTCCCTTTATACTACCTCCATCTTTTCTCTATAATGTTATCCATTTCATCATGTCACTGTCTTGCTAAAATATTCCAAACTTTTTCTCATTCTATTTATTCAGGTTCTCCCTTGGATCACCTCTCTCTCTCTCTGCCTAATCAAGTTTACTGAAAGGGAAAAAGAAAGAAACATATCATTCTATGTAACTGAAAACCCAAAAATGTAGATATGGTTTACTACAAGGATTTAAGGGTCACATATAACTTTCAGATGCATGTCTTCACTTGCTTTCTCTGCTAGTTGAATCTCTTCTCAAAATCTTTATATATCTGCTATTAGTATCTTTGAGCTCACACCATTACAGCACCTAGTATAAGAGAAAATAAGGAAGTTCATAATCTGATAATTCAACCAAATATATCTATGTTGAGTCTGCTTGGCTGTGTTTTACCTGAAGGGCTCATCCACTCCATGAGGGGAGAATGAAAATTGTAGATTGGCTCATTTTAAATTATATGCTATACTGTTGGTTCCTGCATAAGGGTCAGTTCTAGAAAGTAAAGATATAGTATGACTCAGCTCACAAAAAAAGAATACTTGAATGTAACTAAAGTGGGAAAATTTTAATTGCCTCTTACCTAGAACCACATTGTTTAGTCTTTTGACACTAATGTTGATTATTACACAATGATTTGTGAAATCCTTAGACATGTTCCCTAAAAAGTTAAATGTAAATATTCAAAAAATATATCCTTGTTAAGTGAAGGACTGTACCACGCATCATATATAGTTATCTATGTAACAGTCACAAAGAGACTATCTTAAGAGCTATAGTATAGATTTTCATGTTTGATCATTTAAATTTTTGTGTAATGGATTTTTAAAATATGTTTTTACTAGAGGCCCAGTGCACAATTGAAATTGCACAAGGAGGTGCCCCGCCTCCTGTCTCCCATTGCTGCAAGGAGGTTCCCCACCTCCTGCCTCCTGCCTCCTCGCATGGCCACCCTCGAGGGCCTCGCTGCACTTGCAGCCTCCTGCTGATCGGTCATTATGGCATGATGGTGTGACGACCGTTAACAATATTAGCTCTTTATTATATAGGATTCATTTCAGAGAGTAAAGGAGAAGGAGAGAGAGATAGAAACATCAATGATGAGAGAGAATCATTGATTGGCTGCCCCCTGCATGCCCCTCACTGGGGATGGAGCCCTCAACCCCGGCGTGTGCCCTTGACCGGAATCAAAACCGGGACCCTTCAGTCTGCAGGCCAACGCTCTATCCACTGAGCCAAACTAGCTAGAGCTGCATATTTTACTCTTTGCATCTTTATGTTGGATAGATTTTAAAATTTATTTTTATTGTTGAAAATATTATAGATGTCCCCTGTGTGTTTTTTCCCCATTGACCCCCTTCTACCCTCCATCTGCCCCGAGGCCTTCACCAAACTGTTGTCTGTGTCCATGGGCTATGCACATGTGCATATAAATTCCCCAGTTAATCTTCCCCCGGCCCCCAACTTGCTCTGAAAGTAGGATATTTTTGAAACCCTTTAAACTTTCATCTGTGTCCATGGGCTATGCACATGTGCATATACATTCCCCAGTTAATCTTCCCCCGGCCCCCGACTTGCTCTGAAAGTAGGACATTTTTGAAACCCTTTAAACTTTCGTATATAATTTATAAACTGCTTTTAGCATGCATTTGTCATCCATTTCTTAGACACTTCATTCTCATTTAAAAAATGAACAGTGTAATCAAATAATTAATATTATGCAATTCACTTATAAAAAGGAGATTAAATATTACTTTTTACATCAAAATTCACATTATATCTGAAGGTAAGATCTACAAAGGCAGATAGTTTAAGGACCAAGTTTTTGATGTTACATTTCTAAGTTAGATGAGCAAAATGCATATCAAACAACCCCAATTATGGTACACAGCAATATGAATATCTTTACATAGTTAACCTTGGGAGAGTTTGCAAACATAATTGCAATGGTTATAAACTGTAAAAGTGCTGTTGTAGCAGTAAAATAATATCAGGGACTGCCATTCCACATTTTATTTTATTCTCATTGTTTTAAAGTAATAAGAATTGTTGACTTAGTAATAGACATGCTGAAGGGAAGAAAACTCTAAAGTCACATAGTAAAGAATAAATCATAAGAAATTGTGATTTGTCATTTCATCATATTAACATAGATTTAGGAATCCATAATGCATTATATTCCAGAAAGCATCTCCTTTATTAGAAATTCTGCTACTATCCTTATATTTTTCATATTTACATTCCCAACTCAGCAGTGACCTGTTCAGTGCCAACAATTGCTTATTAAATGAATAAATCAGATTTATTTTTCAAGACAGCTGTTATGACTAATCTATGCTTCATATCTTTGATTTATATAACAGAGTAATATTAGATATTTGTAGTCTGACTTGTGTGAAGTCTTAGAAACTGTTGTTGAGAATATTTTGTCTGTGTTTTATCTGGTCTTTTAATAATAGAGTGTTTTATTATGAAATATATTTTTGAGAAGCCTTTATTTATAATTGGTAGTATATAATGAAGCAATATCATATTCAAGTGCCTATGCTTGGTGATTATACATCATATATGATTCATTCAAAGTTACATTAGAGGGTTTTACTATGGATTTCCCTAATGATGTGATTCCTAAGATCTAATACTGATATACTGATGGGAACATAGAAATCATGTTCTCCTCTAGTTGTCAATTTTGCTTCATACATTTTTAAATCACAGAGTGATGACTGATGGCCATGATGAGACATTCCCTTCTTGTAATCCCAGAAATCAGTCATTGTTTTTCATGTTCATATACTTGGAGAAGTGAAAGAGTCATAAGTGTGGCCACTTAATACATTTGTTGATTAAATATATGAATAAATATAGAATTCACAGTAAGTACTTCAGTCTATGGTTATAGGAACTCAAGTACAAAAACAAGAAAAACTATTTAATGTATCTTCTTACATAGATTTCATTATCATTTATTTTTTCACTTCAATTAAAGTTTGATATAATAAATTTTGGTATTTGTGGCCAATATTTATTAATATTAGTAATATATACTTTTTATTTTAGTGAATTAAAAATGTATATACATAGATATTTAATAAAACTTTACATAAAGTTTAGAGACAATTAGGGATATTTACCATTTGATGTTGTTAGAGATACTAAATATACTATATGTAAACATATAAAGTAAGATGTCCTTATTGTGCAGTGGCAGTAAAAATGAGGTCCTCATTTAAAAGACTTACTGTGATGTTAAATATATATATTTATATATATATATATATATATATTTATATTTATATTCTTTCCTGAGCCTCCCAAGGATTCTAGTTTAATAAGTATAATCTTCTTTAACCCACAAAAAAGTGGATAATAGATTTGAATGAGATGAATATTACATATTTTCCCCCTATTTTGCTCATTTACTTATAGTTAATTTCCCCAAGCACAGATTAGACTTGGCTGGTAAGAATTCTCAAAGGAAAAACTGGCTTTTTTGTGTATACCTTACTAATGATTCTTTTATGTATATGATGTAAATAAGTATGAATTAAATACCTCAATGCAAATGAAGCTGTTTATAATAATTGCAGTCACTTATCATTTTATAATTTTATTGCATTTTGATTAGTAGCATTTTTATATGAATATTTTGAAGAGAAAAAGTAAAGAAACTTTGCCATACATTGCTTCTAATTTGATTTGTTTACCCTGAAGAGTGTATACAGTAATACCTACAAAATTTATAAGTGATGTTTTGAGTTATAATTACTTTTTTTCCTTGTTACCTTGCTTTTATTTTTTATTTATTTTTATTTTTTAAATTTCTTTATTGGTTAAGGTATTACAAATGTGTCCTCATTTCCCATTAACTCCCAACCCCCCCCCCCTCATGCTCTCATCCCCCTGTTGTCCATATCCATTGGTTTGGCTTATATGCATGCATACAAGTCCTTTGGTTGATCGCTCCCCCTTATCCCCTCCCTCCCCGACTTTCCCTCTGGGGATTGATAGTCTGATCACTGTTACTCTGTCTTTGGATCTGTCCCTATTCATCAGTCTATGTTGTTCTCTATATTCCACAAATGAGTGAGATCATGTGGTATTTATCTTTCTCTGACTGGCTTATTTCACTTAGCATAATGCTCTCCAGTTCCATCCATGCTGTTGCAAAAGGCAAGAGTTCCTT
>NW_005357311.1:59966-71931 GCF_000412655.1 Myotis brandtii | reverse complement strand
TGGATTCCTCTAGTATTTTTATGGTTTCTTGTCTTACGTTTAAGTCCTTTATCCATTTTGAGTTTATTTTTGTGTATGGTGTGAGTTGGTGGTCTAGTTTCATCTTTTTGCATGTATCTGTCCAATTTTCCCAACACCATTTATTGAAGAGACTGTCTTGACTCCATTTTATCACTTGCCTCCTTTGTCAAATATTAATTGGGCATAGTGGTTTGGGTCGATTTCTGGGTTCTCTATTCTATTCCATTGATCTATATTACTTTTATCATTTTACTATTGCTTTTCTGTTTCTCCCTATTAATATAATTACATAGCTATATACCCAATAGTTGATTCATTATTTTTCAACTAATTTTTGAAAATTCTGACTTGATGTGGTAAATAATAAATTGCCATTTTAAGGAATGTGGACATAGAAGTGGGATGGGTGATCAGGTATTAAAAATCAGTATATAGGTCATGTATTAATCACCAATTCCTGAAATAATGCTGTGTAACAAATAACCTCAACACCTCAGTGACATGAAAAAACAAGCAATTATTGTTTATGCATCTAAGATAGTCACTTAGGATGGAGATGAAGAAATATAAGTGAGGGTGGATATTCAATCTTTTCTAAGATTTCTGTCCCTGAAGAGATAGATGGCAGGATTTAAGATTTCTCTAGAGTACATTATACTTCTAATTTTTTTCTTGCCTTAACCTTAGTTTACAGAGGACTGGAATAGATAGTCTAGTAAGATGAGCAGCCATTTAGATTTATGTTTATATTTAATTTTTTATTACTTTTATTTTTTAATCCTCACCGAGGATATATTTTCATTGATTTTTAGAGAGAGTGGAAGAGAGAGGGAAAGACAGAGAAAAATATTGATGTGAGAGAAACACATTGATTGGTTGCCTCCTGTAGGAGCCCTGACCAAGGCCCGGGGCTGGGGAGGAGCCTACAACCAAGGTACATGCCCTTGATCAGAATCCAACCAAGAACCCTTCAGTCTGCAGGCCGATGCTCTATCCACTGAGCCAAACCAGCTAGGGCCTTTTACATTGATGTTTATATGCAAGCTGATTATACAGAGGAATTTTGAAATTCTTCCTTGAGGGTTAAAGAATATTGGGGAACCAGTACTCCCTTAGGAACATTTATTCAGACCAAAAGGGGACCTAATTACACTTATCCCAGGTGTGCAGGGAGTAACCTTGCCAGTTGCTTCTTGAATAGGCTCTCATGAAGTATATAAGGTGCTTATTAGGCATTACCATAACTGGGAGCTTTAATTAAAGGGCAAGAAAAGGAAGGAAGAAAATGGGAGATTGGGGGTCAAAAATGAAGCACATTTTATTCAAGTATTAATTTTGAAGTATAGAGCCAGATGGAACAACAAAGAGGGAAAGGTTGAGGCAGAATCCTGTGGATCAGAAAGGATTAAACACTTATTTCTCTGAGCACCTAAGATCCTAGAATAGGTGGTTATTTTGCAAGGGAAATAAAAAGGGAAAGACATTTTTATACACTAGAGCTAGTTTTATGCTGTCTTTGATTATTGTTTCTCCTTCTCTTTGTTTTCCTGTGACCTGATTTTGAGTCACCTTTGGATACCTGAAGGTTAGTTTTGTTCTGAAATGCAGACTTACTTTTCTTCTTGGTCAGAGTTGTTCTGGGTTAAAGAAGGATTGAAGACTGGAGTGATAGGTGAGAGGCATGGGGGGCGGTGGTGAGCTGCGTGAATCAGAGGTTGAAAAATTAAAATCATATCTTATGTAAAATAATTTATTAACCTAAATTCAGCTTCTAATTACTCAGGGCCAACACTAGTATTGTATAAGGATATGAGGAAATTAAAAAGTATTAACATCCTGTAATATATGTTTATACGTGTTTATACATACAAACATGTATCGCTTTTTGCTTTGTATCCATTTTCTTGTCTTATAATACTACACCACTTTTCCTTTGGGACCCCCCTCTCCCATCATTAATTCAAATTCATGTCATTTGATTTGTGATATCCCACCCAACTGTTCCATTAGTTCACACAAGAAGAGGCATGGAGAACCAGAAGCACATTGTTTGTGTCCTAATCCAGACTGAATAGATCTGAAAGGTTTTTTTAAAAAAACAAAATACAGACTTTTTGTGTCACACTTGGGAATTTTGCTGTAATTCTCAGGAGAATGTTAGTCTATTTATACTAGAACTAGAAGCCCATTGCAGGAGGATTCCTGCAAGAATAGGGCTTCCTTGGGCTGATCGCACCACCAAGCCCTGTCTGCCCAGGGCCGCACACAGGGGTCCCACAGGGCTTAGGCAGCTCGTTCGCTCTGCCAAGCTCTGTCCGCCCAGGGCCGCTCACAGGGGTCCCGGCTGGGGGCAGGGCTTAGGTGGCACATGGGGGCTGGCTGGCGGCTCGCACTGGCCCGCCCTGCCTGCAGTATGCAAATTAGCCGCCATCTTTGCATATCGCCCTGATTAGCCAATGGGAGGCGTAGTGAAGGTACAGTCAATTACCCTTTTTGTCTATTATTAGATAGGATATATGCACACAGATACATGCATATGCCATGTTTTAAAAAATAATGAGTACATTCTTTGTGCATAGTTATTTACTTAAAAATGTGCCAGAGCTGGGTTAAATTTGTTGGTAGGTACAGTGCAACCCAGATCAATGTTGTAAATTCAGAATGGACCCCCATATATGCACATTAACTTTATTTTTTGTCTTTGTATAACCCCATGAGTCTGAGTTTATAAAGTTAGGACTGGATTTATTCCAGATCTCCTGAGGCTGGCTGTGTCCATAGGGATGGTTTAGTGTGGTTCTGAAGGAGAAGCACTTAGAATTATAACTGTGGAGTCTAACATGGGGCACTCTAGGAAGAAACAGAATTGAGAGAATGAGTTCTAGGTCCTCAGAGAAAACTGGAGATCCTTCCAGGAAAATGGGCAACTGAAGCGTCTTCCTAGAATATGTACTCCAACATCATCTTTTCAGACTGTAGTGCTCTCTCTGACTGGCTTGGGAGTTGGATTAATTTTCCTTTGGGCTATCAGAGCCTTCAGGAGACTGGGAAATGTTCAGCAAGAAGGGAGAGACCAAGTGAGAGATACCAGACCTCTTTGCTACTAACGTTGGTGAATTCTTCTGTAACTAATTAGAATAAAAGAGCTTTGATGATTTAGTACTTTTTCATTTTACTTTGACATATATTAATTGAACAGCGCTTTTTTTGCTAGAAGATGGGAAAATACTGGTGTCCATTTGGAGCTAACATTTCTGTGCATTTAACAAAATGCTTCCATAGGCATTATTAGCCTAATTTTAAAGATATGGAGACTGAGACTCACAGTGTTTAAGGAAGTGAAGTACACTAATACTAAACTGTGGAGTCAGGATTCAAACTCTGGTTGGTCTGGCTTCAAAGTCTATGTTTTTTTCACAGTGTCATATAATTAAATCAGGAATTCATATGGCATCCTCAAAATGTATCTTTCCACCGGATGTATCATCACTTCTATTGAATGATAACCAATAGTTCTTTCCATCTGTCCTATCCATAATGCTTCCGAAGGCCGGTCAATTCTGATTGATAGGTTTGTTTCATACGTCAATGATTAAATATCACACTTTGTTTTTTAAAAGCTCCTTATCGCTGAGAGTTACAAGCTTGTTTGAATCATTTGCCAGTGAACTTTCCCTGTACTTTGACAAATCTAAATTACTTGAAGTTGTACAACATGTCTTTGTAAGGTTTCTTTAGTCTCAATGTAAACACATAATGCCAGCTGTTGAGATAATTGAAAGAAGGAATCTTGTGTTACAATTTCTTCATATGGATAATATTCTTTCAAAAACACTATCTTCCTTCCTAAAAGCCGTGTTTGGAGGAAGCAGATGGTGAGTGAACTATCATACTTTAACCCAGTAGTAAGTATAAAAAATAGAAAACTGGTATTTAATAGTTCAAATATTAGAAATAATAAAGTTCAAATATAATAATAGTTCAAATAGAATAATAGTTCAAATATAAAAATAAAAACTGATATTTTTGTTTAAAATATTTTTTCATGGGATCAATAATTCATGTATATTTATTAGAAAAGTATGTTAGTGTGGTTGCTCCTTAAGGATTACCACATTTCAATGAATAACTATACATTAGTTGTCAAATAAAGTATCATTCTAGTAATTACATTATATGGAAAGATAATATGGTTTTTGTGGGGGGTGGGGTAGAGGTAGAAGAGGGTATGAGGGGTTAAATGGTGTTGGAAAAAATTAAATAAATAAAAAATGAAATGTATTTTGATAATAACTACATTATCACAAAGGCATTAAAATATGAAATGGACACATTATATTCAAAGAAATATGGTAACTTTCTTCCTATAGTTGACAAGTATTTACATAGATGTGTTAATTTTTGTGAGTGATGTGCAAGTCATGTAATCTATGTTTGATATTTTCCATATGGCCTAGATTTCAAATGTCTGATGTAAAACTAATGATGGCATTTATTTAAAAGGAGGTTCAGCTAGAAATTAGGAGGAAAGTAGGATCTGAGTTGACTTTTCCATATCACAGCTGTCATTATCCTTTACTAGAGATAACACATATCAAGTTATCTCCGTCTGTCTTTATACATTTGCGGAATTATGGCAATGCTGTTTTTCTAAAGAGCTTTCTGTTTTGCTGGAGCATGTTAGGTTTTTTCTCTGATTTTGATCTTTGTTGCCAATCAAATGTCTATATTTTTCAGTGTTATTGTGTGTTCAGCTAGCAAATGTCTCTGAAATAGTGGGTTCTCATTTGTTAAAAGAGAATTTACATTCCAGAATTTTCTTTTGCAATTGCCCTAACAACTTATGAATACAAAGAGGCCAATTTTTATCCAGCTTTATTGAGATATAATTGACACATAGCATTGTATAAGTTTAATGAGTAAAATGTGTTGATTTGATACATTTATATATTGCAAAATGGTTATCACCATAGCATTACCTAATACCTCCACCCTATCACACAATTGCCATTTCTTTTTTGTGATGAAAACATGTAAGATCTGCTCTCTTAGCAACTTTCAAGTATTATTAGCTATAATCATTATGCTGTGCATTAGTTCCCCGGAATTTGTTAATCTTATAAGTGAAAGTGTATACACTTTGACCAATATATCCCCATTGCCCAACTTTCCCCACCCAACCCTCCACCCTAGGTAACCACCATTATGCTCTCTGATTGTCTGAGCTTGGCTTTAGTTTTCACATATAAGTGATATAATGCAGTATTTAGTTATTTCACTGTGGAATTTCATGTTTTCTTATGGCTGAATCATATTCCATTATGCATGTGTGCATATATTCATTCACACACACATGCATAATATCTGAGATATATATATATATATATATCTCAGATGTATCATAAATATGTATATCATATTGTCTTTATTCACCTTTTAACAGACATGAAGCAATTTCTGTACTCCCATATTCATTGCAGCATTATTGACAGTAGCCAAAATATGAAAAAGAGGCTACATTTTTATCCACCTCTCCAATCCTGGTGCCTCAGCCCTTCTCCTTTGCTAGACTCTTGATAGTGTTTTTTAGAGGGCTCCTTCCTCAAAGTATTTCTGAGAATGTCTGATATCAGAACAGCTCACCCTTATCAGATTATTTTCATTATGCAATGAAATAGCACAAAGTTTATTAGCAAAGATTATAACAAATAATGCATGAAACAATCCCCGTCCTCAAGGGAGCCACTTCTGGTTTTATATGTATTTTTGAGATCAAACACTTCCAGTTCTCAAGGCCTACAGATTTTTCAGGAGACAGTTGACCCACAGTTAACTAAATAGTGAGATCTCACAAGGTCTCAAAGATTTCTGTATTATGTTAGTGATCAGATTGATAATTTTCCATGACATTCAAATTCTAACCACTGACTCAGACTGTATCTATCCTAAATATGTTCTCTTTGTGGTATGGGCTTTCTTGCTGATCTTTCTCAAAAATGGTCAAGCATTTTTCTAGAACTAGTTTGGGGTACCTTAAACTTAACACTTTCTTACTTATATTGCATGAATGACAGTGAGCATATTTGAAGACTACTTTGGGGAACACACTGTGAAGTTATTAAAATCAAACAAAACACAGTAGGGGGCTAAACAGTTTGGTATTTTTCTACTGTTGTGTATAAACATAAGTGCAGATCCTTCTCATATGTTTGGTATGCTTGGTTGATTATGATTTTTTTTGGTTGTGCTAAGAAAAATCAATACTAGCCAGTTTAATCATAAATGAAAGTTATCTGCAGGATATTAGCTCACAAAACAGATGAGAAGGCTTGAGAATGCAGGTAGTAGATGGAATTGCTGCAGTGAAGACTCAAGGGTTTAAGTGGCAAAAACAAACTGACATTGTTGACAGAGTATCAACAAGTGAATGAAGTCCATTTATGTATCCCATTCTTGGGCATTGCACTCACAATTCAAATTACTAGGAATAAGAGTAGGGTTCACTTATGTTCTGTTAATTCTGTTATGTTCACCTTTTGGGCTGGTGAGAGAAGGACTCGATGTACATTTCAATCATGCTTGAAATAGTGGAAGAGATTCAGTGTGCTGTTGCCAACTAAATGTGGAAGAAATGCTGGGATAAAAAAACATTACACTTAAATGTGTTTCTGTTTCTGACTGAATCTTGGTCTTCATTGCTCCCAACCCTGGCAGAGTTGAGATGATGTAGAGTTCTTTCTGCTCACCAGCCTAGGCTCCTTATTTCATCACAGTAAATTTTGGCTCTAGCACATAATCATTATTATCTAAAATCTGATCTTAGGAAGCTGCAATGAGGTCTCTTTTGTTTTCATAGTCTTGCTACTTAAAAGAGTTTTGGAATATTCTCTCTCTCTCTCTCTCTCTCTCCTGAATTAGAAGTTGTAAATATGTAAAAGGAGAAATCTGTCCACATGCCAGCAGCATCTAAGTTCCTTAAAAGCAATAGGTATACTGGAGGTAAGGGGAGGATAAATTTCATCTACCTCCGAGTAACACCGCCAGCACTACCAATGGGCACTTCCCATGCAGTTTTTCACTCTAATATCACAATTTAATGTTAATCAAATGTTAGAGTCTTTGACCTCATCATAAATTGAGCCCATTTTAACTGTATATTCAGTCTGTAATTATCAAGGGCATCTAAAACTTATTTCAGTAATTAATATGAGAATTAATCTGACCGGTCAGAATTTAAAAAATATTAAGAAGAATTTCTTTAAAAAATATTGTTAGGGTTGCCTAAGGAGGAGCACACGTGGCCAGAAGGGGTAAAGAATTATACATTTATTGTTACACCTGCTAGCAAAAGGGCTGAGACCAAAATGGCATCAGCAGGGCAGAGTAGGGGGAGTGGGATATTTATGTCTCCTGTGAAGGTCAGTCAGAGTAACCAGTTGGACCGGGTGCAGGTGGGGGCCAGGTGTAGCGGTCCACTGCAAACTGGGTGAGGCAGTTTATTGGAAGCCAAAGGCATTTAATCATGAGACCTATAATGAGAATAACAGGAAGATCACCGGGAGGGGCAAGCAGCCCATAATGGATTGCAAGAATGTGCCAAACAATTATATTTAGTGAAACTTGAAATAATAAATACTTTGTAGCTATACACTAATTTTAAGGAGGATTTTTTGTTATTCATAAGGTAAAAACATCAATCAGAAAAAAGCATAAATGAAATGAAATGAAATCTGACCTTATAACCTTTATACAAGTAAGCAGAAGAGAAACTGCTCAAAAATGTTCAGGTCATTCTTATTTCCTAGTGCTTCCATAGAGCAGACCATGATTAATGATACTTATCCTTAAACAATAGCTATTAAACTTCCATGAAACTATTAATGGGTTTTGTGACTGGCATCTAATGGAACTACAATATTCTCAAAATATTTGGCTAATGTAGAATAAATAGGAAGAAAACACCCGTGTCTCTACAGCAGAAATGTATGCTGGTAAAAGCAAGGGAGTCCATCAATAAATTACCCTAAGATCAAATCCCCACATTGAATTTACCAATTTGAATACCTGGCATTTGTTTTAGCAACAGTTTCCTTTGCCCTGCCTATTGTCAGTAGCTCACTGCGAGATCTGGCGAAGGGCACCTACAGCTTGCATGTGGGGATTGAGATGTTTCTAATAACTCTTTCCTGTGTCAGTATCCTGGCTAGTATCTTCTCATCCTGTCTGCACGCAGTACGCACACGATTAATAACTCTATTCAGGGTTATCATTCTTTTGCTAACTCAACTCTAATGATTTCCTTCTTTCCAGCAGGATGGATTATAATAAAGAAAATACTTAAAACTCCATGGTTCTAACTGACATACTTTGGAAAACTCTTAACCGGTCCTCATTTCCAGCTTTTCTATAAATTACCTATATTGTCTGTTGGCAAAAATAAATCCATTTTAATTTTCTCACTTTTTTATTTTCTGTTATTCTTCAAATAAGTGCAAAATAGAGTTACATAAATTATTTAAAATGAGAAGCTGAATCAAAGTTTCTGTGAAAATGAGCAATGACAGAGGAAAAAGGGCACCTTGAAACTGCAAATGATAAGTACACTTCAATTGGATGGATTATTGAACTGAAGCAATTCAAGGTTCATTTAAGTCCATGTTACCTTCTTTACCTCTCCTTTATTGTGAGGAGAGCTCACCATATCTAAACGAAGTGACTGACTCTCTTGTAGGCAGACTTTTCTCTGGCTTCAACCCCCTCCTTGAAGTATTTCTTCACATTTTTCTTAATGGATACTACCAAGGTTGCTTTTTTTTTTCAATTGCAGGATATTTGACATATAACATTGTGTAACTTTAAGGTGTACAACATGTTGATATGATATATTTATATATTGCATTCTAATATATAATACGGTGATTTCTGTTGTAGCATCAGCTAGCTCCTCTATAGTACAGCGTAATAATTATCATTTGTGTGGTAGAAATAATTAGGACATAGTGTCTTAATAAGTTTGATGTTGATGATAGTATGGTATTATTCTCTATAATCCCTATATTGTGCATTGGATCTCCAGGACTTATGTATCTACCAGTTGCAAGTTTGAACCCTTAAACATTTCTCCTCTCCCCAACCCCTCAGCCCCTTTATTATCACCATTCTACATGTTCGTTTTTTAATATTCCACGTATAAATGTTATACAATATTTGTCTTTCTCTCTCTGACTTATATCACTTAGCATAATGTCCTCAAGGCCTATCCATATTGTCACAAATGGCAGAATTTCCTAATTTCTCATGGCTGAATAATATCTCATTGTAATATATATATATATATATATATCTATCTCACATTTTTATTCATCTGTTGATGAACATTTGGGTGTTTAATAGACCAATGGAACAGAAGAGAGCCAAGAATTAAACCACTGTATACACAGTCAACTAGTATTTTCCAAGGGAGACAAGAACACAAATGGCGAAAGGATAGTTTCTTAAATAAATTTTTTGGAAAAACTGGATAACCACATGCAGGAAAATGAAATCGTACCCCCGTCTTACACTAATCACAAAAATTGACTCGAAATGGATCCTAGTGTAAATATAAGACATGATACCTTGAAACTCCTAGAAGAAAACATAGGAAAGAAGATTCTTGATATTAGTCTCGGCAGTGATTTTTTTTGCCTATAATATCAAAAGATCAAAGAACAAGAGCAAAAGTCAACAAGTAGGACTACAGCAAACATAAAAGCTTCTGCACAACAATAGAAACGATCACCACAACTGATATTTCATTCCCCATAATCGTAAGCAGTGATGACTGCTAACAGCCTCCACTCATTCTAGTTCAGAAACTGGCTTCAGGTGAAGGGAGCCACTGTGACCAAAATCCCACTCACACCCTGCCAGGTGGCCAGCACCCCGTGACTGGTCTCAGGGTGGTGTTGGTTGATAGAGGAGCTGGCTGATGGTAGAGGGTGTTTTATAAAGATCCTTAACAATTGCCTCAAGGTGAGACTGCTCATAGGTGTTTACTCTGAAATAATTGCATCCAAATAGCTATCTTCAAGTCTTTTTCCAGAGCAATAAACTTATGTCACCCTTCATATCCCCCCCCAAAAAAAATAAAATATCAACCAGAAATTGATTATTTTAATAAAGTTTGAACAAAAGATTGAGTTAACAATTGCCTCAAGGTGAGACTGCTCATAGGTGTTCACTCTGAAATAATTGCATCTAAATAGCTATCTTAAAGTCTGTTTCCAGAGCAATAACCTATGTCACCCTTCATATCCCCGCCAAAAAAATAAAACATCAACCAGAAATTGATTATTTTAATAAAATTTGAACAAAAGATTGAGATTTATATTATACTCTACACAACATAATCTTAATTTTTTTCTCTTAAAATGTATTTCTTCTCCTCAGTCTCTCATTCTTTCTCCCTGTGGACCTCCTTTTGACATGTTTCTCTCTCCCATTGCCTCCAATCTCCTGTTGTTATACCTCAACTGTCTCCTGTTCCTCAAAATACAATAGTAGCCTCACCTATCCCCACCTGCAAGAGACATATGAAACAAACAACCAAACCTAATAAATCAAGCCTAGCTATCACCTGACAAAATTAAACCTTATAGGGAAAATTATGCTTGTCGGACTATTTCAGTTATTGGATTGTGTGTGTGTGTGTTTGCATTCCCTTTAATCTGAACCAAAACTAAAGTTTTCCATGAGGTATCCTCTCATGCAGGAATCCATCTACCAGAAGTTGCTCTTATTCCTCTTGTACACCAGTATTTACCTCCATGCAAAAACTTTATAAAATATTGTTATAAAACCATTGCCCTAATACTTAATTAGAGGCTAAGCTAAAGTCTAAGGTCTACAGGTATAAGCTTCTATTGATTTTTTTGTTTGTTTTTGATAGGAAGGTTGAAATTTGCAATCTACACTAATAAAAGACAAAGATGCTAATTGACCATACCTTCGCTATACTCATCAGCCAATCAGAAGAGTATGCAAATTAATCCAACAAAGATGGCTGTTAAATTTGCAAATAGATTATCTTCAAAGCAGGAGGTAATTAATACAAAATAAAACTAGTATGAAAAAAGGAGTAAATGTCATATGCTAAAACTAATAAACCCCTAATAATGATTTACCTAAGATTTCAAGAGCAGTGGTTTCTAATATGTATTCACTCATTAAACATTGTGCTAAAATTTGACATTTGGATTTTGCCTACTAGTGGTACTGAAATGAAAATAATGGTCTCTGAGGCCTAGTGGGTAATACTGTTGGAATTCTTAATCATTGGTGACTTTAAGTATGTAGGGTTTGCTACTAACATTAATTTATAGGTGTGTGTGTGATTTTTTTTAAAGTATATTTTTCTTGATTTTTAGAAACATAGATGAGAAAGAAACATTGATCAGCTGCCTCTGCACACCCTCTACTGGGGATGTGCCCACAACCAAGATACATGCCCTTCACAGGAATTGAACCTGGGACCCTTGAGTCCACAGGCCGACACACTATCCACTGAACCAAACTAGTTAGGGCTATGTGTGTGATTATAGTATAGATATGCCTTTGTGTGGGGGGATTTATTTTTGGAGAAATATACATTTAAAATTTGTGAGACTTGTTTCTTCTTGGTCTTCATTTGTTTTTGATAGGAAGGTTGCAATTTGCAATCTACACTAATAAAAGACAAAGATGCTAATGGACCATACCTTTGCTATACTCATCAGCCAATCAGAGAATATGCAAATTAACCCAACAAAGATGGCTGTGAAATTTGCATACTGCAGGCAGATCCCGCTGCTCCGCCCCAGGGCAGGCAGCAGCGAGATCCCAAGCCACTGACTGCCCCAGCACGGGATCCGAGCCTGCCATGTGCAGCCCGGGGTGGGGGGGCAGGTGGCAGCGCTATCCCCAG
>NW_005357311.1:56225-59891 GCF_000412655.1 Myotis brandtii | reverse complement strand
CTATCCCCAGCTGCCGCCCGCCCCAGCGCAGGATCCGGGCCTGCCATCTGCGACCGGGGGAGATGGGGCAGGCACCACTGTATCGGGCATGCCATCTGCCACCAGGGGAGCGGGCCTAAACCAGCAGGTGGTTATCTCCCGAGGGGTCCCAGGTTGGGCTGAGGGACTCCCTCCCCCCGCCAGTGCACAAATTTTTGTACACCGGGCTTCTAGTAGTATATAAATAAATTGTGCTTCTAGATCCCAGATAACTTAGCTGGGATCGCTCAATTTTAGCAGCTAGTTTGATGAATCATTCCCTTGAATTAAAATGTTAGTTGATAAAGTAATTTCACTGGGTTGAGATCCTATAAATGGGAATTGCAATAAAACCTCAGTGTTGTTGGGATAAAATATAATAATGACAGTAAATAAAATTATCTCTATAATTACTCTTCTGCCCAAAATTTTGCCAGTTATTTATTATCAAGTCTTTGAGACATTTATCTCCCTTGAATTCTCAGTAGGTTAAATGATGTATTTCTTTAATAGGTAGGAACAACATCTATAAATTTCCCACATACTTAGATTATACTTTGTCCTAAGTTGCATTCAGAGTTAATAATACATTTTTAATAATAATTGGATATAATACAGTCCAATAGCCTTAGAGGACATATTACAAAGGTAATTCTTGTGTATAGGAAAACCTCTATGAGAAAAGCACATTTAAAAATATATATTAAATAGATTATCTTCAAAGCAGGAGGTAATTAATACAAAATAAAACTAGTATGAAAAAAGGAGTAAATGTCATATGCTAAAACTAATAAACCCCTAATAATGATTTACCTAAGATTTCAAGAGCAGTGGTTTCTAATATGTATTCACTCATTAAACATTGTGCTAAAATTTGACATTTGGATTTTGCCTACTAGTGGTACTGAAATGAAAATAATGGTCTCTGAGGCCTAGTGGGTAATACTGTTGGAATTCTTAATCATTGGTGACTTTAAGTAAGTAGGGTTTGCTACTAACATTAATTTATATGTGTGTATGTGATTTTTTTAAAATATATTTTCTTGATTTTTTACAAAGAGGAAGGGAGAGGGATAGAGAGAAACATCGATGAGCGAGAAACATCGATCAGCTGCCTCCTTCACACCCCCTACTGGGGATATGCCCGCAACCAAGGTACATGCCCATGACCGGAATCGAACTCGGGACCCCTCAGTCCGCAGGCCGACGCTCTATCCACTGAGCCAAACCGGTCAGGGCTGTTTTACTGTCTTTATAACACTTCTCACTGCCTGATACTGTATTATTTATGAATCAGTTGTTTGTTTATTGTATGTCTCTCCCCAGCGGAAATATAAGCTGCACAAATGCAGGGACTTTGCCCCCTCCCTCCTGCTTATCTCCAGCACCTAGAACAGAGCCTGATAATACAAGCATCGAGAACATTCCTTTTGCTCTTTAAACTGAGAACCATGTGGACAGGAATTTGTCTCAGCAACAGACAGCGGGGGGCAGGAGAAGGATGCTGATGACCAGTTAGTACCTTGTGAGGAGGCTGCCCGGAGTGGGGCGCTGGGGAAGAGAGCTGTGTCCTTGTCTGCACCAGTTCAGAGTAGAGTTCCTGTCCCACTGGGCTGGGAGGAAGGAGTGGGTTTTCAATAAATGTTTCTTCACTTGCTGTGCGACCATTTCCAGGCTCTTAAAATGATTTCGTAAAAATCATGTTCAGTTTTGTGGGTGACCAGTGCGTGGATCTCCCACACCGTCATGTCAGAGTGAAACTCTGTTCCAGGTCAGTCATCTTGCCCTTATCACGCGTCCTGCCAGGCTGTTCCCCTTGCTAGTTGTTTTTTAAAAAATCCTGCAGGTGTAGAGAGTTGCTGAGTCATGGTCCGAGTGGATCATCATACTTTCATCTGTGCAGGACCCCTCTATGGTGACATAACTTTAAAAACGTACCTCCCTTTATTCCATTCCTCACCCCACCACAGTTCCAACCTCACAGGTATTTTGCATTTTGTGTCATGTGAAATGTATGTCGCATTATATATATTTTCTTTTCACTCAGCACTGTGTTTAGGATCCATCCATCAATATATATGATTTGATGCTTTTAAATGCTGCGGGGTACTTTATGCTGTGCACACACACACACACACCCTTCACACCCCCTGTCTTACCTGCCCACATTCCCACCAAACAAATATATAAAATTTATGAATTACGATTGTGGTAAGAGTTGTTAAGAAGTATAAGTGGATGTAATCAACCAAGCTTTCCCAAAAGAGTGACCTTGAAGTTGAGATGATGTAAGACAGAGAGACAGTGGTGAAGTCAGAGTCCACGAGAGAGCACAGTGGTCCCCCTTGTCTAGAGTTTCACTTTCCATGGTTTCAGTTACCCATGGTCAATTGCAGCCTAAACAATATTAAATGGAAAATTCCAGAAGGAAACACTTCATACCTTTTAAATTGCATGCCATTCTGAATAATGTAGTGAAATCACACAGGGTTCAGCTCCTCCCAGCCAGGACGGGAATCACCCCTTTGTACAGGGAGTATCACTGTAGGTACTCCTGGCCATTAGTCACTTAGTAGCCCTCTGAACTATCAGATGGACTGTGGTTTGCAGTGCTGTGTTCAGCTCACCCTTAGTTTACTTAATAACAGCCCCAAATGCAAGAGTAGTGATGCTGGCATTTCAAATACACCATAGAGAAGCTGCCAAGTGCTTCCTGTAAGTGAAAAGGTGTGTATAGCCCTAACCGGCTTGGCTCAGTGGATAGAGCATCAGCCTGAGGATTCAAGGGTCCCGGGTTCGATTCCGGTCAGGGGCATGTACCTTGGTTGCGGGCACATCCCCAGTGGGGGGTGTGCAGGAGGCAGCTGATCGATGGCCAGCAGGTCGTTATCTCCCGAGGGGTCCCAGACTGCGAGAGGGCACAGGCCGGTCTGAGGGACCCCCTCTCCCCCCAGAGTGCACAAATTTTTGTGCACCGGGCCTCTAGTATATACACACACACACACACACACACACACACATACATTGAGAGAGAGAGAGAGAGAGAGAGAGAGAGAGAATATGCAAATTTGTCCCGGACTCCGTAAGGGTCACGACTGGACAAATTTGCATATTACCTCTTTATAGGTGTGTGCGCAGATAGTGGGGAGGGGACTGCTGCATGGTGAGGTAAGCCATGGATGGCACAGGCAATGAGCAGGGTGGAGCAGGCCCACAGAGAACAGGAACCAGGGCCTGCCAATTGCCATGACGATGATCAGGTCCACAGAGAGCAGGGCGGGGCAGGGCCCACAGTGAACATGAAGCAGGGCATGCCAGTTGCTGCAGAAAAGATCAGGTCTGCAGAGAGCAGGGCGGAGCAGGCCCACAGAGGGAGCAGGAGCCAGGAGGTGGGGGTTGTGCCCAGGCCGCCACCCCCCGCCGGGAGACAGCCCCCCAGCAGCCCCACCTCTGCACGAGAGCTGCAGAGGAAACCTCATTTTCTTACATCTCATTGACTAAGCTCTCTGTATGCCATTGGCAGCATTCTTAACTTTGGTAATAAGAATCCAAGAAGGTGATCTAGGGTTTTTCCACCTCACTCCTGGAGGAAAAAACAAAGGTCCACTGCTGGAGGGGCTAAGAAATGTCATATCCTGCCCTAGCCGG
>NW_005357311.1:26233-55991 GCF_000412655.1 Myotis brandtii | reverse complement strand
AATAAAGAAATGTCATATCCTATGAAAGACACATCTTGAAAATACCTAAAAAATGTTGTCATTTTTTCATGGTGAAGGGACTGGAATCCATGTTGATGAAAACACCTTGGTGGCTGGCAGTGGCAGCAGCAGCGGGGTGATGGGGGTGGCGCCTTCCCATGATCTGCCCGCAGAGGGAGGCCACACTGTGGAGAGAGGGCCTAAGCCATCAGACTGTGAGAGGGGGAAGGCTGGGCTGAGAGACCACCCCTCCTTCCCCAGTACATTTATGTGATCTCATTCATTCCAGATGCCAATGTCGGTTTATAGTAAACTGATTTTTTGTTTGCTCTTTAATGATTATGACAGTAATGTATTAGTAAGAATATAAAGAATGCCAGTTCATCTGGACTTGACTTTATTGAAGTGTTAAGCATCAGGTGTTAAGCAATAGATTGCAGAGTTAGAATTGGCTCTTACACAATTACAACACTGGCTACATAAGAAATCACCTTATTCTTATTGTATGTTATAGCTGGGGGTGTTTTTCTTCCATAGATTATTTTGGCAGCAGCATTAAATGATATTTTCTTGTTATTTTTGAAAGATATAAAAATAAAAACAGCTAGAAACACTCAATAAGAAACTTTGAAAAAATAGTGTTTTTAATCATAGGTGAGAAGGGCAAGTTATTGACCTACCAGTAATGATCTAACATATTTATAGAAGAATCAAGAAGTGCTAGAAGCAACATGTCTCCATGTGACAACATGACAATCATCTCTGCCACCTTCAAAGCACTCAGAGTTAAAAGGGTTTCAACCTTCCTAATGCCGCGACCCTTTAATACAGTTCCTCATGTTGTGGTGACCCCCAGCCATAAAATTATTTTTGTTGCTACTTCATAACTGTAATTTTGCTGCTGTTATGAATATTAATGTAAATATCTGATATGCAGGATGTATTTTCATTGTTCGCGACCCACAGGTTGAGAACCACTGGTATATCTCTCCTAATGTGACACTGAAAAATCATTGGGGATTGAGACCGCATCCACAGATGTGGGTGATTGATGACAAAAGCTAGCAGCTAAGTGTCAGGGGCATGGATGCTAGCTATACCTACTTGGTGAAGGTGAAAAACTAAGACCTTTCATTTACATGTTTTGATGGCCCACTGGTGCTGATGAACACAGTTCTAATTTATAGGAAAAACCTACAGAGTAGGAGAAGTGAGTGCTTGTGCACATTTGTATTTCATTTGTAATGCATAGATCATTTAGATCTCATTTCTCCTTCTAACACAATATTTCTAAGCTTAACTGTATTGCACATTATGAACGTGGTAATCATACCAGGGCTAGTTTATTTGGGGAAGTAAATATTTAATTATTGAAAAATGCTTGAATATGGACAGTACAAACGATAAAGTTTGCTTAAGGATGTGCACTTAAAATTTCTTCCAAATAAACATGCTTAAGCTTTGAATGTAGCTGATAAATTAAAAATAACTTCTTAAATGTATATAATATGTAGCTATCAAAACATGTGGGGTACTTCATTGATTTCAGGTGCTTAAACTTCTTTTTCTTTCAAATATTCCTAAAATATCTCTTATAAAACAGGGAAGAGGAGAACACACCATGTGAATAGATTAATGAGAGGCTTTTCCTGTTAGCTGTTTTCTATTTAACGGCTGACATTCATAGCATGTGTTTTACTGTGACACTTACTTCTGCCAAATACTTAATATGCAGAATTCAAATCCTCTTTCTTTTGCAAGGTGGTGTGATAGCAGAGATTTTTAGATGTGACTTTGCTGGAATTTACATACACAGATGCTTTCCACTTATTAATTTATATTCAAATATTGAAGCAGACCAGTGTGCATGTATGAATAAATAGAAGGTGCACTTTGTAAACCTTTTAGGATGGATGTGTGAATTTAAATCAAACTTTAACCTAACCTGTCTTCTGTATCCTGAGGTTAAATCTCAGTATAACAAATATTTGTATTTATCAAAATAAATGTCTATTTGCTTGGTATTACTTCACATTGGCAATTTTTAAAGCTCTAAGCCCTTTAAATTTTGGAATTATTAGCTTTCCAAGTTTTTCATAATGTATTTTTACATATTTTAAAAATGATTGAGGCACACTGGTTGAAAATTGCTGGTTTAAACCAATAGTTTTTAGAGTAATTTATATCTTATATAGTAATGATCTTAAGATGGTTCAGGAAAATATATTATCAAATATCTAACTTAATGCTATTGGACCATATGTTAACACAGAAAATAAGAGTTAAATATATGTTTTTGCCAAACGGATCACTTTGACAATATGGTTTTTAAAAATTTACAATGAATTTGACAAGTTTAAATTTTTCTAAAATAGAAGTTCTTTCATTTCCCTTCTATTTGCCAACATCTCTCATAGCACAAACAGGTGGGCATTTAACTTCAAATAGAGTTAACATTTGTGGGGAGGATTAAAGCAATATTCTGGCAGAAGGAGGCTTTGTTGTGGTTAAATCATTCCTAGGAGCTGAATTCAAAACCCATGGGGATTATGATGGGTGTGAAGCTACCCATCAACAGTGTGAGAAGTTACGGTGGCAGAGGACAAGGAGGCACAAATGGCTTTTCAGAATGTCAAGTAGACATCCCAAGAAAATCCCACTATGGATTTTCATCAATATTTAGGACTCCCTCCAGCCTTAAATACTTTCCCCAAAACTAACTGGCTATCTTAAAAACAAAGTTAAACAAATGATTATAAGCCAGAAGGAAGATGCACATTCAAAGAAAAAAAAAAAGGTTAAACAATTAAATTTCAGGAAGTACAAAATTAGGATAGCTCTAGGGGTCTAGAAAAGAGGAACCCCTGAGGATTTGTTTAGGTAAGTGCTGTTGGGATGTATTCCTTCCATTTAATTTTGCTCTTTGTACTATGTTCTGCAGCATGAAGCAATTGGTTACCTGTTTCCAAACCCAAGCTCTAGGCCAGGGGAAGGAGGGTGGGTGGATCACCTTGATTTACAGAAGCACCAAGGTTGTATATAACAGGGCATATTTGAAAAACTGTAGGACCCTTAGCAAAAGGAGGAGATGGCTTTGCTAAGCAGGCAAATACACTAAATGCCCACCTCCCATGTTACATTTCAGGCATCATTGAAGCAAAATGAACACTCAGACATAAGCCAAATGTATTTTGCTAAAAGATCGAGTCTGTCAGTGTCAGCCTTTAGATTGTACTAATAGAGTTTAATATCATTCATGAGGAGGTAGCAGGGAGGAAGCCTTCAATGTTTAGTATAATGAGCGCTAATGAAATTTGGTTTCTGTTAGTCTAAAATGAAGTGAGCTCTGTTTCTAATTTGATCCCTTGTAACCTTAATAGCAAAATCAAATAGAATAATGGAGTGAAGGATGACTATAATACCACATAGTATCAAGGTCAGAACTTGAAACTGTTAATAGAATCAATCAATCAATCCATTAAGAAAGGCTTCTCTAATCTGAAGGCAGTCACGCATGTCCTAGGTAAGTTGTCTATGCCTCAAGCAGCACTATCAACAGAACTCTCTTCATTGATGGAAGTGTTCTATATCTGCATTGTGAAACACTATAGCTGCTAGCCACATGTGACTAATAAGCTCTTAAAGTGTGTCTGATATGACCACAGAAACTAATTTTTAAGTTTATTTCATAGCTAATTTAAATAGCAACGATGTATACCGGTACGGACCACAGTTTTAGAGAGCAGATACTTTGAGTATGTACTTTCATCTGGTAATCAAACCAAAAGTAGAGACCCATATAAGAAACCGTATTTTCTAAGCAATTCAAGAAATATATTAATGGAATAAGAGAAGGATTATTTCTTTCTTTTTTTTATAGCCCCACAATCACAATATAGACCAGGCAAAGGACCCAGGTTGGGGTGTATATGGGGTAGGTTTACTCCGCCTCTTTCGGTACAATCAGTGTGAAAACACAGCCTTGGTAAGCACCAGGGTGCCAGGAAGGATTTATTATGTCGCTTCTGTGAGGTGCAAACAATAGATTATACACTAATAAGTTTATACAAAAGAATATATTATTGAGGGATACTGATGCCACATCTTGCCTGCTGATTCTTTGGCACTGGATTCTAGAAACTTTTTCACAACTGCTTTCAAAGGCAGGGTGCTTCTGCTCACCTTCACCAGAACAGATTTGAGATGTGTTGTATTGCTGTCTCCTGTGAATATGCCACATTTGTGGAGACAGGTTGCCTGCCAGACTTGTAGTCATAAGAAAATCTAGGTTATTGAGTTTCTACATTCTATTGGGACATACAGAATCATAGGTAAATTTACAAGGGAGCTAAGTTCTCCTCAAATCACTAATGTTTACAAACATCAGAATAAGTAAAACTTCATCTCAATATCAGTCATCATATCCTGAGAAACATTCCTGCAGAATGCACCTTTTATGTAACCAAAGTTCAATTATAGGTGCTTGGTAAAAAGTAAAAAGTAGTGGGAGATGAAAAAAACACATAATCTGTTGACAACTGTGCCTGCCATTCTAGTCAATAAGTGTATGGCCTGGAGTGATTGGTGATATAAATGCACTATTATCTTCTTCGATACTTGTTTCCCATAGCTCTCAATGTGAAATATCTTGCAACTTTAATTAGGAGTAGTGTTTACAGATATATATTCTACTTAGTTCCTATAGAAGAGATAAATACTCACAGAAATTTGATTTCTTATATACAGAAATTTCACTTATCTTCAAATTATTTGGTTGATTGAGAGAAATGATGAATTTGTCAGTTCTGCAGGCTCAAATGATCCAGATAATCTGAGGAATTAAAATTAATGAATATTTCCACGCAAGTCTTAAAAGTTTTCATCTTTTCCTAGCCAGACTCTTGTCCTTGGTATAGCTGTCTCACTAGGTTTCAAATAAAAACTTTTTTTGATTTTCTAGAGTTTTGAGATGAAATCTTAGTTCTGATTTATATCTTTCTCTGCTTTGTGGCCGCAGGAGATGAGCTCTTCTTCATATGCTACCAGGAGACTATCACACATAGTCCTTAGGCTTTAAGGGCTAAATCATCCTTAGCCCATCATGGTGTGTCTTAAAGCATGAATTGCCCTGAGCAAGAACTATCTAATTTTCCTTGGTCTTTTAATTTCTATGCTCATATAATTCCCAAACACTTGGTACAATCCACCTTATAGAGCATTTTCTTCCACTACTGCCCTATCTCAGTTCACTGCCACTGGGAAAAATGTTATAGTCATCAACCACCTTGTTTCATAGGTTCCAGTGATGGCTTCTTCATTGCCTGCCAGGCAGCACACATTCCAGCGACAGAATCTCATCTTCATGTCAGTTTTCTCTGGTCATTTGTGGAACTATTAATTGTGACTGGGTTCCCCATAAAGCAGACTCTGTAATGGAGACTAACTTAGAGTGTATGAGGAAGTTCTTGCAGGGCCAATACTCATTAGTCTATATCTGACTGTCTTGTTTATTTATGTTATGTTGTCTTTTCTCCTCATGTACCTGGTGTGTGTGTGTGTGTGTGTGTGTGTGTGTGTGTGTGAGAGAGAGAGAAAGAGAGAGAAGTGAAACTATTGCGGAGAGAATTTGAGACTTTGGGAGATGCTATTTTTCTACACAGAGATTTTACATTTGCTTCTGCTAGGAAAATAAGGACAGTAACCACTAGGATCACATCAATCCAATTTCTGGAATTGACAGAATTAGCAGCTGAGCTGCAAACTGTTTGCAGAGCTGTATACCTACGCTTCATTCTCCCTTGTGGGTGAAAACTTTCAGATTCACAGCCGAAAGTAAAGAGTTCGTCATTTCCTGTTTATCAGGCTATGGGCTGCAATTTTTCTCCCTAGATCCACAAAAATGGTAAATATTTCACTTCACCCTTTTAACCTCTCAGTGGCCCACTGTGGAATCTGGAAATGTCCGCAGGATGGAGTCATACCCACATGCTCAGCTCACCTCCCTGGATTGCTGTCCTACCTGTCAGTCCCCAAATCCTGGCCTTATAATTCTTCACTAGTTTGTTAACTCTGCGATGCCTTTAAGCAGACTTTTTAAATATCTTATCCAGCTCCCCTAATAATTCTCAGAAGATAGGTTTATGCAAAATACTTACTTCACCATTAACCAAAGTCCAAGTTGGTATCTTTCAAGGTACATTTACATAGTAATTGACCTTCCAGGCACTAATCTTAAGAATTTTTGGCTGGGAATGTGCTGTACTTATTATCATACAGCTTATAATGCCATAATGCAGATGTGAAGAAATGCAAATTCCAAAGATAACAATCTACACTACTAGTATACATACTGTAATTTATCTGGGTATGTGCATATTTGTTTAAAAGCCATCAAACCAGAAAAGAAATATTTTGTGAATCGCACATCTTACATGTATGAAAGGTAACTGTGATATAGCTATAAATTGCTTTAGAAAAGTAAATTGTTTTTGAGTAGTTGAAATTTTGAAGAAGTCCAAAGCAAATAAAAAAAAGAGATGATAGGGAACTATCACTCTAATGTAATGTTTTTTCTCTATAAGAAAGAGATATGGTTCTCTCTCTCTAGATTATGCTGAAGAGTATTGTCTCTGGGAATCAAATAGAGAAAATATTATCAGTGGCATTTCTGTATTTCTTTGGTGAATAGATTTTTAAAACAAGTACTTTTCTGACTTAAGGACACATTTTTGCTTTCAACTTGTCCCTCTTACCTAACTCCTCAAGTACCACCATTAAAAAGAAAATTAAGATACAAATCAAAGAAAGATGGATTTCAGTTGTATGTCATAGGAAAGAAAAGATCAATGAAAGTATAATCTTTGAGGGAGAATAATACAAGGAGGAAAATATACAAGCTGTTCATTTAACTTCTGTGGTATTTGCTGATTCCTGTTTGGTGTAGTCCCAGAGAGGTTGAATAATATAAATAATAGAAAATGCAAAGATTTAGAAAATAATATCATAAATGTATCATAGCATGGAGAGGTGGAATCTTCATGTTTATCTAAGGCAGTGGTCGGCAAACTGTGGCTCGCGAGCCACATGTGGCTCTTTGGCCCCTTGAGTGTGGTTCCACAAATTCCACAAAATACCGACTTCTGCGCATGGGCCACAAAGTTTCAATCGCACTGTACATGCGCGCCTGCACATGGTATTTTTTGGAAGAGCCACACTCAAGGGGCCAAAGAGCTGCATGTGGCTCACGAGCTGCAGTTAGCCGACCATGGATCTAAGGCATTTACCCATTAGTCCATATGCATTTATCCATATGCTTAAGAAGCATATCCTATTCATGTGACCTTTTCTTTGTGTTTCCTAGATGTCCATTACCTTTTTTCATTTAAGTAAGATTTTATAGAATTAACTTCCTCAGCTCAACTATAACAAATATTTATTAGGCATGTGTATCTGTTCAACAGACAAGTTTTATAAAATAAACAGGGTCATAAAACTTGGTTTTAATTCAAAATGCAGTGCATGGCACAAAACCAGCCAATCAATAACACAAGTCATTCAGTCTTCACAACGGCCATCAACATCATCATCATTATTATTTGCTAGGTATTGATTTTAGTGTAATGATTCATATGACATGACCTCTTTCATTGAATGGAAGAGGGAAGTGTGCCCATGTTTGCAATATTTAGGGCAGGGATAGATGCAGTCTGACCAATTTTTGAAGCTAAATGAGGGTATTCAGTGGTCTTGATGAAGGGAAACTCTAGAGCAGAGGTTCTCAGCCAGTGGTTCTCAACCTTGGCTGCACAGTAGAATCACCTGGCAATCTTTTTAAAATCCTGATTTCTGGGCCTCATCTTCCAGAAATTCTGTTTCTTTGTTACTAATGTTGTGGCCTCACCCCATAACATGGCGGTCGAACGACCCTTTCACAGGGGTCGCCTAAGACCATCCTGCATATCAGATATTTTACATTATGATTCATAACAGTAGCAACATTACAGTTATGAAGTAGCAATGAAAATAATTTTATGGTTGGGTCACAACATGAGGAACTGTATTTAAAGGGCCAGAAGGTTGAGAACCACTGGTAGAGGAAGGAAAGAACTTTTCAAAATTACAAGGTTATTTGCCAGTATACCTTGAGCAGGAAACTTCAAGCAGTTTAGAACTGCATGGGTATAAATCACTTCCAGACTGAGGTGACATGTGTTTGGATTGCTGACAAGGGCAAGGTCAGGAAAGGTTGGATATGCCGTGAAAGGCCCCCGGGCTTGCTGTTATAGGGAATGATGAGGAATCAGGGGATTTTGAAGGAATGGTTTATCTCTGCCAAAACTGGAAGAGGAAGAAAATGAGAAATTAATCTGAGTTAGATTCCAGTTATTTGAGATATAGGGTGCCCTTCACTCATCCATATTCATTCATTTTTCAGAGTGGTCCTTCAGGCTCATCCACTTCTTCATTGTTTCACAAAGCTGCTCAGATTCTCTGGGGTCCCCTACTGTAATCACACAGAACATGACCTCAGTCTGTAGCTCCACTCCTAAATTTGTTGTTTCATTTAGTTTCCATGTTGGCAAGTATAGTTTTCTCACATAGATTATAATATCTGTGAGGGCTACATCTTTAATAAATAAAGTAATAGAATAATAGAGGTAGGTAAGGCCTTAGAACTCTTATAGTTCTTTTTATTCATTTAATAGTGAGCTGGTTCTTTAGGAGTGTCCACATACTTATGTGTAATTCTTTATTGGAAATTTGTATCTTCTCTGCCATTGTTAATTTACTCAATTATTTATGTTGGTGTAAACTGATATAAATAGATATTTGTTTTATACTTTGGATAATCATCTGATATTTATAGATGTAATGTTTTATTATTATAGTTAAGGGTTTTCCCTAGTCCTTTTAAATATTTATGATAATTCTTTTCAATTTTCTAAATTTTTGTTCAATATTTTAAAATATTTTGGCATTTTAATACATTTTAGCCAATTAATTATAATTTTTTTAAAGCCTAAAACGATTTTCTGCAGCCCTGACTGGATGGCCCAGGTGGTTGGAGCGTCATCTGGTACACCTAAAGGTGGCGGGTTTATTCTCAGTTAGGGCACATATCTAGGTTGCAGGTTCCATCCCCAGTCGGGATATATACAGAAGGCACCATATGGATATTTCTCTCTCACATTATTGTTTCTGTTTCTCTCTCTCTATTCCTCTTTCTCTAAAAAAAAATCAATAGAAAAATATTGTCAAATGAGGATTAAAATAATAATAAAAATATGTTATCTGCAAATTAGAAAACATAAAAGTATTATCATGTATCCTGTTTAACTAGAAATGCTAGTGAATCCTCAATGTTAAAATATAGCATTTATAATTGCAACAGTTAGCAAATATAATTTCATGTTGAATAGGAAGTTTATATTAAGAGCAAAATAATTGTGTAATGGATACATTTTTAAATAATTTTTTACCTTTAAAATTAACTGATTTTTATCATTTTAATTCATATTATTGATCCAGGAAATATTTATTAAATACTCAGTATGGTCCCTTCCCTTGAATAGCTCATACTAGAGAGAGATAAAATAAATAACCCTTTTTATAGTGTGATAAATGCTATAATGGAAAGATATTTAAAATCCCTGCTAACAATCTTTAGACTTTTTAAAGCTGGGTACAGGTCAAGTATTAATAAGATAAAATGTTAGAAATGTTTGATAATGATTTTGATCAAAGTGAAAATATTTGCTGTTGCTACTGTTGTGGTGATTTTGTTTTCCTAACTAGAACATACCTTCTTTTACATACTTGATAATTGTGCAATAAATGAGTGAGTAGATAGGTGAGTCTTCATGCAATTAAAAGTCACATTTCAGATATAATTAAAAATTTCAGGTCAGATATAAAAGAAAATTGACCAAAGTGCTCACTTAGTCCTTATGTAATAGTTTTATGAATCTTAAAAAATATTTATTTCAGTTGTTTTGCTATTTTAAAACATTTTCCCCAAGACCACTTAATTAAAGCACTCTTCATTAATCCTTCAAACTCACACACCCAAGAAGATTTAATCTTTGTAGTTCTCATTAAAATAAAATAAAATTACAAGGGGATATCACACTGTGCCATAATTTTTAAGTTTAATTACAACCAAATATATAGATGACAACATACAGGATAAGTTGAGAGAAAGCGGGCACTTAAAGGAATTTATAATGATGTCTTGTATCACAGATCAGCTAACAGCTGAGCAGGGCTCCTATTTTACAAAGTGTACTGTTTCAGATAATAAGGCCTGGTGATTTATTACATACATATGATCTGAAACCTTAAAAACGCCTTTTTACATTTTTAACCAAAATAATAAAAAGTATAAATATTTTATAATGATTGATTTTCATACATATTTAACAAATGTGCATATATAATATTCTAAGCAATGTATAAAGTAATGCATTTCCCCATGCCTAATTCAAGCATCAGTTTTGAAACACAATGGAGGAATTCTTGTTATTCATACTTTCTGAAGCATCCTGGCCGATCACATATAGGCTTATGTGATTTGTGAAATCTCTTTTAAAAATAGCAAGGTGATGTCATTCTAATTACTTGCAGACATGGCATGATGGATTATTTCCCTGTGTGATTATGGGCTTAACTTCAGTTTGAAGTTCAAGTAAGATTTTTGAAATCTCAATAATATCAGTAGGTTCCTGATTTCTATTGAGGGTTTTTTTTAATCTGTGCTATAGTGTTGAGATTATTCTCATGAAGGCCAAATTAATTTCCATGTTTTCTATTAAATGATAAATGTTTTCCTACTTAATAAAAATATTTATCCAAGTTATATCTCTCATATGTAGTGCAGAACTACAATAGGCACTGGAATAGCTGTTCAGATCTGAGGGAGGGAACACAAAAAAATGAAACTTGACGGGAGCATCCAAAGATGCCAGATTTACAGTGTTAAGTTCTCATAATGGAGGTAAAATCATGTTGCTGTTGTTATATTAATAGTGGTCATCATAAATTAATGACAGTAGTTAATTGTACTTTGAAATCTGTACCAGGTACTTATTTTTATTGAGAATTTTTAAGGCAATGTAGTGATAGGTGTCTCATGCACACTATCTCAACTGCAAACCACCCTGATAAATATGATGTATTACTCCAAACAATGATATATTTAAATAATTGAATTCTGTTTGGTGCTTCATAACTGGCTTTGAATTCTCTCAGCTCCCTGAACTTTAAAATGGGGAGATTTATGGATTAAAATACATTAATGATAATTAGCTCAATAAATACTAACAGATTTTATTATTTTATAGATGAGAAAACTAAGTATCAGACAGGATAGGCAACTTGCCTAAGATTTCATAGCGATTAAATGTCACAGTTGAGATCTGAACATGTATCTTGACTAGATCCAAAGTGAAATCTAAATGACAAAAATGCAAAGAAAGTTTAAAATGAGAATGTCATAAACAGAAGTTGGAGTCAAGGGTAAGAATTTCTTAAGGAACTCAATAGCATGGGACCATATAAAAAAGAAGCAAGGATTGTCTTTGTCTTCAATACGTTTTATTTTGAGATTTGGAACTTATTTGTGTGAGTGTATCAGATTGATTTAAAAGTCAAGAATGACAGGAGATGGCAAAAATTTAATTTTGTTTATATTTGTTAACTTGCATACTGTTTGGTAGCTATGAACACTTACTTCTCTACATAGGTTTTGAGATGGTGAATACTTTGGTTGTTTGCCTCCAGTAGTTCAAAAACCAATCTTGGAATACAGGAATTATAAAGGTACAGTGTTGTCTTTTCATAGCAATTATTAAGAATTGACACACTTCAATCTAATTTTCAGACCTAGACTGCCATATCTACTCTTATTGACTCTATCCTATATAATAAAAGCCTAATATGCAAATTTTCCCCTCGATGGACACTTTGACCAGGAGTTCAACCAGGGGGCGGGGCCAGCCAGCCAACTGTGGGAAGGGAGACCCTGGCTGGTGGCAGTGGCAAGCAGCCTGGGGAAGGGAGGCCCCGGCTGGCTGCTGGCAGCCTCTAGGGACCCTACTCATGCACGAATTTCATGCACTGGGCCTCTAGTTTCTCTATAATTCCCTGAGACTAACACTTCTGCATGCTGAAGGAGTCATTCCATGTTCACTATTAAATAAATATATTTTATATGGCACCTGAGTAAATCCAATCCATTCTTATTTGTTTCAAAACACATTTGCCAATTTTGAAATATACTATTACAATTCTATAAATATACACATTTCCTCATGTAATAAATAAATAAAATACTCATTTTATTTTTATCATGATGGGACTCAGACACTTGGATCAAATGATTTCTATGGTATGAGTTTTACTAGATAGCCTCTGAGATTCTATTAAAATTAGGATTCTTTGAATTTAAAATTCCATACATAGATATCATATAATATATGCAAGTTGGTGTTTTTCATTTTTCTTTAATTTGTATAATTTTTCTTCTTAGATCTGAAATATAGTTACAATGATCTAAGACTAGGTTTCAATGTTCAATTTTAAAAATAGAAACAGCAAAAAAAAATGCTAAAATATTTTTAATTTGACCTGCCACAAAATATTCACAAGGTCTACCAGAGGAAAGGTGATATTTAAGGTTTTAAAACTCTCATATGCATGCATGATTTTTTTCATCTTCTGATATCCAATTTAATTTGAATATATTAATTTTTTGGATCAACTGCAATAAAACATAAATGTACTAAAAAGTCAGAGAGGTATTTATGAAGGAATTCTAACCAAATTAATCCTGATTCTATTGAGTAAAATGGTGTTCTCTTTGAGTCCAGTTGAGAAGATGACAGAGCTATATGTTTGAAGGATATGATGAGAAATTTGGTTTTGGACATTATGTTTGAGATCTCTATTAGATCTTTACGAGGTTTACAGTTGTGAGCACATGAAACAGTTTATTCATGTATTATTATCTATTAATTATTGTATTATTTTCCATTCAAGCAATTGTAAACCTACTTTTGCTTCACACTATAGATAGATCGATAGATCATTTACCCCACCACACAACCCTCACCACACTTCTTTTGCTACTCTCTATCTCTCTTACCAGTTCTCTCTTGCATATTTTCTGTGACAATAGAAGCTTTAACATATTACTCATTTTTAATCTCCTAATTTTATTGATATATTTTTCTCTTATTCCAGGTATATTATGATTGTTTTTCTTCAACTAGTGTGTATACATGGTATACAGACTATATTTCACACAAAAAACCTGCTTGCACCATTTCAGAGAAAAGGCAATAGCACTCATATTACTAGTTAGACAGCAGAGGATAGGGTACTTAATGTAGAGTTTGGAATCCTAAGAATGAAGATCAGAATTTATCTCCTTGCCATGTGAAACATGAAAGCTCATGTGAATATGGCCTTCTCCTGTCTTCTATGAAATTTTCTTTCCATTGGCAATGTCTTATCAATACCATTACCCTCTAAGGCAGTGGTTCTCAACCTTGGCTGCACATTAGAATCACCTGAGAATCTTTGTAAAATCCTGACTTCTGGGCCTCATCCTCCAGAAATTCTGTTTCTTTGTTACTAATGTTGTGGCCTCACCCCATAACAAAGAAACTGAGTTTCCGGAGGATGAGGCCCAGACATCAGGATTTTAAAACAATTCCCAGGTGATTCCAATGTGCAGCCAAGGTTGAGAACCACTGCTCTAAGGGATTATGGCGTGCTGCAAAGAACAGTTTGTACTTTGAAGTCAGCATGATAATGCATTTAACATATCTGAAACTCGAATATCTATACATATAAAAAGCCAGTGACCTGAATGCTGTAATGATCAGAATGACTGGTCGCTATGATGCCCACTGCAGGCAGTGAACCGCCCTATCAGGGGGTGTGGCCGGCCGGCAAACCTCCCGCAGCCCCTCCCCCTGGCCGGCTCTGTTCCCAATTGGCCTGTCCCACCATGATCGGCCCACAGCCCCTCCCCCTGGCCAGGCCCACCCCTGATTGCCCCCCCACCCCAATAGGGAGTGGACCTCCCTCAGCCCCTCCCCCGGGCCAGCCCCACCCCCAATCGGCCCCCCACCCCAATAGGGGGCAGAACTGGCCAACCAACCTCCTGTAGCCCCTCCCCCAGCCAACTCCTCCCTCGATCAGCCCTCCAACCTCTGGTCAGGGGCAGGGCTGGCCGGCCAACTGGCCCCCGATCAGTCTCCCCCATCCCATCAGGGGTGGGATCAGTTGGCCCTCTGCCCACAGCCCCTCCCCACAGCTGGGTCCACCCCCAATCAGCCCCCACCACCCTGATTGGCCCGCAACCCCTCCCCCCAGCAAGCTCTACCCCCGATCACCCTTCCACACACCAATTGGGGGTGGCGCTGGCTGGCCAACCTCCCATGTCCCCCTCCCTAACCCCATTCTGGGGTGGAGCCGGCTGACCCAACACCCACAGACCCTCCCCACAGCCGGCCCTGTCCCCAATTGGCCCCCCACCCCAATTGGGGGCGGGGCCCGCTGGTCAATCACATGCAGCCCCTCCCTCCAGTCGGCCCAGCCCTTATCTGGCCCCAATCAGAGTGGGCCCGCAGCCAACCTCCCACTGTCTCTTCCTCCCGACAGGTCTGGCCCAGATCTGCCGATTGGGGCCGGCCAGCCGGACCCCACCCATGCACGAATTTGTGCACTGGGCCTCTAATTTGTTCTATAAAGTAAGGATAAAACACCTTTCTTAGAGGTTTACATAGGAATTACACAGGCTAATCTGTATAAATACTTTGCACAGAGAATGGCACATTGTAGGTCACTAAGTACCTAATAAAAGTTATTTTCAATATTTTAAAGTTTGTTCAGTCATTTGATAAAGCTATTGAGTACTTACTGTGTGCATATGTAAGTCTGAGTAGTGGGAACACAGCAATTAAATAAAGACAAAATTTCTGCTTTCATGGAACTTATATTTGTTTATTTTTCACCTAATTTTGAATTTGCCTTTCTGTTCTATTTGAGATTATTATCTCCAAACCTTTTGTGTTTTTATCTTTAAAGTTTCTTTTTTTGCTAAACATGTTTGACAGCAGTTCATGGAAGTCGTCACTCTGGGGTGTATAACAAATTCTGAAAGGAAATAGATGAAAAAGCTTTTCCTACCCTTCTCTCCCGAAGCAGGTCATAAAAATATATACTTTCCTTTACCTCGTTCTCTACTCCAGTTTGCCACAATCATAATGGTTGAACTCAGGACAAGGGAATCTTGGAAAAGGTTCTCTCTCTTCTTCAGGTTGATTGAAAATGTCTCTTTTCACTTTTAAAACTGGTCCTAATAGATTACATGTGCATGTTAATAAGCCAATATCCAATTTCTCCCCAAGGAAATATAAAGATTTCTCTTGAAACTTAGAAAAAGGCTAAATAGTCTATATTAACATTTTAATGTAAGTACCACCCATTCCCATAATTACTTCCAAGATCTCTTCTTTTGCCGTTAGCGATGTAAATAGAGGCACTTTGAGAAAGGGAGGATTTCATGATAGTATTAGATTCGGCCCAATTTGAACTTTGAAACTTCCTAACATCTGTGTTTTCAGTGCCTCACAGAATTGAGCTGCAATTTTTGAATCATATTCAGACTTTGTAAACATATATGACATAGGATCGCAGTGGTGGCCACCTGTTGTAGTGTACAGACATACTGCACGGGTTTGCTGGCAAAGTCCTGGTTGTTTTTTTCCTCCAGTATCATTCTTTGTGTTTATCTGTACCAACCACCTGGCACTCTCCTGTTTTCACAAAAAGCCAGGGTGGGCCCATCCTCAAAATGTTCCTCCTTATTCCCTGAGCAACAGATGAAATAATGTCCTCTCACAGATGGTCTGCGGTGTCTACCTCGGTAGAATATCTAATCATGACAAGCAGTTAAGGATTAACTGCAAGTTGCAAGACTCAGCTTTAATTGTGACACAAATCTATTCTCTAAAAGCATAGAGGAAAAAGAATATTTCAAGATGACAATATTGGCACTATCCTCTATTTGAAATGTGTGTTTGGCAGTTGCATTTCATTTCATTGCAGTATGTCTAAAGAGCTCAAATGTGTGACTGCAGTTTAGAAATATGCCTATTCCACGATAAAAACATTAGTTTGCATAATTGTATATTTTAGTGCTATTTACAATGGTAAACACTTTTTTACATTTATAAGACTTTCATAAATGCTTACTCTAAGAGTAATGTTTTAACTATTAGGAATGTCAAATAATATACATATATAATGAATTTTTCAAAATTATTTTTAAATCAGACAAACTTATAGCTAACCTCTCAACAGTATGGAATCTATTTTGAGAGATTCAAGAATGTTTTTGTTTGTGTTTATTGAATGATTCATCTCCTATTATATAATAATTAGAAGCATCAGGTCTTGGATTTGTGATATAGGAGAGGAAATGATTTTTCTTGCCCTTGGGGTCCTGATTAGTCTGAATATTAAACTGACAAAAAAGCATGCAATTGTATTTAATGTAAGTTTTATGTGATATGAGAGTCTTTATGGGAAATGAAGACCAGAAGAAACAGACCTAAATATTTTATACTAAGTTTGATGAAAAGTGGACAGTCATGGAGAAATATAATATATGTCAAGGACTAGGAGGTGAATGTAGTAAACTGGGAGAAACTTAATAAGACATGTTTGCTAAGATACTTTTCATTGTCCCTTTGTCTTTAGAAATAAGGAATCTCTGGGTACAGAGAGGGTACCTCATCGGCAGGTCTTATGACCTGTTTTAGGAGAGAAGGGTAGGGGAAGAATGGAGTAACTTTTTGCTTCTGCTGTTTTCTCAGATTCTTTTCTTTTAAAATATTCAATTTGCCAAGGTGCCATATTTGGGGGTAGTGTGTTCTAAACCCCATCAGTGAGAACATTTTAATGTCTTCATTGCCATCAGATATTACTGCAGAGATTTTAACCTCATGTTTTCTACCAAGGACTATCTTACTCATAACAATATTCAAACCAGTTTAGACCAAATTCATGTTGTTGTTTTTTTGAATGTGCAACATGCTAATATCTCCAGCAGTAATTTTTCTTGAAGTTATTTACATGTAAATATGTCGAACATTAATTTTCACTCTAATTACCATTTTTGAAAACTAAAAATAATGAACTATGAAAATTTCACTCTGATATTCTTTCTAATACTTTTGATTATATGTGCTTCTGACATTATGCTGTAACTCAGAAGTAGGTAAAATGTGAATTAACCTTAAATTAGTTGGATCGTTGGTCGGAGTCCTCACTTTCCTAGAAAGAAGATTGGTCTTCTAATCATTGTTAAGGCCTGATGTCAGTGGTGTGAACACTGTGTTTGGACTAATATTGGGGTATACATATTTTTTATCACTATCTAGCCTTTTATACCCTGAACTTTTACTGCTGTCTAGTCCCTGGGAAGAATGTTTCATTTCTTTATTAAACATTTCTCAGTAAGACCTACATTTTGATTATAGAAACCAGTTGTTTTTGACTGACCAGAATCCTTTCTTCATTATTGGGGAAAAAATGCTTGTTTTCCTTTGGTGAATTACCTCTCACCTATTCTAAATCCATTGCTTTCAAAGCGTTACTTCACAGATCCAGAGATGAGTATTACCTTGGTCGTTCTGTTCCCTGATAAATATGCCCATTTTATGTGTCATTCAAAATAGGCAAAACAAGAGTGAAAATGAAGATTTTTGTCATAAATGCCTGTAAAGAATTTCTTTTGTGGTAGGGCCATAGGGAGGAGGGCAGGGAGTGCAAGATGTGAGAGTTTGTGATGACCATCTTTGCTACCATTAGGGGATTGCCAGCCTGTAAATAAAGCTCGCATGGAGGGAGCCAGAGAAATAGAGAGGCGAGTCTCTAATGACAATGAGGCTCTGAACAGAGTTTTTCTTCATTTGAACTACCAGTAACTTGAACCACCAGTTATATGAGTCAGTATGTTCACTGTATCTTATGAACTATCAGGTATCTACATGCAAAAATAAGAGACATGCTTATTTTTCTATTTTAGCATTGATAAATTTGAACTAAAATAGTTCCTTACCTTCACCCACCACTTCCATTCATCTGGGAAAGAGCACATCTATTAACAAAGAGATCATGAAAGTTATACTAATCCATTTTACCCAAGTTTGCATTTCTCTGTATTTAAACTCAACATTGAATTCTAAACATTTTAAATTCTTTATGATGTTCACAGTCCTATTAAATAAAAACAAAGGATGGATCATTGAATTCAGTATCTTCAAAGAGAGAAAATGATCAAGAGTGTCCAAATCATCAAGCACTGCTATTGTAATAAAACATGGGCTGGGGCAGCAGTTTGTGAATGGCACGGATACTTCCCCATTTGCACTGGGATCTGAGTTGATTTAAATGAGATATTTAGTAGCCACTTCTGCTCTTCTCATTATCTAAAGTGTTAACACATTACATTAGGCACTCGATGGTATGTGTGGAAGGAGACCTTCCTCACTTCAGCCAGTGTGTGTGTGTGAGTGAGCGCGCTCACACATGTTGGATTATCCAGATGCTCTCCTGTACACCTGAAACTAATACTGATATTGAATGTAAATTGTAATTGAAAAAAATAAAAAGCAGATTTTCAAAGAGGCAATGGTAAATAGAACTTCAAAGAACTAGCAAGGAAAGCTTAGAAAGAAATAGGCTCAATGATTTACTTGATAAATTGTAAAAGATGTTCAGGGAAAACAGATCAAGGTATTGTTCCCTTGATAACTTGTGTATCTGTGTTTACCACTTCAGAAATTATTATCATGGTTTTCAAAACCCTGTAGCACGTACTCATGAAACCTCCTGAAAGTAAATAGAGGTGAAATTTTACCTGATTTTTTTTGGGGGGGGAACATGTTTTGGTCTTAAATATAAGTTATGTGCCCTGAAAGCCAAGTATCAATTTGTCTTGCTAACTACTGAGCTGTGTGAACTTACTACCCTTCCTTGCCCCATACATGTGAGGAGATCATGACATGAAGAGTATCTCCTTCTAAAGCAGGAGCAGAAGAGAAGGCATTTGTCCATTTCTGTACCTCAAGGCTCTCTTTGCTTGGGAACAGCAGTGAACGGATTGTTCTGGGATGCAGCTCAATGGAGACACTCACAGCCCCAACAAATTCACCTGCAACATGAGATAAGTGTAGGACATATGAAAGAACCTAAACCCAAATCTATTCGATGAAGGAAACTTTAGGATTTCTCTAAACACTGGGGAAGAGTTTATGTCTTGGTGGTTTGTATTATTGCTAAAGGTGAGTGCACTTCTTAGATAGGATGTTGTCTATTTCTTCATTCATGGAGATTAACAACATACACTAAGAACCACATGATGTCCTAATTCTGTGCCAAAGTATAGCCTTGATATTTTCTAAATTAGGCCAGGATGGGAATGAGGTCATATGTGGTTGAGAAATTTAACTATTATTTATGCAAATTATTTCTATATTAGGAGAGAGAAAACAGTAATATCAAAGGAAGTATAGAAATAGAAATTTACCTACAATTTATATATTGTATGGAAAGCCTTGATCTTTGTTCTTTAATATATCATTTCAATGAAAGTAATTCCTATTAATTCCTATTAAATTTTTTATACATATTTTGAAAACTGGGTTCTGCTCTATTGCTAAATTGCCAGCAAATTTTAAAACTTACATTTTGCAACCTGAACAATAGAAAATTCCGGTATCTGCCTGGTTGGTAGTGGCTGAGTGGAATTAAACACTTCTAGAAATAATTTGCTTTAAAAATATTGAATTTGGGGTGATGACATTGGTTAATAAAATTATATAGGTTTTAAGTGTACAATTTTATAATACATCATCTGTATATTTTATTGTGTGTTCACTGCCAAAGTCAAGTCTCCTTCCATCACCATTTATCCTTCCTTTACCCTCTTCTACCTCCCTCTAACTGCATTTCCCTCTGGTAATCACCATACAGTTGCCTGTATCTATGAGGTTTTCTTTTTTTTTTTTTTTGGAGGGGGGGTGCCTTAATCCCTTCACCTTTTCACCCAGCCCTCCAACCCTCCTCACCTCTGACAGCTGTCAGTCTGTTCTCATGAGTCTGTTTTTATTTTTTGGTGGTTTATTAGAAATAATTTTCTTTTAATATCACATATCACAGTCTGCTTGTAAGCACGGTTATAGTAATATCTTTTAAATGCCTTTAAAAAATCTAATTTATTATACAAAAATATTTTTTTCTGTTTTTAAGTGTCCTGATAAGAAGTAAGATAGACGGAGGGGGAAGAAAAAAAGAGTTAGAAACAGAAGTGAAAGCAACATGGTAGTCAGTGAAAGAGATGCCTCCAGAAGAAGCCAGACCTAGGAGACAAGGGGAAGAGCAAAAATCCAGCACAATGACAGAATCTTGGAAGGATAAAACCATGCAGAGAAATAATGTAACTAGGAAAGCCTCTGCTGAATAGAAGGCTGACAGAATATAGTCTAATATTTATCAGATTAAAAAATTTTATAAAAATGCATTACTTTATTAAGAAGTGTTCAAAACTCAAGCCAAAAGTTTAAAGCTTAGATTTGTATTTGAATTTTTACTTGTAATACTACCATGCAAGCTTCTCTACGGTCTAAATCAATTGAGTATTCTCATTGATCTGGTTCTCCTTCCTTTAGATGAAGGAGAAAAGCACCCACAATTTAAGTATAAAAGAAAGGTTTGCATTAATATTTGAAGATGCTGAAAACTGAGTGATTTTGTATATTTACACATGAAGAAATTTTAATTTGATGAACTATTTATTACATTCAGTGGACTACATAGTATATAATTTATAATTTAAAGTTTTCAAATAATTTTATTTATGTCAAAAACATTCATGTTTCAGAAATGGTCTCATCAACATTCTACTTACCTAGAATTTGTTAGGGTTTATTTAGTTGTAAGAGAAAGAAAACCAGCTCAAATAAGCTCAAGGAATGAAAAGTGTTCTGAGGACTTACTGAGGCTTAGCTACATCCAGTGACTCAAACAGATTCCTTTTTTGACATGGCTATTATAAATCATGCAGAGAAATAATATAACTAGGAAAGTCTGTGCTGAAGAGAAAGCTGAAAGAATGTAGTCTAATATTTGTCAGATTAAAAATTATATAAAAATGCATTACTGTGTTCAAAACTCAAGCCAAAAGTTTAAAGCTTAGATTTTTAAAATTTTATCCTTCCAAGTTACCTTTGTTGTGCTGGAGTCTTTCTTTTATTCTTGCCTCCTAGGTCTGGCTTCTTCTGTAGGCAAAAAGCTTGAGGGAATAACCTAATTGGTCCTATATAGGTCCTGTTGTTGTCAGCAGTGGTAGGCATGGCACTTGGACAACTGTAAGGACAACAAAGGAAGTGGTTCCCAAAGAAATATCAATTAAAAAAACAAAAGAAGGGATACTACACAGAGAAAATTGACAGAAACTATATACATCTCAATTATTGACAGCTGAATATGTGTGTGTGTGTGTGTGTGTGTGTGTGTGTGTGTGTGTGTGTGTGTGTGTGTTTCTAATAGGGACCATTTCAAATTGCCCCCCACATAATATGACAAAACTATGTCAGCTACAACTGAAATTACCCCTGCCCAGGAGAACATTCAATTTTGTGTTTTATATTTCTTATGTATTTTTCTTCTATCTAAAAGACATTTATTATCAACATGTATTGAAAGTTATGGTAATTCTATTAAATGAGAGTTGCTTAATAAAGCTCAAACTTACCAAAGCCTTCTCTATCATCAAACAAAATAAAACAAAGTTCAAATAGTAAATGCATGTCCTATTTATGAATTTTATTTTTATTAACATAAATTTTACAGTGCAAATAACAAAGAAACTATTAGTTAAACTGCTGAATATTAACTTACATACACATAGGAAAACTGACTGTGAAGTCATTGGCCCTGACCCAAGGCAAAGCCAGGACTTTGAAAAACAAAATACAAAAAGTTTTACGCACAAAAGAAGTGATGGGTTTGTTTAAGGAATCATGGGTTTGTCAGATGGGTGGCACTGTATCTCTCTATAAGCCTTTGACTATTTCACCAAGCCCATTGAATTGATCTGTGTGAACCAATCTGGCCCATTAGGCTGCGGTTTTTTTTGTTTGTTTGTTTAGTTTTGGTTTGTTTTTGTTTTTTTTTTTAGAAACCATGCCCATGTGTGGCTTGTTCTCACCTTATGGCAAAAAAAGTGAAACTGGAGCAGAGAGCCAAACACATATGGAGTCTAGCACTGCAATCAGGAACTTTCTCTGTATTTATGTTTTCAAAAGATCCCTGTTGCTGGTTTCTTATGTACCTGACACTATGGAAGGAATAGTACTAGTCAAGTAGATTTGTTCTTTCACTCATGGAGTTTACATAATAGGAAGAGAGCAAATAACATTTATTTAGAATCCACTATGCTCTATGCTCTGACATCCTCACAAGATGGCCACCACCAGATGGCCAGCAGAGGAGGGCAGTTGTGGTCGATCAGGCTGGGAGGAGAGGGCAATTGCGGGAGAACAGGCCAGCAGGGGAAGGCAGTTGGGTGCCATAAGGCCAGCAGGGGAAGGAAGTTGGGGGCAAAATCAGGCCAGCAGGGGAGGGCAGTTGGGGCAACCAGGCCTGCAGGGAAGGGCAGCTGGGGGCGATCAGGCCAGCAGGGGAGAAGTTAGACATCAATCAGGCCAGCAAGGGAACGGTTAGGGGGCGATCAGGCTGGCAGGTAGAAGCAGTTAGGGCAGTAGTTCTCAACCTGTGGGTCGTGACCCCTTTCACAGGGGTCGCCTAAGACCATCGGAAAACACATATATAATTACATATTGTTTTTATGATTAATCACTATGCTTTAATTATGTTCAATTTGTAACAATGAAAATACATCCTGCATATCAGATATTTACATGACGATTCATAACAGTAGCAAAATTACAGTTATGAAGTAGCAACGAAAATAATTTTATGGTTGGGGGTCACCACAACATGAGGAACTGTATTAAAGTTTCGAGGCATTAGGAAGGTTGAGAACCACTGAGTTAGGGGCAATCAAGCAGGCAGGCAGGCGAGCGATTAGGAGCCAGCAGTCCCAGACTGTGAGAGGGATGTCCACAGGGATTGGGCCTAAACCGGCAGTCGGGACTCCCCCAAGGGTTCCCAGATTTGAGAGGGTGCAGGCCAGGCTGAGGTAAACCCCCACACCCCCCATGCACAAATTTCATGCACCAGGCCTCTAGTAATATTCATAATAACCCAATGAGGAGAGCACTGCTTTATCCTGATGACCCAGCCGATACCTTTAGTTCATTATTACTAATCTTAAGTAGTATATTATAGAGCTAATTTAACTGGTTTAAAATGGAAAATACCAGCTAGATCTTTATATATGGGGCTCTGTTTAGATTGATTCATATTTCATACATATGTCTAATAAGGTGCCAATAAGACCTGTAAACATAACATATACCTTATTTATAATTTACGACCATATATTTTTCTCTTCCCTGCTTTTTCTATTTATACTTCTTTTTCTAAAACATGTCTTTGATTTTAAGTAATTTTATTCTTCAATTATTATCCTTTGCACTGAGGCATGACTAAATAATGGATCTGACTGGAGCTGAAGCCTTAAGCATTTGAAGAATGAGCATATTAACTCAAGAAAATTTATGCGGTATTTTAGCTAGAGTAAATTTAATAAATTTTACTCTCTAGACAAATCAATATAATATTAAGATATGTTTTTAAGAAAAAAAATGTATTAATAATTTCCTGAGCTTCCACTTCATGAAAAAATTAAACTGACATTGACAATGCTTTCTAAGTAAAATAAAACTATAAGGATGAACAAACATGACAAATAATTTTACCTTAATCTACTTAAAATATTTCTCAGATTTTAGTTTGAATCTTGGAAGAACATACATATGTGAATTGGCTGGGTAATATTTTCCTGGCATATTTACAGTAATCTGATAATTGTGTAAACAATAATACACTATAAATGATTATATAAAGTATTTTGAAAAGAACTGAAATAGACATATGTCATGCTATTTTTACATTGGGATATAAGTTAATAAAATCTGCTAAAGTATAATTTTTTAAAAAATGATAAACTAGTAATAAATTATAAACAATATATCAGTTTCAAAATTTCTTAATTAGAATTTCCTTCCAGTTAAAATCTCTTTCTGCATTATCAAGCAAAATTAAAATAAAAATATCTTTATTTGAAATACAGTTGATCCTTGAAAAACAGAGGAAGTGAGGAGCCCCTACCTAACTTGTGCAGTCAAAAATATGGTTGACTGGAAGCCTTGTTGATGCCATAAACAGTTGGCTTACCCATATTTTGTACATTATATGTATTATATGTTGTATTTTATAATATAGTAAACCAAGGAAAAGAAAATATTATTAAGAAAATCATAAGAAAGAGATTGGCAGTATTTATTGAAAAACAATCTGTATATAAGCAGACATGTGTAATTCAATCCCATGTTGGTCAAAGGACAACTGTAACTTGATGTGTATCATATTAATGGTACATATTGCTGTTAGTCTACCAAGGCTTAATAGTGATTTTATTTTGAGTATCCTAGGGTCAAATTATATTTAGTTTGATGTGATATTGTATATTTTTAATATGAATTTCAAGCCATAGAAAAAAAGTAGTAGATCCATTATTTGCTAAAGAGTATCTACTAAGAATAACAATAATGCATCCTTGGCTCAAGGTTGATTGCACTATCTCAAACCACTAGAAAGAATATCACTTCCAAACTAGAATTTTATAAAGAATTATTGCCATTTGCAATAACATGGGTGGGGATCTTAAGAATATCATGCCAAGTGAAATACATAAGACAGAAAATATCAAGAACAATATGATTTTACTCATATGTGAGTTATAAAACTGAAAGCAACAAATGAACAAACAAGACAAGCAAACAAAATTACATGGACACAGACAAAACAATATGGTGGTTATCAGAGAGAAAGGGGGCTGGGGAAGGGGGCGGTAGTAAAGGGTAAAGGGTGTCAAATATATGGTGATGCAAGGATGTTGGACTCTAGGTAGTAAACAAAAACACACTTGAGACTTTCATAATTATGTTATTTAATGCGACCCCAATAAATTTAATTGAAAAAAATTAACCGAAAATTTCTGGTGTTTTTAGTCTAAAGAATCTAATCTAAAGATTCTATATTAAAGAATATAGAATATATTTGGATATGACCAGTCTTGTCCGAAACCCCTAGTATATTACTCAGTCTGCCACTTTGTTTGACAGTAAAGTTCTGGGTAATAAACTTCAAATACAGAGCGGATTAGGGAAATGAGCCAGTACCCTAGTGCTGAGGTCACCTTTTCTGCGCAGGGACAAGCTATCAAGGGAGACCATTTTAGCCATTTCTTAGTATGAATGTATTAGTATATCGATTCTTGCTATTCAGAGAGTTTTTATATCTATATCATCCTTAAAATAGTAGTGGCAAGGAACACAAATGTTCTTAAATTGTATTAAAAACATGAAGACAGAAATTATGTGACTTGTTAAGATCAAATAAATAGTTGGGGTGAAAATATAATTCAAATGCCATTTTAATTCATGCCTCCCTTTTATTTATTAATCAATACCAACCAACATCCTCTGATACTAAATGTATCTAAATAATATGAGTTCCATATATTTAACATACATGGATGGGATATTATGTGGATAACTCTTCACTTCAGTATATCACTACTATGTGATAAATATTAGGCAGTCAATATATGGCTGTTGGATTCAAAACTAACCTTTGAAATAAATTATATTATGAGTGTATTTATGGGATGTATTTTTAAAGATCTTTTTTGTTTTTCTCTATTCAGGTGTCTCTGTTGCTAATTTATTTAAACCCAAATAGTGGGTTTACTTGTATATGAACTACTGGTATACACCTATTTTACATATTCAGACTACGCACTATCCCTCAGATTTTTCAACCATGTATGTCATTGATTACAAGGGATGACAGATGAGAAGGTTTGGATGAAATGTAAATCTCTCATGACTACTGAAGAAACAGCAGAATACCAATGCTTTTCTGTCAGTTGGCTATAACATTTTTATTGTTTACAAATTCTAAAGATGCATCGGCAGCATTTTGTTTGAAGCAGAGAAGACATCAAAGAATGTAATAGAATCAGGCAGTTCAATGTATTCCTTGAGGGATTTGTATACCAGGTAAAGACTGTAAAGCAAGAAAGATTTGTATGACACAAAGGAAATATTGTATTATTCTTCAAGGTGTTTAAAGTAGAATGAGTTTTATACAACTTCTGCAACAATTGCTAGTGCTTATACATAGTCTTGGTAATACAGATGTATCTTCAAAGCAAACTAACTGCACTAGAAATCTTTAATTTCCATTTATCCGGATAAAATATTTTAAATAATAGTTTTATAATGACACAAGCCTTTTCTAGTCATTTTATTAATTGTAGGCTTTGAAAGAAGACCATGAGACTTAGCGGTATTATGTATTATTTTCTTAATTGTACTAAGAACATGATATTCTTCATAAAATATATGCACAAAGTTTTATAACTAAACGTAATCACTTTTTCAATATGTATCTCCTTCCATCACTCTTTATCCCTGCTTTACCTTCCTCCATCTGCCCCCACCCCCTCTCCCTCTGGTAATCTCCATACTGCTGTCTGTGTCTATGAGATTTTTTTGTTTTGTTTTGCTTTTTACTTAATCCCTTCACCTATTTCACCCAGATCCCCAACCTCTCTCCCCTCTGACAGCTATTACCACCTTTTAAAAAGCTTCCTATATAATTTCATTAACCAATGAAACCCAATAAATTCAATAAAAAAGCTTTTTCTAATATAATGGGAGGTGATAAAAATATTCAGTAGTTCTGAATATTTTCTTTATGTTGATTATGGAGAATTAGCATCTTTTGCCTTCTAGATTGGGAAAGAAAACACTGTAAACATTATAACTAATTCTGCTCCTTGATATACTATGGAAAGCTCTAGAAAGGAATTTAAGAAACATGTCAATTCTTGACTTTGAAATTTTCTAGATAGCAAATTGGCTAAATTTTTCTAACATAGAGTGATGAAGAAGACTGTTTTATAAGGTCCTTATTAGGTACAAATATTATGTTTCAAATTTCTAAGATCTTTCTTTGTGCTAGATACATTTGAGTATTTGAAAATATCAGAATATTATTGTCAGTTATACGCTAACAGGTGTCATCTGTTTGTGCATAGTTCATAAGCAATTTTAAAAGCACACCTGTTTGCACAAGAGCAAGATATAGTAGAATAATCATGGACTTAGAGTTGCACAAGCCTAATTATGAATTCTGGCACTCCTACCAAGTAGTTGAATGTATCAGGGAAATTTTTAACCACCTTGAGCCTCAGTTTTAATTCTTTAGCATAGTAGGGATAATAATTCTTATCTGGCAAGATTGTAAAGAATAAATGAGCTCGTGTGCTTATCCATGGAATGCTCCTTACTATTTCTGAATGATACTTTCAAGCCATCTATGTAATTTAAATAACATTTATGGGAACTCATACAACTTAACAAAAAGAAGATAAACAACCCAATCAAAAAAATGAGCAATGGACCTAAATAGATACTTTTCAAAAGAAGACATAAGGAAGGCAAAGAGACATATGAAAACATGCTCAAAGTCACTAATCATCTGAGAAATACAAATCAAAACAACAATGAGGTACCATCTCACACCTGTCAGAATGGCTATCATCAACAAATCAACAAACGACAAGTGCTGGAGAGGATGCAGAGAAAAAGGAACCCTCGTGCACTGCTGGTGGGAATGCAAACTGGTGCAGCCACTGTGGAGAACAGTATGGAGTTTTCTCAAAAAACTAAAAATGGAACTCACATTTGACCCAGTGATCCCACTTCTAGGAACATATCCCAAGAAACTAGAAATGACAGTCAGAAAGGATATATGCACCCCTATGTTCATAGCAGCACAATTCACAATAGCTAAGATTTGGAAACAACCTAAGTGCCCATCAGCAGATGTGTGGATTAGAAAACTGTGGTACATCTACACAATGGAATACTATGCTGCTGTAAAAAAGAAGGAATTCTTACCATTTGCAACAGCATGAGTGGAACTGGAGAGCATTATGCTAAGTGAAATAAGCCAATCAATGAAGGAAAAACACCACATCAACTCACTCATTTATGGATAATAAAGACCATTATAAACTGATGAACAAAAACAGATCCAGAGACAGAGCAGCATCGAACAGACCGTCAAACCTCAGAGGAAGGTAGAGGAGTGTGGGACTACGGGGGAGAGATCAACCAAAGGACTTGTATGCATGCATATAAGCCTAACCAATGGACACAGACACCAGGGGGGTGAGGACATGAGTAGGGGGGTAGGGGAATGGGGCGATAAGGACACATATGTAATACCTTAATAAAGAAAAAAATTAGAAAATTATTAATATTCAAAAATACTTAGTGTAGTATTTAATAGAGACTGTATGTCCCTAAGTGTTATTAACTCTCTTGCTATTTCTCTTTAATATCCTTTAAACCCACTTGTTTATTATAAAGACATCAAATTTTTATCACTGTTGTCATTGAATGTAGATCTGATATTTTTAAGCAAGTATAAACTAGATATAACCACCATAAATAAAATTGTGAAATTACTAAAGTTTTACTCCTGGTAATCATGATTGACTTGGGAAAAGCATTTTAAATTTTAATTATTATTGAATTTGCTGCTGGTAAGTCTCAATCTTTTGTTATGTAAATTAACAAAAATTTACATATTATTGGATGTGAAACAAATATAAGACTATGACACTATTTTTACCAGTTTTTTTTATTCTAAATAAAATAGCATTCAATTTGAATTAAGTGCCAACAATGTTTACTAGTATATTGATTTAAAGTAACATAAAAAAGATGGTAATTCATAAAAATATTGTTTGAATTGTCTCCAAAATTATTGACTTTTAAAAATTGAAGTTAAAATAAGAATAGCTAAAATTAGAAAAAATATGCAGTATGAATAACACAGTGAAGTAAATTCTTTATAACTTAATTCATCACAGTGGAATTGTAAATGCTCACTGCCAAATCTTTGCCTAATTGATCTGTATTCATTGAGGAGACTGTTTTCTTTAGCTGGTTGACTAGCTTGATTAAAGAGGACAAACTATTGCGGTGGTGATTAGTTATTTACCGTGTCTTTAACTTGTATTTATCCTGTGAATAAGCTACGAATGTCACATTAAAAACATGAGCTATTGCTGTCAAATTACCAATATAATAAAATAGTTTTTAAAAGTTAAAATATACAAAATGTAAAAAGAGATATAATGAAATTATCTTGAGAGAATGGTAGTTGAGAAATTAATTTCCCCAACCATATTTTCAATTACCGTGAAATAAAGATAGAAAATAAAAGAGGAAGGAGGGAAGAGGAAGGAAGAAAGAAAAGGGAGAGCAACGAAAGAGATGGCACATTGCATTTATCTGGGTAGTAGTAACTTTGATAATATGGTGATGACATTAATATTTGTTACTAATGAGTGCACTGATATCCCTTCCATCCAACACACACACACACACACACACACACACACACACACACA